>NC_079227.1:7868390-8175890 GCF_029633865.1 Lampris incognitus
CTTCTTAATAACTCTGTGACCGTGTGGACATTAAAGCAGCTGTCAGGGGTGCTACGCCAAGGTCAATTGCGCCCCCCCCCCCCAATTTTTTAGCAGCAGCCGCCACTGAGAAGAGGTGTCGTACGTCACATTTGGCTTATAATGTGTGTTGTTATGCGGTGCCGTTTGTAAACTTGAATAGGAACATTTTCACAGGCCTTTTTTTCCGCAGATTTAGATATCTGGTAGTGTAAATAAACCCTTTCTTTGGAAAGATTTCATTTATAAATCTAACCCTTGAGAGAAGACATGTAGATATTTGTTTTAAATATTAAATCTGTTTTACAAAATAAACATTTAGCAAAGATTACATGTTTACATTATATCTAAATGTTTTATACAAATACTTCGTTGCAAATTAAATCTACTACTACTTTCGGCTGCTCCCGTTAGGGGGCGCCACAGTGGGTCATCCGTTTCCATTTCTTCCTGTCCCCTGCGTCTTCCTCTGTCACACCAGCCACCTGCATGTCCTCCCTCACCACATCCATAAACCTCCTCTTTGGCCTTCCTCTTCTCCTCTTCCCTGGCAGCTCCATATTCAGCATCCTTCTCCCAATATACCCAGCATCTCTCCTCCACACATGTCCAAACCATCTCCATCTTGCCTCTCTTGCTTTGTCTCCAAACCGTCCGACCTGAGCTGTCCCTCTAATATACTCGTTCCTAATCCTGTCCTTCTTCATCACTCCCAGTGAAAATCTTATCATCTTCATCTCTGTCACCTCCTCCTGTCTTCTCATCAGTGCCACTGTCTCCAAACCATATAACATAGCTGGTCTCACAACCATCTTCTAAACCTTCCCTTTAACTCTTGCTGGTACCCTTCTGTCACACATCACTCCTGGCACTCTTCTCCACCCACTCCACCCTGCCTGCACTCTCTTCTCCACCTCTCTACTGCACTCCCTGTTACGTTAGCCAAGGGGGCCAACGTGTCTACTTATCCATGCACGTCGCACTACCCCCCTCCTCCGGGTAAGCGCGCTCCCTCACGCCTCTGGGCGCGCACGCGCTTCCGATGACCTCACGGTTTCACCGTCCCACTTCTGACACCAACGCAGCGATCTCAGGGGGGCAGTCCGGGAACCGTCGCCACAGCCGGGACGCGAACCCGAGTCTCCCGCACCACGGGCGACTACGTTAACCAGTCGACTAAAGCAGTGGTTCTCCACCTTTTTGGGGTCCTGGACCCCCTGCGTATTTTTGATCTACCCTGAGGACCCCTCCACCTGATCTTGGGGGAGGGGGGTTGCAATTTGATAGAAACAGTAGAAACTGCATTTTAAATTGCATTATAGCATTTATTCACTCTTTGGGGCAAAAATAAGAGCTTTCAGTTGTAACTTAGATATAGTTAACAAAACAGAATTCTTATGCAGTAACTTTCAGATATATGTAACAAAACAGAATATGTATTCAGTAACTTTCAGATATATGTAACAAAACAGAATATGTATTCAGTAACTTTCAGATATATGTAACTAAACAGAATATGTATTCAGTAACTTTCAGATACATGTAACAAAACAGAATATGTATTCAGTAACTTTCAGATATATGTAACAACACAGAATATGTATTCAGTAACTTTCAGATATATGTAACTAAACAGAATATGTATTCAGTAACTTTCAGATATATGTAACAAAACAGAATATGTATTCAGTAACTTTCAGATATATGTAACAAAACAGAATATGTACTCAGTAACTTTCAGATATATGTAACAAAACAGAATATGTATTCAGTGACTTTCAGATATATGTAACAAAACAGAATTTTTATGCACTCTGCACGAACAAAAACAAACATAAGTATGAAATCTCAATGGACATTGTATAGTTAAGTCTTAGTTTTGTCTGTAGAGGCAGATGGTGTGTGTGTGCTTTCAAAGCGAAGCATCCTCACTGTTTGTGTGCCACTTGGGTGTGGTGTGGTGAAAAGTTCACGTGCGGTGAGGTGTGCTGTGTAACCGGTAGTGAGACACTTGTACTTGTCTGCCGCTCATGAGTTTCGGTAACCTGGGTTGAATAGTGGCAACAGCTGTAATGATACCTCTCTCTTGAAGTCTGTTTCTCTGTTTGGTCTTTATGTGTGTCAGAGCTGAGAAAGTGACCTCACACAAGTATGTAGACCCGAATGGCTCCAACTGGTAGAGAGCCTCTTTTGCAAGCTCTGGGTAGTCCTTCTCCACACAGCACCAAAACTGTGTTAGTGATGTCTCTGAAAACTTCAGTCTGAAGCCACTGTCTGAAGACAGGTCGATGAGGCTCTCGTGGAGTGCTGTATCCATGCTGCTGGGCATGAATGGCCTGCGTATCCAGTCATGTCTAGTACACATGTCCTCAATGTCTGGGAAGTAGGCTTGAAACTCAGCTGACAGTTTGGCCGGGTGCATTTTTTACAGTTTTCAAAATGTTCTGCTTCATGTTCTGTTTCATGTCAGCCATCCAAGAGTTAAGCTGAGGGAAATTACTGACATCCCCCTTTCCACACCGTCTCAACCGGAGGTCAGTTTTCCCCATGAATGCTGAAACTTTATCAGACATCTGAAGAACAGTTTGATCGTCCCCTTGCAAGCTCGTGTTCAACTCATTCAGACGGCCAAAACCATCAGCAAGGTAAAGCCAGGTGAGCCAGCCAGGTCTGGTCTTCAAGTTTAGCAGCCAGAGGATGTCCATGCTCCGAGAGGAAATGACTCAGTTCCCATAGTCTCTGTAGTGTTTTCCCCCTTGATAGCCAACATACGTCTGTATGTGGCAGCAGCTGATGATGGCCACCGCCTGTTTCGTCGCACAGCTTGCGGAACAGTCTCGCGTTGAGAGGTCGCGATTTAATGACGTAATCACTTTCACAGCGTCAGTCAAAACACTGTTTTGTGGAGTTAGAAAACAACGAGACACGAGACGTGAGAGTAGACGTAGTCGAGGTAGTTTACCAGCTCCAACTTTGCATGTCATACGTTCGACAACGACACTGAACTGCTGTGAACCGGAAGCGGAAGTGCATGATCTGACCCCTCGCCTCTTCCCTTAAAGGTACACCGTCCTCTTAGGTGAATGTCTCTCGATATATAGATGTGGGTCACCACAGTTTATTGTTTATAACATTAGCTTAACTTCAAGCGCTAACCTGAATCTTGCAAGTTACTGAGTTTTCCCCCACAACGCCTTCCTGGCAGATGTTTCACAATAAAATCATTATTAAGAAATGAATGGTGTACGCCCACTGAAACACTAGGGGGCTCATAATTTGGAAACGGATGCAGAGCGTGTTAAGTTGGTATTAACAGCGTCATGCAGTAACTTTTAACAATGTAAACGGGAGCGAGATCTCTTATTAAAATACAACAGATTACACTTGTGAACCAGATGTAATTAGAGAAAAAAAGTCCTGTTACCCTTTATAGTTTAGGTAGATAAAGGTCTCGGTCACATTTGAGTAAAATAATCCTATTTCTATAAATGTCATAGGATCTTTTTTTTAAAAGAGATTTTATTTTCACGGACCCCTTGCAATTACACCGCGGACCACTAGGGGTCCACGGACCCCCGGTTGAGAAACACTGGACTAAAGGTCCCCCCCCCCCCCCCCCCGTTAGCCGAGGGCTAGCGAGCCTATTCATCCGGGTGATCGTTACATTATGTACAACTTGAAGCTTTTCACCTGCTTGCTGGTAGGTGCAGGTGAAAGTTTGTCGACAGTTCGGTGCATCTCGCAAATAGCTGAAGACTGAACGTCTAATTCCAGTTCTCAGATCCCCCCACCGGCTTCCGCTGAATCAGTCAATTGGTTTTTAAAACAGTGCTTATTGTTTATGAATCGCTCAGTGGTTCAGAGCCGAAATAAATCACTGACTTGCTTTTAGCCTATGAACCTTTCAGACCTCTCGGGTCACCTGAGGTAGTCCCCCAGGGTGAAAACCAAACATGGCGAGGCAGCGTTCAGCCATTACGCAGCTCACAACTGCAAGGGACAGGCTGAAAAGATCAGATTTGCCCCAAGCGGGAGCTCATTTAAATCCGGGTTAAAAACGTTCAAGTTCACCCCTGCATTTCACTAAATAATCACTTTCTTTATTAACTCTCTCTGATTGTGTAAGCGGTTATTTTCTTGCCCCGTGCGGGATTCGATACGGGGTGTACTGCACCACAAGGCGACGTCACTAACCGCTCGGCTGAAGAGACAGACCCGTTAGCTAGGGGCTTTAATTTGTTGTTTAATTCTTTCTTATTATTCTAATATTCTTCTCGTCATTAATCTTTTTTTTTTACCTCGTTCTGTATGTAACCAGGTTAAAATTAATGTTTTTATTTTATTTTGTTTGAGTATGAAATATCACCAAATCATGTCTGTGTGTTGTTATTTGTGTTTACTACATTTTATTTTATGTCATTATTTACTTTTATGTATGTTTTACAACGACCGTCATATACTTGTACTGTTGCTTTAAGAGAGAGGTCTTGTGGGTACACGGAAGTGGGAACGCGGGAGAGGCCATTTTTGTTTTGTGGGAGGAGTCTCAAGCAGCGATCGAGCCGAGCCACGCGTGTTTCTTACCGTAGCACAGTTTTGCTGGTTGAGGAGAACGTAACTTTGAGTATCCCTGTAAGAAGATACTGCAAGCTGTGGGATAAAATACTTGTTTATCCTTTCTTACATCGGAGTCCCGTGGACGGTTTCTCCTTCTAACGCACACGAGTGAAGTCTGGGCAGTGGTTGAGCTTCGACCCCCACGTCCGTAAGAAACACCACTCCCGCTGGAGGACTGGACATTTGTCGAAGGGTTTGAAACCAAAATAAATGGCAAGGTGGGCCAAATAGAGTCCTGTGTGTCCCCCCTCCTTCCTTGATCATGATGATGATGATGAGAGACTGAGGGCCCCCCCCCAACAACACCTGGGGCCCCACCCAACTAGAACACAACGCAGAGCTAACGATGAGAGTGACGGGCGTGCAGCAGGCTGACCAGCATAGAACACCATAGGACTGCCCCCGTTACATGTATCTCTTATTTTAATGTCTCTTCATGCCCCTTTTACGTTAGGCACTTTGTATTGCCACGTGCTATAGAAATAAACTTGCCTTGTGATTTTTGTCGTCCACAGATCGACTCTGATGACGTCATCACGCGAGACGAGCAGATCTACATTCTGTTCGGAGCTCGGACCAAATGCGAGAGGAGCATCCTCACACAGATGGTGGAAGGTGTGAGCTCTCATTTGTCCGTCCACACCAGCCAAAGGTTTATTTGTCACATGCCTCAAGATTCGACATTGCTTTATTTGTCTCTGTGGAAATGTGTCTTGGACATAAAGGCTGCCACATAAGAATACATAAGAATGCATACATTGTTAGTGCAGTATTTGTGCATTATTAGTGCAGTATTTGTGCATTATTAGTGCAGTATTTGTGCATTATTAGTGCAGTAATAGACATAAAGTGCATAGCACAGTGCAGACAAAAAGTGGATTCAAATATGTGCAACACAGCCGCTCGTTTCACACAGTCTTTATGTCCTGAGTTTAGGAGATTCGACGACAGAGGGATCAAAGAGGTTTTATACCTGTTCAGGTATCTTTTCCTGTATTTGATTGCAACCCTGTAGAGGCTACCCGATGGGAGCAGTTCGTATTCTGAATACACGACATGCGAGGGGTCAGCAGTCATTTCCCTAGCTTGTTTCTCAAAGGGCATTTGGAGGCAGGGATGCTCCCCCACCCCCCGCCACTTTCACTGCTGTGTGGACCGGTGTTTGTTTGTGATTTGAACTTAACTGATACGCTACGACTAGACCGAGCTGAAATTCTGTAACGTAAAATATTCTCTGTCACAGCATGATAAAGTAACACCATTACTCTCCGTCCGACCCCAAACACCCCGAATCTGTGCAAAAAATAGAGATACTGTTGGATCCCAGTACACACAGTATTCACATAGACATGCCAAGGCAGATTACAGTCAGTATGTACACCCAAGTATTTGTAAGCATGAACCCGGGTAATACGAGCGTTACGGTTCAGTAGTGGAGAACATCCCCCAGATGTCCTGGATCAAAAGTTATTTCTGCTGTTTTCTCAGTGTTTACAATGAGATGATGGTCATCACGCCATTGCACAAACTTTTCAACCTCTAAAGTCAGAAAGGACAGTGTCCGTATCCGTAAGTCCCAAGAGGGCAGTGTCATCAGAAAGCTTGACAACAAAAGTGTTGGGATGAATGCTCGTGCAATCATTTGTATATAAACAGAATGGCAGAACTCACACGTCCTTGAGGAATGCCTGCGTTGATGGCTTTAGACTCAGATAAGGTCTGCTTCACTTGGACCTGCTGGGTCTTGTTGGTCAAAAAGGAGTGAACACACCTGATGATATATGAGTTAACAGACATCTGTCTGAGCTTACTGAGAAGGATGTGTGGCTGCAGGGGTATTAAAAGCAGAGCTGAAGTCTACGTACAAGCACAATGAGCAGTGAAATGCTTATTGGCAAACTCTGAAATTGTGCAACAAAAAGAAGCAGAAGTAGAACACAAGTCGATAGGATTAAAAGTACGCAGCTAGGCCACATACACAACAAAGATAACAAGTTAAAAACATTTTTTTGTTTTTTTTACTCATCTGGCTGGTCCTGCGACTTATATTCCAAAGCGGTTTACACAATGTAATTTTGTCAGACGTATAGGGTTAGTGGTTAGTCCATAGGGTTAGTGGTTGTGTCAGGAAGGGCATCGGACTTAAGATTTTGCCAAATCATTATCCGGATTGACAAGACCGCCATCGGTTTTGTGCCCTCACAGAGTACCGGTGGAAACAATCAAATCCGCTGTGGTGACAGGAATAAGCCCAAAGAAGAAGAATTTTGTCAGATGAATGCGCTGCATTTCAATTAAAGCCACTAGATGGCACTGTTTACGCTTGTGACTAATTTGGAAATACTACACCACTCATAGTACTTGAATGAGAGCAGAATGGACATTGAACTGGTGGCCGTGGTCATTCAAGTAGTTCAAAAGAAAACGGTGTTAGTTGTTGTGGTACCAACACAACGTCAGTGGGGCCATAAATGTTCATACTACTCCACTGCTCATTTGGTCGTCAGTACAAAACCTCACTTCAGTGAGTCCACGACTTGCCGCAAGTCCGTTTATACAGAAGTTAGCCCGCTACAACAGTCACAGTTATTTACAATGGCAGTGGTTCAAATCAAGATGGCCGCCGCTCTGACCATCCTGCTATGTTGATTTGAATGGGAATGTCCGTTCTACTCATTCATTCAATTACTATGGTGCCACCATGTAAATGCGACTTATACACCGAAGTGACACACACTCACACACACACACACACACACACACACACACACACACACATATATATATATGTATATATATTTCCTCACAACAACGCGTTGTTGGTTTTTTTTTTTGTTGCTGAGTGCGACTTATACACCGGTGCGACTAGAAGTCCGAGAAATATACCAAAACAAATGTGCGGATCACAAAATCATATGTGCAGATAGTCTGTACGAAGGAATATTTCTTGTTAATGTATGCTCAGGGTAAGCTATTGATACTATTTGGTGTTGAGTGCCCTTGTGACTGTGGAGGCATCCGCAGCGGCTGAAACCGTCCGTTATTGGGATGATTGGGATCCATAATAATCCTTCTGGCCCTGGTCCTGCACTGCCTGGAGGGTATAAATCCTGTAGGGGGGGTGAGTATGGACCTGGTGGTAATAAGAATAATAACTTTATTTATATAGCACTTTTCTAAAGCAATGTTACAAAGTGCTTTACAAAGAATTAAAACCAGACAAGGCAAAAATAAGAATAAGACCAAATAAGTAAGAGTAAAGGTAAAAACAGCATGAATAAATAAAAACATTTGTAAAAGCGTTCACAAAAAGTAAATTTTTAAGACGAGCTTTAAAAGAAGCTAGAGACTTGGTTAGTCTTAGTTCGACAGGATGAGGGGGCCATAGTGTGGGGGCTCTAACAGCGAAAGCCCCATCACCCTTTGTAACAAACCGAGACCTGGGAATAACCAGCAGGGCTCCATCTGCAGATCTCGAGAGGGCATTTACCACAAATGCATGTGGGAGCAAGACTGTTTAAGGCCTTAAAAGTGAGCAGTAAAATTTCAAAATCAATCGAAATATAACAAGGAGCAAGTTTAGGCAGGCGAACACAGGAGTGATACGGTCATGCCTCTTGGTCTCGGTAATGAGCCGTGCAGAGCTGTTTTGTACCAGCTGCAGACGGTAGGGGGAGCCCTTGCTGATGCCACAGTAAAGCGCGTTGCAGCAGTCAAGCCGAGAACAGATAAAAGCATGTGCAAGTTTTTGCAGATCTGCAATTGATAAAAATGATCTAATTTTGGAGATTGCCTTGAGCTGGAGAAAGCAAAGCATGACTGAACAACACATTTGATTTGATTAGCATCGGATATTACCCCAACAGTCCTAGCAGCCTGTTTGAGACTACCTGACAGGCCACCGAGATTAGTACCAAAAGGCCTGATGGAATTTGGGGGACTGAACAGAATGACCAGGTATGCTAAGCCGACCAACCGTACTACTCTCTGCAGGGCTTTTTTTGTCTTGAGAGGTGCAGTTCCCATACCAGGCAGTGACGCACCCTCCCAGGATGCTCTCAATGGCACCAGAGTGAACCGTTTTCCAGATCCGTGGGGAGAAACTGAACTTCTTCAGTTGCCTGGGGTGATGAAGACCCTGCCTCGACTTTATCACCAGTGTCAGTGTCCACGTTAGGTCCTCGGTGACGTGAACACCAAGGTAACCGGAAGCCACTCACCCTCTCTACTGGTTGATTGAGAGAGGGATGCTGCATTCCCGGATCGGCAGAGGGGGTGGAGCAGCGACCGAGAAGGCTCGGAAGAGTGGGGGGAATTGGCCAAATACAATGGGGGAGAAAACCCTCCAACAAAACCCATACAATTATATAATAATAATAATGTAAACTACCAATAAGACACGTTAGTCCCTAGCTAACGGGTCTGACCCTTTAGCCGAGCGGTTAGTGATGTCGCCTTGTGGTGCAGTACACCCCGTATCGAATCCCGCACCGGGCAAGAAAATAACCGCTTACATTGGTGGCAGCGGTGGGATCCGGAAGTGTGCAGATCCTCCGAAGTTTCTTCGGAGCGCGGGAATAACAAAGCGCGAGGGCGCGCTTCCGGGGAGGGTGACGACTGTAAACTACTAATAAGACCCGTTAGCCCCTAGCTAACTGGTCTGACCCTTTAGCCGAGCGGTTAGTGATGTCGCCTTGTGGTGCGGTACACCCCGTATCGAATCCCGCACCGGGCAAGAAAATAACCGGTTACAATAATACCAATAATAGTTAATCAGTACATATTATCACTAAAAGTTAGTCCTAACCCAGTATCCTGCTTAGTAGAAGAGATAGTAATTGTCAGAAGAACGTTTCCTTTATTTCACTGCAGTCTGATGAAACCAAGTAATGGTAAGCAGTCTGCAGACAGATCACTGTCTGTTATTGCAGCGATATGATGAGTTTCAGGTGGGGTTCATGGCATTAGCGCCCCTCGTGACTGAACCAAACCATTGGTTTAGCAAAAAGAAAAAGAAAAAGAAAGAAGTGAGTTATAATAATTTAGTCATCTATTTTGCCGTATGATCATAAGCTTCTCTACCATCCATATGACTTTAGATCCTCAAATGAGCTGCTGTTTGCTTTGCAGCTGCGTATGGAAATATGAGATCAGAAATAGATTCATTGAGGATCAGACACGGGCCCCTTCCAATATCCTGTTGACAGTCGTCATTGTGATTTTAAGTTGCTGATATGGGCTCGGGACAAAGCGTGGACATTTGTCACGTTGGGCAGGAAATAAACACAAATGAGGGTCTTTCTTGATAAGGACGCCACTGGTCCAGTGGCAGGACACCTGACTGGAACCAACAGATCACAAACGACGCAGTAATTTCAAGCTTAACAAGTGGTAAAAGGAAACCAAGAGATGAGGTTGGAAAATGTATTGTAACGTGCATGGATAAGTAGACACGCCGGCCGCGACCCTTTAGTCTAGCGGTTAGCGATGTCTCCCGCGGTGCGGGCGATACGGGTTCGCGTCCCGGCCGCGGCAGTTCCTGTTGTTTCCCCCCGAATTCGCTACAGTATTTTCTAACTTTGTCCTCCTAGAAAAAATCACAGTCACCAAGCATATTTATTGTTTATTGACTGGGTGCTGCCCAGTATAACCAGTTTTTTGTTTTTTTTTCAGAGCAAGTGGGGGTCCAGTACCTTGCTCAAATATCCCACAATGATTGCTGTAAATGAGAGATGATTTTCCTCATTCACTTTTACTAAGAATTTTACACACGCACACAGACGTGTCCTGTAATGGTTTATCTTGTACCGCCGCTAGGAAGCACTGCTGTGTAACGAAATGTGTGTTCTACGTTAATACAATAAGAAGAAGAGAATGTAAGATGGCGGCTACGCATGTGACGTTGAACGCTTATCGAGCTCAGTAAACCTTTTCTTAACATTACCTGCTGCCGTTATTGAGATCTACGACGATACCACAACACACACACACACACACACACACACACACGGTGTAAGGATAAAATAAGTTATGACTTTCAGAAATAGGAATAAATCGCAACAGGTGCGCTGTAAAAACCAATTTTGCCCATTAGTATGGAAATTTTGTGTTAACTCGATATTTTGTGTTTATGTCGTCTCAACTAATGAAAAGCTCCCAATTTTTGAAAAATTACTCAATTGAAATTAAGAATGGCGGTCAAGAGGACGTACAGCTACTTCTGTCATTGGCTGTTTATTGAATACGTAAGCACGTTGAACGTGCTTCGCCGGCAAACCCGTTGCTGCTGCCCGCCATTTTCTCTGAATACGCTCTTGTCCCTCTTCAGGTCGTGTAAATCTGGCGCCATTTTCTCTGAGTACGCTGTTGTTCCTCTTCAGGTCGTGTAAATCTGGCGCCATTTTCTCTGAGTACGCTGTTGTTCCTCTTCAGGTCGTGTAAATCTGGCGCCATTTTCTCCGAGTACGCTGTTGTTTCTCTTAAGGTCGTGTAAGTCTGGCGCCATTTTCTCTGAGTACGCTGTTGTTTCTCTTCAGGTCGTGTAAATCTGGCGCCATTTTCTCTGAGTACACTCTTGATTCTCTTCAGGTCGCGTAAATCTGGCGCCATTTTCTCTGAGTACACTCTTGTTTCTGTTCAGGTCGCGTAAATCTGGCGCCATTTTCTCTGTCGTTCACTTGCACACGCTGGCTGTGCAAAAATGAAGTTTTCGTTTGAATGTTTCCAGACGGCGAGTGCCTCCCGGAGTGGGACGGGATCATCTGCTGGCCACCGGGCCAAGCCAGCCAGCTGGTGTCAGTACTCTGTCCCGATTACGTCTACGACTTCAACCACCAAGGTGAGACCCATATCCTTCCCTCAACGCCCACCTTCTTGTTTCTCCTCTCTGAGTCTACCGACCTCCCAATAATCAGTAACCTAAATGTCTTTGTCACAGCCTGAGACAATGCATGCAGAAGTTCATCTTATATATATATGTAAAAACTATGTATAGTATTTTGAGCCTTCTGTGACGCTCCTCTTTCCTTCCATGGCCCAGGCCACGCTTACCGCCTCTGTGACGCCTCCGGGAACTGGGAACAGGTTCCCAGTAGAAACCGCACCTGGGCCAACTACACCGAGTGTACGACCTACCTGACCTCTGATCACAGGAGGAAGGAGGAGGTGGGAGCGTGTGTGTGTGTGTGTGTGTGTGTGTGTGTGTGTGTGTGGATCGCTATAGATATATATTGTCTCAACGAGGCAATTTGTCTTACAGCATAGTAATATACAGAGTAGCGTTTTATATATATATATATATATATATATATTAAATGGCGGCACGGTGGTGCAGTGGTTAGCGCGGTCGCCTCACAGCAAGAAGGTCCTGGGTTCGAGTCCCAGGGTAATCCAACCTTGGGGGTCGTCTCGGTTCACCCTCTGTGGAGTTTGTATGTTCTTCCCGTGTCTGCGTGGGCTCTGGTTTCCTCCCACAGTCCAAAGACATGTAGGTCAGGTGAATCGGCCGTACTAAATTGTCCCTAGGTGTGTGTGTGTGTATATATATATGTGTGTCGGCCCTGTGATGGCCTGGCGGCCTGTCCAGGGTGTCTCCTCGCCTGCCGCCCAGTGACTGCTGGGATAGGCTCCAGTATCCCCGTGACTCTGAGCAGGATAAGTGGTTTGGGTAATGGATGAATGAATGAGTATATGTATTGTGTGTGCGTGAGCGCATGTTTTTGAAAAAGTTTGTTTACTGTATTCATATTCAACAGAATTATGAAAGATGTCGAATAATCCCAAGGTTTACTGTACATTAAATAATATGAAATTTCTCCAGGTACCAACACACATATCTCAATTTAGTAACATACGTATAGCATCAATATGTCTGTATTCTGTTTCAGTCACACTTTGATTGAAAACAGTGTCTGTTTCGAAGTGTGGCTTGTCCAGCATGCAGGCCGTGAACACCAGAGGTGTGGACTCGAGTCACGACTTGGTCTCTAGTCACATGACTCGGCTTCTAGTCACACGACTCGGCCTCTAATCAGACTCAACTCACAAATTTGGAGACTTTAGATTTGACTTGACAAAAACTGATAAAGACGTTGCAACTCGGCTTTGGCTTTAACACCAGTAACCCGTTGTGCATGCATCAAGACACCGATGACTCTTGACTTGACTTGGACTTGGAACATTTTGACTGGGAAGACTTGAGACCTTCTCCAGGCCCAAAGATAAAATGCTTTTGAAAAGCGTGGCGCCGTTCAACTCAGAGATCCTTTTTGAATCAATCTGTAATCCGTACAAAATTTAAAAAGCATTAATGATTTGTGTAAATTTAGTAATATTAACTATTGCTCTGTTGTTACAATTTGAAAATGTTATTAAATTTGATGACGACCACATAATGACTTGTTTAGGACTTGGGACTTGAGTGCCAAGACTTGAGACCTACTTGTGACGTGGAAAACAATGACTTAGCCCCACTTCTGGACACACACACACACACACACACACACACACACACACACACAACACAACACAACACAACACAACACAACACAACACACAACACAACACAACACAACACAACACAACACAACACAACACAACACAGAGGGCGTCTTTCTAAACATGTTATTGGTCTCAGAAGGTGTTCAAGCGGCTCCACCTCATCTACACTGTGGGTTACTCGGTGTCTCTGGTGTCTCTGCTGGTGGCCGTCTCCATTCTCTGTTACTTCAAGTAAGAAAACTCTCAGTGTCTCTTTCAGATTGTAAATGAAGGGAAGGTGTGACGGAGAGGGCAGGGTGGAGCACCATGCAGGGTGGGTTGGGAATATGCTCGAGTCACTGGGGCGCCCCATAGTGAAACGTTAATGTCTGAGAATGACACCTCACTGACGGACAGACACGTGACCGCAGAACTGAGAGACTTGAATACACGAGTATCGCACGTTTGATATCTGATAAGGATAACTTTGATCGTTTACCAAGGTAAATATTGACATTAACCAACCTTAAGGATTTCAAAAGACAGACGTTATGTTCACCTGTATACATCAGGGGATCAGAAATGTGAACCATGGGAAAGGTCCCTCTCCTTTCTGATCTGGTAAATGTTGCCCCCCCCCCCCCAAGATCTCTCTCTCACACACACACTCGTTTTAGGGTCTTACCAGGGTGGTTGTCTGACTTCTTGTGATCGACACATGGAAGTTTGGGGCGTCTGAAGTTTTCTGGGGCATTCGCTACGTTCCATACTGAAATCAACAGTAGTTTTCCTCAACACGGGGATTGCAGGATCGAATCCCCGTGTTTACCTCCGGCTTGGTCGGGCATCCCTACAGGCACAATTGGCCGTGTCTGCGGGTGGGAAGCCGGATATGGGTATGTGTCCTGGTTGCTGCACTAGCGCCTCCTCTGGTCGGTCGGGGCGCCTCTTCTGGGGGGAATAGCGTGATCCTCCCACGCGCTACGCACCCCTGGTGAAACTCCTCACTGTCAGGTGAAAAGCGGCTGGTGACTCCACGTGTATTGGAGGAGGCATGTGGTAGTTTGCAGCCCTCCCCGGATCGGCAGAGGGGGGTGGAGCAGCGACCGGGACAGCTCGGTAGGGTAATTGGCCAGATACAATTGGGGAGAGAGAAAAAAACAAGTTTTCCTGTACCACAGGAAGTTCACATGTACATAAAGGGACACATGGAGAGAGTTTGGTGTGATGCCAGATACAGTTCCAGGTATTTGTAGCTTGTTTTAAGTGTATGTTAGTGACGAGGCAATGTCATCAGGCTATTTGAATTCGTCTTCATTACCTCTGGTTAATCGCTACCTTCTTTCTGTCTTTCTCTCTGACTTGCACGCACAGACGACTTCACTGCACACGCAATTACATCCACATTCACCTTTTCACCTCCTTCATGTGCCGGGCCGTCAGCATTTTTGTGAAGGACGCCGTCCTCTACATCATGTCGGACGATCACAGACTCGAGCTCTTGGCACAGAAGTCCAACATGGTAAAGATATTTAACATTTCTGTTGTATTTGTCTGTGTTCTTATTTTGGTTTGGGGAAAAAAGTTCTAAGGAATTGTGTCATAGGACATCTTTTCCGGTCCATGGTGGAGGATGTGTATTCCACCTTTAGCTGTGAGAAGTCGTTTAATTGTGTACAAGTAATCTAAACATACATCACTTTCCTGTCCCCAGGTTGGCTGTAAAGTGACTGTCACTCTCTTCCTGTACTTTGTGGCGACCAATCACTACTGGATCCTGGTGGAGGGGCTGTACCTGCACAGCCTCATCTTCATGGCCTTCTTATCGGATAAGAGCTACCTGTGGGCTCTCACCGTCATCGGCTGGGGTGAGACAGTCTCCCTCAAACCCTCCTCTGGCCCCTCTTAGGCAGTCTAAGACATGGTTTCATGTAATACGTTTTATACAGCCCCTTTTCTCGAGCTTACGTTTTGATGTCCCTGTGGTGGCGCAGTGGTTGGTGCAGTCGCCTCACAGTAAGAAGGTCCTGGGTTCGAGCCCAAGGGGTAGTCCGACCTTGGGGGTCGTCCTCTGCGTGGAGTTTGCATGTTCTCCTCGTGTCTGCATGGGTTTCCTCGGGGGGCTCCGGTTTCCTCTCACAGTTCAAAGACATGTAGGTCAGGTGAATCAGCCATACTAAATTGTCCCTAGGTATGACTGTGTGAATGTGTGTGTGTTGGCCCTGTGATGGCCTGATGGCCTGTCCAGGGTGTCTCCCTGCATGCCGCCCAATGACTGCTGGGATAGGCTCCCGTATCCCCGTGACCCTGAGAACAGGATAAGCGGCTTGAATAATGGATGGATGCATATCCATATTGTATTTCAATTGTGTCGGGGGTTTTTTTGCCAAACACTGCTGCTTTTGTCCACAAAGTCAACAAAAATCCAAAACTCAGAGCAGCCGTAAAAGTTAGTTCAGGGTTTTGTTTGTTTTTTTTGGGGGGGGGGTATTTATTTATTTGTTTTTTTTTGTTTTTTTTTTTACAAAATGGGTCTTATTTTGATAGTTACTGCCATCGTGCATAACTGTGATATCACTTCACTCGCCATCTTCATTTTGGAGATTTTGGACATGTGACCACCACTAGACAGCTTTCCGTTGATGTCTCATAGGCTGACACTATGAGGGCTGCAAGTAACAAAACTTACTTGATAAGAATGGAAGTGATGGACTTACACCCCTCATAACACAAGCCTCAAAGCTGTCCTTTCAACCACAACAACGGTAACTACTACCACTACTTTCGGCTGCTCCCATTAGGGGTGGCCGCGGCAGATCATCCGTTTCCATTTCTTCCTGACCTCTGACCTTAGTGCGTGAGTTAGACTACATGCTTTCCCATGATCTATGACTTCTCGATTGCGCTGGCTAGGTAGTTTATCAGTGGTTAACTACTGCCCACGGTACATATAGGGTGCAAGTCAAACCAGGAAGGAGCTCAGCCATTGATAATATCGAGCACTTTGGGTAATAACTTTTCACTTGCATCTTCGTTTTCACCTCCAAATATGTAGTTTAGATAACTGGGTTGAAATGCACCTTGTTTTTTTTTTTTTTTTATAAATTTATTTCTGATTTTTCCCTTTTTTTTCTCCCAATTTAGTGGCCAATCGATCCCTATTTTAATTCAAACACCCACCCTCGCACTGTATGCGCTCGCCAACTGCATCTCTCCGGCCGGCAGTCTCGAAGGAGACCGCCTCGCCACTTTCGTGACAAGGCGACTCCAAGCCGAACCACTGTTTTTCCGACACACACAGAGACGCATTCATGTGACGAACACAAGCCGACTCCGCCCCCCTCCCGAAGACAGCGTTGCCAATGATCGCTGCTTCGTCGAGTCCGGCCATAGTCGGATCTGACGAGACCGGGGCGCGAACCCCAGTCCCCAGTGGGCAACTGCATCGACACAGAGCCGATGCTTAGACCGCTACGCCACCGCGGACCGGAAATGCACCTTGTTAAAACATGTCTGACACTTGTGTTCAGGATGCCCTATAGTCTGCATGGTGGTCCCGTATCCAAAAATCTCAACTGTGAAGCCAGTGAGCAAATAGCCATGGTGACAAAAACTACAAAAATAATATCCAGCCGGTAAGAAAATCTTGTAAAGACTAGATGTCAGTTGAAATGCTTCATTTATCCAGACAAAACCACACCTTCATACCAGTGGGCGCTGGAAGCTGCCCAGTATCACCAGTCTTCTGTTGTCATCAGGCAGGCAGCTTCCCTGGGGAAGCTGAGCGTTACGTGCTTTGCTCAAAGACTCTTCATAAGTAGTTTTCTGACGAAGCGAAGGAAGAGCTCTTTACTCTCTCTACAGACTGTCACACCAGTGACGTTTCAGCTGAAAAGCCCAAATCCTCTAATGCCCCAATATACTCCATCTGCCCTCACACACCTTACGCAAGCGCACCAAAATCAGTTCTGTTTTTTTTTTTCCAGGGGTACCAGCCGTGTTCGTGTCCATCTGGGTCAGCGCACGAGCTTCCCTGGCAGACACACAGTAAGTCATACTATGCAGTGTTTCACCATCTGCTTTTTACAGGATCAGCCATCATCACCCACAGCCATCATCACCAACAACCAGATGCTGCACATGTGAACTGATGGCTGACCTTTGGGCTTTTGAACAACTTCTTGCACTTTCACTTTAACCCGTTAAAAGCTCAGTGATAATACGCTGTTCCTGTCTCGTTAAACACATCAGTCGTATAAGTCGTCCTTGTTTCAGCGGAACAGTATTGAGCTTCCGGCGTTATTAACCCCTCCAAACACTGGCCCATTCAGACTTACGCTAGATGTCTCACAAGGCGGGGCGAGAAGAGGTTTGTTCGAAACGTGTCCTGGTCGCTGCATTAGCGCCTCCTGTGGTCGGTCGGGGTGACTGTTCAGGGGGGGAGGGGGAACTGGGGGGGAATATTCTCCCACACACTGTGTCCCCCTGGCGAAACCCCTCACTGTCAGGTGAAAAGAAGCGGCTGGTGACTCCACATGTATCGAAGGAGCCATGTGGTAGTCTGCAGCCCTCCCCGGATCGGCAGAGGGAGTGGAGCAGAGACCGGGATGGCTCAGAGAGTGGGGTAATTGGCAAAGTGCAATGGGGGGGGGGGGGGCAGACAGGCCCAAAAACGGTGGCAAAAGTGAAATTAAGAAAAAACAGGTGGAGTACATTACCGAACAGCGTGCAGGCAGAAGAGGATGGCGAGACACGGAGTAATACAAAGAGACGAGCTGACAGACACGCTGCAATGACCGGGGTTAAACAGACAGGTATGATAAAGATGATGGGAGACAGGTTTGCAGGAGAAAACAGGAGGCGGAGTTCAGGACATGCTGGACAAAAAACGTGCAGGGAGACAGAAAAGGGAGAACGACTCGTGAAGGACAGGCAGGAGTTGGGATGCCTTTAGTTTAGGTAGGCAGGACAGAAGGAGATTAGAGGCCGATATTTCAGTTAGTCAACAGGCAAGGTTTAATCACGAGCGACAGGCGAGAGGAGGATGAAGAGCTGTTCCTCATATACTGACCAAAGTGGGCTTTCTGTCGGCCCTTCAATTTTCTCTCGATAACTCCTCTGACAGCTTTATGACTCACCTTAAAGATCTGGTTTCCCTCTCACCCCGACTTTCCGCTGAACCCGGTGACTCCGGCTTTGTTTGAGCAAAGCGAATGAGGTGCATGGAAGAGATGTAACGGGAAATACCTGGGGGGGGGGGGTCACAGGGGTGAAAGCACTTAGATTAGATTGAACTTCAGCACTAGCACTTGGGTCTATTCAAAGTTCAAAGTCTTTGTTGGTCACGTGTGCAAAATAACATGGAGTCATTCTGAACAGTGAAGTCGTCGATGAAAAGTAAGGCAGTAACGAAGACGAAAAATTATTTACAAAGGTCGGTAATTTGCAGGGTTTACAAGGCTAAGAAGGTGTGTCCTATTGTCAGTGCAAAGTGCAGTACAGTGCAGCATGCACACAGACACTGTTAAATGCACTCTTCCTCTCGGTCTGCAGATGCTGGGACATCAGTGCGGGGAATCTGAAGTGGATCTACCAGGTCCCCATCCTGGCAGCCATTGTTGTAAGGACATGATGAAGGGTGAAGCATGAAGGATGTAAGGATGTTTTACCGGAGTTGATAATGACGCCGTGTTCCCCACAGGTCAACTTCTTCTTCTTCTTGAATATAATCCGGGTTCTGGCCTCCAAACTGTGGGAGACAAACACCGGCAAACTGGACCCCCGACAGCAATACAGGTAACTGGTCATGTCCCAGTTAAAAGCGGTCATGCAGCCAGTCAAGCCAAGCTCGTGTTTATCGGCCACGTGTTTAAAACCGATGAAAAGTTTCTTTGCAACGCCCCCCCCACCCCACCCCACAGTAAGTAACGGCAATGACAGCAGTGAAGCATCCCAGTCAATAACACAACACACAACAACATAACACACAACACAAAGACAATGGACTGGCGGTCTATCCCGTTGCCTACCAACACAGGGATCGCTGGATCGAATCCCCCGTGTTGCCGCTGGCTTGGTTGGGCGTCCTACAGACACAATTGGCTGTGTCTGCAGGTGGGATGTGGGTATGTGTCCTGGTCACTGCACTGGCGCCTCCTCTGGTCAGCTGAGGCGCCTGTTCGGGGGGGGGGGAATAGCGTGATCCTCCCATACGCTACGTCCCCCTGGTGAAACTCTTCACTGTCAGGTGAAAAGAAGTGGCTGGCGACTCCACATGTATCGGAGGAGGCATGTGGTAGTCTGCAGCCCTCCCCGGACTGGCAGAGGGGGAGAGTCAGCGACTGGGAGAGTGAGGTAATTGGCCAGAAACAAATGGGGAGAAAAAGGGGGAGAAATAAAAAAAAAAATAGCAAGAAGAGGTGTAGAGATGTGCGTCAGCCGTGCATCTAGAATTGGATGAGACGGCAAAAATGCTTTCTGCTGCCACTTTTTTCTTCCTTTAAATTAAGCCTGTTGTTTTGAACAAATGAATGTTCTTGTGTGCAGGAAGCTGCTGAAGTCCACCTTGGTGCTGATGCCTCTGTTTGGGGTTCACTACATGGTCTTCATGGCTCTGCCTTACACAGAGGTCAACGGGCTCATCTGGCAGGTCCAGATGCACTACGAGCTGTTCTTCAACTCCTTCCAGGTCTCTCTCTCTCTCTCTCTCTCTCTCTCTCTCTCTCTCTCTCTCTCTCTCTCTCTCTGTCTCTCTGTCTCTCACACACACACACATTCAGGAAGGTACAGATGCACTATGAGCAAGGCTCAGCGTTTTCGGTTTTTTACCCATTTTCACCAAAAAATAACCCAGATTTTTAAACTGATTTTCACCCGGATTTTACGTTTCCACGGATCCAAAAGTTGTTCCTGTTCGTGTGAGGTTACGTAACAGTGCCCTCTCGTGGCGAAATTCGGACATGCTGGGTGGCTTTGAAAAATAAAAACCGAAAACGCTGCGAGATATTCTTCAATTATTTCCAGGTCAGATATATACATAACACTTGCCGGATCACATGTGCAGTTGCGACCTGCCGCTAGCTTGTGATTGATTGTTTTTAATGGCGATGCTGTAAAACAAATCGCTTCAATGAGGACATTAAAATCTATATCCATCTATACAGTGATATCTGAACATCCATGTGCCAACATATCCAGACAAATGAACTCGTCACTGGCGAATGTCGTTTCTGATTCTCTTGTTTCCCCTCCAGGGTTTTGTCGTTGCGTTTATCTACTGCTTCTGTAACGGAGAGGTAATCGCTCCTCCATCTCACACATCTCCCATCTCTCTGCGGGAGGGGGCAAGCCTTTGACTCCGCCCATCTCCTCTTTTTCCAGGTGCAGGCAGAGGTGAAGAAGGCATGGCTTAGGCGGAGCTTAACCCTGGACCTCAAGCAGAAAGTGCGGATGACCAGCAGCGGGGGCGGAGGCAGCTGTTACTACGGCGGCATGATGTCACACACCACCACGCACAGCATCAGTCTGTCTGCTGCCAACCCCAGAGGCCTACCCCTCACCGGAGGGGCCGGAGGTCACGGTACCGGGGTCCCGGCAGGTGGAGGAGGGGCCAGGCAGTCGCGTCTAAACTCCACCCACCCTCTGAACAGCCTGCCGGGATACATCCCCTCTGACACCCAGACCTCTGCTCCCCAGCAGGAGCCGGTGGCCAGGAGGCTCGGCGGGGCAGTAGTACCCGAGACAGGAGCGTTCACCAGGCGCCACAGGGCCAGCGAGGAGAGCACAGGAGGAGCGGGGTCACCACCCAGAACCCCGGAAGGAGCCGAGCTGAGCGGAGCCTTGTCTCTGAAGGAGCTGGAGACCATTTTATGAACGTTAAAGGCTACAGCCCCGACGACAGGCCCATTTTTCTTCTGTTTACTGACACCTGTGGTGATACTGCGTGACCACGCCAGATGCGGTCGTTTGGAAGTTGTGCTGTAAATACGCGTCTCGTTGCAGCAGAAGCACCTCGGGGTCGTTTTTGTGTACACACCTCAAAACTAAAGCCGTTTCAATAAAACGCCGAACAGCACCAGTCTACCCTGACGCTGGCATTCAGTCATCGATAACCAGACGTTTCTAGATGATCTCTGTTGCTGTGGGAGGTTAAATTACCCCACAGGAAGGATAGGAAATTAAAACATTTATTAAAAAGCCCAAAAAAAAAAGGTTTTTGTGCCCCTTAACGTGTTCTATTTTCTCATTTAGCAGACACTTTTATCCAACATGAGGGGGGTCGAGGATGTCTGCGCCCTAAAAGTAGCTGTCATTCGAGAAAGGCCTAAAAGCCGTCCTGTCCCAGGCTCACCTCAGTCTCTTGAGCGGTGATGTGATGATACTCGTTCGTTGTGTTGTGTCGCTATCGGGTTTCTCATGACTTCCGCTGTTGTGAGTTGGTTGAGGTGTCTTGTAAATGTGTTACGACCCTTGCTCTGGAGAGGGTGCAACAATTAGTGTGCTGGGTAACAGTGAGGTGAGGGTGCAACGCAGTGAGACGTAAACGTTTGAATGTATTTATTAACACCGTGACAGGACAAGGGAACCGAACGGTTGCCCAAACAAACTAACAAAAGTAACCCCCCCCTGACAGTGCTGAAAAGCACCAAACCTAGAGACAAAAAGTGGCAGCTGCTGCTAACCTAGTGTGTCTGCTAACCTAGTGTGTCTGCTAACCTAGTGTGTCTGCTAACCTAGTGTGTCTGCTAACCTAGTGTGTCTGCTAACCTAGTGTGTCTGCTAACCTAGTGTGTCTGCTAACCTAGTGTGTTTGCTAACCTAGTGTGTCTGCTAACCTAGTGTGTTTGCTAACCTAGTGTGTCTAATAACCTAGTGTGTCTGCTAACCTAGTGTGTCTGCTAACCTGTTGTGTTTGCTAACCTAGTGTGTTTGCTAACCTAGTGTGTCTGCTAACCTAGTGTGTTTGCTAACCTAGTGTGTCTGCTAACCTAGTGTGTCTAACAGAGGTGAGCCACATGATGGGGTGTTTGCCCCATGGGCATCTTACCATGATCCCCTTGCCCAAAAGAACTAAACAAATTAAAGGCCAAACATAACTCAAAATACTCAGGATTTAGACGAAAACGGGCCAGACATTACAAACACAAAGTAGCCACAGAGACAAAGACCTCAACACAAAGTAGCTACACAACACCAACTAAACCAGCTGGCCGGGGAACTGAAGACACGTGGGGGTTTAAATGGGACACTGCACAACTGATGGAAATGAGATGATTGGTTGGGCGGTTGATCAGGTGATGAGGAGCACGTGGCGGGTACCTGGATGTAGGGGAGCCAGAGTGAGGGCTACATACAGAAGGCAACACAACACAACTACACGTAACAATGTTAATAACATACAGTAGATATATATCACATATAGACACACGACGTTACGTATTGCCCCCTGGTACTTCATACTGCCTATTCAAGTAAATAATGTAAATATTTAAAACATGTAAATTCATATCTTACATAGTGTGTCTGTGTGTGTAAACTGTATAGTTTGAGCAGAATGGGATTCTTCTGAACACTACCAAAGCCCAGCAACCCAACACAGATTAAACAGGTCACCTTTCTTTTCTAGCCATCAATGCCGGCGCGTCCTGCACACGTGGTCTCTGCCCCGTTCGGGCGATGTGAACACCCCCTTGCAGCGAATTCGGGGGGGGGGGACAACGCAACCACGGGAACTGCCGCGGCCGGGACGCGAACCCGTGTCGCCCGCACCGCGGGAGGCATCGCTAACCGCTCGACTAAAGGGTCAGACCCACCAGCCAGCGGCCAGCGTGTCTTCTTATCCATGCACGTTACACCCTCTTTGTTTCTGCCCTCGTAGGCCAGACCCAAACGCGCCTTCTCCCCCCCCCCACTCCTCCACCCCCCCCCCAACCCCCTCACAACACCGTCCGAAATTTCACACGATGTCGAGCCGCGGAGCCGGAGGCGGCGTGGCCGTCCGAGCCCGGAGTCTGACGGACAGACCCGCCCCGCCCCCCCCCCGCGCGCGCTGTCTCCTCCCGTGCACAGGACTAACAGCAACGCTGAGTGGCAGAGAGCCGGGAGGCAGGGAGGGGCAGAAACGCAGAGACGAGGAGGACCTCTCTGCCCACGGAGAGGCGGGGGGGGGGGGGGGAGCGAAGTCGCCGATCACCCGGTCGGACAAGCTGTCAGGACGCGTTTCGCCTCGCGAGCGCCGATGTGTCAGTCAAGACGCCGCGGTGTCTGCACAGGAAACTTGGCATTTTAATTGTGCACCCTTCAAACAAGGGGGTTTGGAATTGGGTTCAGACGAATTGGGACTGAACGAAACGGAAGATGTCGAGGCAGGGAAAAGGAGCCCTCGGACAGACCAGCAGGGGACACACGACAGAAACCGCCACGTTACTGGATGAGCAAGGGCAAACAGTGCTGACGGTGGGGGGGGGGGGGGGAGGAGGAGGGGGGGCAGTTGTCGGATGAAGGGGGAAGTTCTGCAGGCGACACGGAGCGTCCAGTGCACCGGCATGCTGTGCGCTGCAAAATTAAAAAGAAGTCTCTACTGCCCTCTAGAGGCAAACAGCAGGGACGCTCTTTAGTGTGTTACACAGACTTGTTGATGTGTCCCACATCGCCTCAAAAACGTCTCCTCCGCCCTCACCTCCTGCGGATCCCTGTGCCGCCGTGTTGACTTCCACCCCAGCTCTGTAGGAGACGAGGGAAGCTGTTTCAAACAACTCCTCAGGTGTCCCATCAGCAGAGAATTCACACGTGTGTCCTACCCAGGGGGTATGTTGGTTGTGATCGCGCCCAGAATCGGACACCACACCAGAACTTAACAATGGATGGATGGGTGGGTGGGTGTAGCACCAGCAATTAATGAAACTATCGGCAGTAACGCTGCTTGATTATATAGGGTGAGCGATGTAATCGATGGACTTTATGTATGGTTCCCCACGTGGCTGTAACGTGCACCATCTGGTTGTCAGGACTGCAGGCTAACAATTAAAATGTCCAGTGTCCGTCTCATTATATGGGCTGATGGACTCATTTGTGTAAGGGAGGGTGTTGTGGCATGGCCCTGTTTCATTTCCAACATCGCTTAAGCAGTGCCGCAAAAGGCACATTTGCTGCAAATCGACCAACTAAGGAAATCCAATTTGGCAGCGTGGGTGGAGGAAAGTGGCTCATCTGTCCATGTTTACTGTCAAAGCATCGTTCTTTTCCACTTGGTGTTGGCTTCAGCTTTCATTTGTCATGAGCACTGAGATTAAATACGTGACATTCCTAATGAAAAACAAAACGGTAGCCAATATATTGAGCAGAGGGAGCAGTAATGAAGAACCAAACGAGGCCTCGGGGCTTTTTCTCTATCTATGTCTCCTCAGGGTTAGGTCAAAGGTTATCTAATGTTTTTCTTTCTCTTGTTATTTAGATTTTTGCACACGGTATACTTTTCCACTCATGCAGCCTCTCACATACGCCATGGTTTTGACTGACAGACCAGACACACGTTCTCTGGTTTGGGTGCTTTTGTGGATAATATTGTAGCGAATTTAGGGGGCAGTCCGGGAACCGCCACGACCGGGACGCGAACCCGTAACTCCCACACCGCAAGCGACAACGTTAACCAGTCGATTAGAGGGCCCGACCCGTCAGTCAAGGACCAACGTGTCTACTTATCCATGCACGTTACAATATCTAAACAACAGTGGTTAACCATTCATTGTGTCTTGGTCTGAACCAGGTGGTGAGACCAGAGGAGGTCAAGAGCAGGGTTTGGATTTTCATATTACTGCTCTTGATGTGACATGAGGACTGATTGTAGTTCACCTGAAAGCTTACCACCCTGATGTCACATTATCAGGAATAGTATTTATGGAGACACATGGCACGCCAGACACTGTAGGTGGAGCTCCACATGGCTGAGTGCTCCTTTATCTGGGAAATGATCCACCACCTAACCCCCTCCCCCCCGAAATGTTGGTGGCGCACAGCTGCCATAACAAACCGGGGAGAGGATGCTAGCAGAGGCAGGGCTGACGTGAAGTCACAACGAAGAGGAATGATATCATTAAAGATGACCTACAGTAAACTGCTTTCCAAGCTGTTAAATGGTTTTCTGTGATGACTCGTCGTGTTTCATGTTTGCTGTGATGCACAGTGGCACCTACATATTATTTTGAATAGGTTCTCCATAGGGGGGGGCAGGTATTTTGGGGGGGCTGGCTGGCTTTCGAATTGTTCTTAATTGCTCTTAACATTATATATTCTGCATATTCCGGACAATAAAAAATGCATCTCACACAGTTGCGCGATCGAGAGGACGAGGAGACGCAAATTCATCAATTAATGCACATGGAAAAATTGCCAAACAATTGGGCAGAGGGATACAAATCCCTTCTCCGTGTTCTCCGTAAAGACGACAGCGTCAGAGCTCCGCGAAATGACGACGCCACCATCTTGCGTTCGCCGTCGCTAATAAATGACGTCAGACCTGACCGCCATATGCCGGGTGAGCTCAAGGTGACGTCAGAGAGAGAGAGAGGGGGGGGCGGAACAACGAGAGAGAGAGGCGCCGGAGGAGGAGGAGGAGGAGAGAGAGGCTGGGGCTGAATCACGGCGACGGGAATAAAGGGAGAAGGGGAGCAGTCGGGCGAGGCTGCCCGGTGTGTCGTCTTTTCCTCCTGTCGTCGTGAAATCCGAAGGTGGACGAAGGATGAGCGGCGGCCGGTAGGGAGGGAGGGAGCGGGGGAGCGGAGCTCCGCGGCTTCAGACTGCGCTCCTCCGTCTGCTGGATGGAGTCCGTCGGTGTCCAGGCTGCGATGGCGACGGGAGACGCGTCGAATAAAGCGTCGGCTCGGAACGCGGCCGTGGAGCGCAAGAACCTCATCACCGTCTGCCGGTAAGCCCGCCAAGGCGACGCCTCGTCACGGCCTACGTCACAGCCTACCGAGCAGGTGAACCGGAGCTGTCGTGCGGTTAGAAACCCCCCCCCTCTCTCAGAAGGGCGAAACCATGAAGGAGGCGTTACTTACTTACTTATGTTGGCACAAAATGAGAAATCCGTGTTATTGTCAGATTTGTTTATTTATTTGCGTGTTACGATAAACACGCGCGTCGTGTCGAATCTGCTTTGCCGGAGACGTGCGATAAGCTCCGCTGACGTCATCTTATAACCGGTCGTTATAATGGCGAGAGCAGCGCACGGTCTCCTTGTTGGGGGGGGGGCGGGTTGAGATTTCAAACTGGAGATGGAGGGCAGAGGATTTTCAAGCACATATAACCCGAATGCATGCACCTCCACCCACCCCCACCCCCAGCCCGGCCCTCCGTCACAGCCTAAAGTGGTGTCACGTTGACAACCTGACGTTTGTCGAGTCGCTGCTGCGGCTGCTGCGGCTTCAGTGACGACAACCTACCAGGGGCAAGGACGTGGCTGGTGCCCCCGGGGAGTCAGGGCAGGGAGGCGGATGCTCTCTCTGCATCGGGTCGTTATTCTTTTATCGTGTGCGAATGGGGAAGGGGAAGTCAGCTGTTTATGGGAAAGCTGTGGCCTGATGTGCCTTTCAGTAGAGTTTACAGATACACCCGCTCTTACCCCTCTTTCATTCACCGTCTTTGTCCTTTGTCACACACACACACACACACACACACACACACACACACACACACACACACACACACACACACACACACACACACACACACACTAATTCCCCTAGAAATGACATGCTCTTGGCTATAGTATAAGGCTATATATTTACGATTTAGTGCTCTACGTTAACATGTCAGAGTCAGAGACACTCTGCCGTTTCATTTCATGTGCACAAGTGCATGAAATGAAACGACACATTGTTCCCCCCAGCCCACGGCAGTGCAACACAAAGACAACAACACATATCCAAAAACTACAACAACAACAACAAGAACACATATCCAAACTATCACATATATCCATCCATCCATTATCCAAACCGCTTATCCTGCTCTCAGGGTCGTGGGGACGCTGGAGCCTATCCCAGCTGTCATTGGGTGGCAGGCGGGGAGACACCCTGGACAGACCGCCAGTCCATCACAGGGCCCACACACACACACACATTCACACCTAGGGACATATATCTAAACTGACAAAAAGAAAAATCACTGTCCAGGAGAAGGAACGCCAGCCAGGATGACTGTCGGAACTGCCGGTCTGCATGGGCTAGCAGTTAGCTTAGCCTGCCCCGCTTCTGTGTCCTGTCAGACCACTATCGGTCAGGGCCGTGGTCCTTGGGCCCACATGACACAGCAGACCAGGCTCCCTCAGCCGATCCAACGCCAGCTCTCCCAGCCAGACACCTCCCTGCACGCCACACAACAACACTAAAAACACAGTCGAGGCTAGGCGAGGCCGCCGCCGGACCGCCCTCGGTGTTAACAGAACTGCCGGTCTGCATGGGCTAGCAGTTAGCTTAGCCTGCTCCGCTTCTGCGTCCTGTCAGACCGCCCTCGGTGTTATCAGAACTGCCGGTCTGCATGGGCTAGCAGTTAGCTTAGCCTGCTCCGCTTCTGCGTCCTGTCAGACCGCCCTCGGTGTTTCCTGCTCGGGCACAGCTCCAGGAGGGCCATGGTCCCTGGGCCCACAGGACGCAGCAGATCCAGCGCCAGCGCTCCCCGCCATCAAACGAAGACTAACTTAGATGTGGACAAAGACACTGCATGGACGGTGCTGGGTGAGGCCGCAGCAAACGTGAATTTGCACCGCCATCTTCCCACGCCGGAAGCGGAACACCTGAATAGATATCTACTAAATGCTGACTCTGTTGTAAGGCACTTTGGATAAACAGCATTTGATATGTCAACAACATGCACACAAAAACAGACGCAGACGGACGGACGGACAAGACAGACAGACATGTAAAACAGTCAGACAGACTTGTAGACAGATAGACGAGCAGATGGCAGCATGATACAGTTAAACAAAGAGACACACCTGCGCACAACACAGAGACCGAAGACGGACATATATGCAAACGGACAAAAAGGTCATGCAGTTTGACAGAAACACAGGCAGACAGGCACACAGATGGACAGGTGAGTGGGAGACAGTCTGTCAGTGTTACTTAAACAGCTGAACGTATGCAGACACGTGTGAGATGCTGACGTTGGCTTGGTTGTTTGCAAAAGACTCTGATAATAATAATCAATAAACAAACAAAAGAATAAAAACCTTGGGTGTATTTCCACTCCGTTAGCAAGTCTGCAGTGTTTGGTGTCGAGTGACGGCTTCGGTAAAGGAGCCTTACCGGACGGGTTGAACACAGTGAGAGTGTGTTTCTGTCATGGATTACGGACCGGGCAAGTGCCCCGGGGTCCCGGACCACGAGGGGCCCCAAAAGGTCAGGGGTATTGTGTTCGCCTATAGTAGGGATCCCCAATCATACCCTACAAGGATGTTTGTTCCGACCCTGCGTCGCGATGCAGGGCCCAAGCTAGCCTCTATTGATGTGGGGGCCCTAAGCTACAGTCTCTACTGATGTGGGGGCCCCAAGCTACAGTCTCTAAAAATGCAGGGCCCCAAACCACAGTCTCTACTGATGCGGGGCCCCAAGCTACAGTCTCTATTGATGTGGGGGCCCCAAGCTAGCCTCTACTGATGCAGGGCCCTAAGCTACAGTCTCTACTGATGCAGGGCCCCAAGCTAGCCTCTATTGATGTGGGGGCCCTAAGCTACAGTCTCTACTGATGCAGGGCCCCAAGCTACAGTCTCTATTGATGTGGGGGCCCCAAACTACAGTCTCTCCTGATGCAGGGCCCCAAGCTACAGTCTCTATTGATGTGGGGGCCCCAAGCTTCATTGTTTCATCATGTGTAGTTGAACAAATGTGCTAGCTAGAATGCCCATACGGAAAAATAATTAAACAGATAGTTTTACGAAAATATTTCACGAAATTGTTTGCTCTGAAATTCCCGTCGGTAAGCCGCTGTAAGTGGGAAGAAGGCTTGGCAATATATTTGCGATGCTGCGAGCCGCTATTCTCGTCTCTGCTCGTTTTGTGATTCAAAATTGTGTTGTACTTTGTAGTCGCCATCCGAATCCCACGCCGATTGGCACAGTGTCGACTGCCACGTTGGCTATTTGCATTAGTTTTACGTTTAATAATGTTTGGTATTGTTTGCGTAGCCTATCTGACAGGGCAGAGGGGAGGGGGGGGGCCCAATGGACGTGCGTGCCCCGGGGCCCCCTGGTGGGTTACTCCGGCCATGCCACTAGCAAAGCGTCGGTGCGACGTGAAACCCCGCAGACACCCTCAACGTGCTGTTGGCGTTATGAAGCTGTGCATCCCAGAAACCCCTCCTGGCCGCCGCTTTGCGGAGACGTTAGCGTGCACCTTTGCAGAGGTGGTTAGCATTTTTATCAGCCTGGTGTGAAGGAGGTGAAGGACACCGTGTGGGTCCTCGCTCACATGGCCTGAAGGACACACAGGACACATTGTTCCTCTCAAAACAATGGAGAGAGAAATGAAACGCTCCTCTGTCTGGACCTGTTCCACGAGCAGTGTTAGAGGAGCATTGTCTCTGATACACACACACATCCATGCAAGGACACACACAAACATAAACACACAACAAATACCGGTCTAGGTTAGCTTTATATTTTTATTTTTTACCCAGGCCTCTTTATGATGTCGTCGGGCATGGCCCGCTCTGTCCAAAGACATTGAAATACACACACATGAAGACACAGACACAATCCGTGTGTTTCCGTGTGTGTGTGTGTGTGTGTGTGTGTGTGGGTTGATGATGAACACCGCACGGTTTCACTTCTTCCGGGCGTTTGAGAACACCCGTCCACTGGCCACCAGCAGAGGAGGACTGTGGTTTCACTGGGCGGCTCCCAGTGACACAGTAGCCTGGAGCTCAGTCTGCGAAAGACGTGTCCGGTTTTACGTCTCCGTCTGTTTGACGGCTCGGTGGGGGTCGGCCGGTCCGCAGAGCGGTTTCCAACCCGCGGTATCGCTCCATCTGATTGGACAAAGTGAATTCGGCCCGCTCTCAGCGAATGGACTTCCCGAGTTATTTAGTCTCTTAGGACATACACGTGAATGGTCTTCTCAAGGGACGGATAATGTAGCCCGATATAGAAGTGACAGAAGGAGAGCCTCCATTATTATGATTTACTGGAGGGAGGGGTCTTGGTTGTGACTGAGGGGGTTTGGGTTTGTGGTAGGACAAGTGAGCAGAGTGGCTTATCTGGACAATTGGGGACATTTCTGACACTTCTCCGCCTGTGGACGTGCGGCGTCTCTTTGCCCAGATGTGGTATTCTGGTTTCATGTGTGTTTCAACTCCGATGACAGATGGACAGGAGGGGTGGGAGTACTTCCAACACACTTATTGGACTCACTCTTTATCTCTTTTGTCTGCTTTACTCTCTCTGTCCATATCTCTCTCCCTGTCCCCATGTCTCTCTCCCTGTCCCCATGTCTCTCTCCCTGTCCCCATGTCTCTCTCTCTGTCCATATCTCTCTCTCTGTCCATATCTCTCTCCCTGTCCCCATGTCTCTCTCTCTGTCCCCATGTCTCTCTTTCTGTCCATATCTCTCTCCCTGTCCCCATGTCTCTCTCCCTGTCCCCATGTCTCTCTCCCTGTCCCCATGTCTCTCTCTCTGTCCATATCTCTCTCTCTGTCCATATCTCTCTCTCTGTCCATATCTCTCTCCCTGTCCCCATGTCTCTCTCTCTGTCCATATCTCTCTCCCTGTCCCCATGTCTCTCTCTCTGTCCATATCTCTCTCTCTGTCCATATCTCTCTCTCTGTCCATATCTCTCTCCCTGTCCCCATGTCTCTCTCTCTGTCCATATCTCTCTCCCTGTCCCCATGTCTCTCTCTCTGTCCATATCTCTCTCCCTGTCCCCATGTCTCTCTCCCTGTCCCCATGTCTCTCTCTCTGTCCCCATGTCTCTCTCTCTGTCCATATCTCTCTCTCTGTCCATATCTCTCTCCCTGTCCCCATGTCTCTCTCTCTGTCCATATCTCTCTCCCTGTCCATATCTCTCTCTCTGTCCATATCTCTCTCCATGTCCATATCTCTCTCCATGTCTCCATATCTCTCTGTCTCTGTCCATATTGCTCTCTCTGTCCATATCACTCTCCCTGTCCCCATGTCTCTCTCCCTGTCCCCATGTCTCTCTCTCTGTCCATATCTCTCTACATGTCCATATCTCTCTGTCTCTGTCCATATTGCTCTCTCTGTCCATATCGCTCTCCCTGTCCCCATATCTCTCTCTCTGTCCATATCTCTCTACATGTCCATATCTCTCTCTCTGTCCATACCTCTCTCTATGTCCATATCTCTCTCCCTGTCTCCATAGCTCTCTCTCTGTCCATATCTCTCTACATGTCCATATTTCTCTCTCTGTCCATATCTCTCTCCATGTCCATATCTCTCTCCCTGTCTCCACATCTCTCTCTCCCTGTCCCCATGTCTCTCTCTCTGTCCAAATCTCTCTCCCTGTCCATATCTCTCTCCCTGTCCCCATGTCTCTCTCTCTGTCCATATCTCTCTCCCTGTCCCCATGTCTCTCTCTCTGTCCATATCTCTCTCTCTGTCCCCATATCTCTCTCCCTGTCCCCATGTCTCTCTCTCTGTCCATATCTCTCTCCCTGTCCATATCTCTCTGCATCTGTCCCCATATCTCTCTCCCTGTCCATATCTCTCTCTCTCTGCATCTGTCCCCATAGCTCTCTCTCTGTCCATATCTCTCTCTCTCTCTCTCTCTCTCTCTCTCTCTCTCTCTCTCTCTCTCTCTCTCTCTCTCTCTCTCTCTCTCTCTCTCTCTCTCTCTCTCTCTCTCTCTCTCTCTCTCTCTCTCTCTCTCTCTCTCTCTCTCTCTCTCTCTCTCTCTCTCTCTCTGTCTCATTTCACTTCACTTCAGCTCAGTTGGAGGCTTTACTGGCATAACTGTAGTTATGTCCAGTAGTGCTAAAGCACATTGTGTAAGATAATTCAACATCACGGTAAGATTACAGTATTATAAGAGCAATGCAACAGTAAAACGCTGTCACGAAAACCAAAGGGGAAAAAAGGGATAATAGTTTAGTTGTTGAATTACATTGGTAAATAATAACATAAAGGTGAATAAAACGTATTAATGAGTTATTTGTTAACAATATATATTGTACTATAAAGATCTAAATGGTGACTCTAGCAAAACAATATCTTATCTATGACATGCAGTTATAAATTCCCCTGCCAGTTCTGCTGCGTTGATTCTCTCTCTCTCTCTCTCTCTCTCTCTCTCTCTCTCTCTCTCTCTCTCTCTCTCTCTCTCTCTCTCTCTCTCTCTCTCTCTCTCTCTCTCTCTCTCTCTCTCTCTCTCTCTCTCTCTCCCTCTCTCTCCTTGACTGTATGTCGCACGCCCTGCCTCCACAGATTTTCGGTGAAGACGCTGTTGGAGAAATACACGGCCGAGCCCATCGATGACTCGTCAGAGGAGTTCATCAACTTTGCGGCCATCTTGGAGCACATCCTCAGTCACCGCTTCAAAGGTAAGCAAACCAACACAGAGAGGGTCAAAGGTCAGACCAGCAACCCCCCCCCATCCGCTTATGGAATGATATGCGGAGATTTGATTCGATTCGATGTGATGTGATGTGATGATGGAAGTTTCTGCCTCTACTGCCCAAACTAACAGACACAAATGTCGTATAAAGAGGTGAAACGTCTCTGGAAAGAGCTTTCTTTGGCACTGGAGTGGACATGAATGGGATGAGGATGACTGATGATACAGAATCTCTGCCATTAAGAAGACAGAATAGTTTGTTCAAATGACATGGTGTGCTGCTGAACTTGCTTCTGTTCTGACTTGTATTTTTAGTTGTGTTAAGTACCAGCATGCTTTAAACCTGCAGTAATAATGCCTGTGCCTAAGAAGCCCATTCTTAGCTGTTTAAATGACTACAGGCCCGTTGCCTTAACATCTGTTGTAATGAAGATGTTTGCGTATCTAAACATCTGTCCAGTACTGTGCCAGAACCCAATCAGTTTGCGTATAGGGCAAATAGGTCAGTGGATGATGCTGTATCTCTCGGTCTCCATCCCATCTCATAGCATCTAGAGGCACCTACCACCCATGCTCGGGTATTGTTTACTGCCTATAACTCAGCTTTTAAAACAATGACACCCACAAGGATATGTAACAAACCTTTGCAGCTAGGTTTCCGTCAGTCTCTGTCTCTGGTTCTTGGACTTCTTACTGGGCAGAACACTGGTCGTCAAATTCAACAATAGATTTTCAAACTCATTGACGATTAGCACAGGCGCCCCCCAGGAGTGTGTCCTCTCACCTCTGCTCTACTCTTTCTACACCAATGGCTGTATTTCCCACTCCAACGCTGTAAAAATGACTAAGTTTGCTGATGATGCAACACAGGCGGGACCGATTTCCTGTAATGACGAGACAGTTTATAGAAAGGAGGCCTCCTCTGGTCGACTGGTGTAGCACTAACAATTTGGATCTGAACATCAACCAAACTGACTAACTTGTGGTTGACTTCTGTAAAAAACCAGGGGGCGCTACTACTGCTGGCCATTAACAGCCACGTAGTAGAGAGAGTGGAGCATTTCAAATTCCTTGGGACTACAATCCCCTCCTCCCTGAAATGGTAGGACAACTTCACCACCATCCAGAAGAGAGCTCACCAAAGACTGTTCTTTCTAAGGCAGCTTAGGAAATGTGGGGTGTTGCAGGTCTACAGAGCTGTAATAGAAGGTGTGCTCACTTTCTTGATAGCTGTATGGTATGGCGATACTACAGCCCACGAGAAGAAACTGCTGGGACAGAGTCTCACGCACAGCTTGTGCACTCCTCACCGTTTCTGAATCATGCCATATCCGCATTCAGCGGAGAGGGTTTTGAATTTTTAAAGAACTCCTCACACCCCCCTATCCAATCATCTCCCCTTTGGGTAAAAGACACCGCAGTATCAAGACCAGAACGTCTCACTTCCACAATAGCGCTTCCCCTGCTGCATCCTGCATCCTGCATGCTTCACTGCTCGTACAAGTACAGCATCCTCCAGCACCTGCACTTCAATTCGTCACTTTAGCAGCATGGCACATGTGGTCGCATTAACTGAATTATAACTGGACCAGCATGCTTTTGTGGACGCTGCTTGTGTGCATTGTGTGGTTTATATGCTCACTGTTGTTATTTCTGAGCGCACCGGAGCAAAATGCCAGATCAACTGTAAAGTTGACATGGCAATAAATTCTTGACGTCAAAGCGTGACGTCATCGTTTACCACATTTGATCTATTGGCGATTTTGGGGCTTTTTCAGGGGGTGCTCACACGTACCTAAGTTTTATTGCAGAACCGCTGAAAAAAAAATATTTTTTATTTTCCTGAAATAATGTTTAGTCCTCTGACGTCACATTTTTGCGAACTTGTCCGAGGGGTTAAATCAGGGGTCCCCAATTACTTTTCATAGCGGGCCACTTTTAGGGCCACTTTTAAAACCACGGGCCACTCAACCTCCAGCAGCATGTTGTTCGTTAGTTTGTTTTGGTGTCGATACGTTGCAGGTATTATAATTTAAACAGAGATTTTTCATGTATTTTTCGATATATTACTAGTCTTACTTTTACTAAGAAATTAACGGGTTTTTTTTGTTTTTTTTTTGGTAGGGAAATAAAAAAAATTCTTCCTTCTGGCATTTCTCCAAAAATTCTCGCGGACCATAAATCAACCCGTCACGGGCCGGACGTGGCCCGCGGGCCGCCTATTGGGGACCCCCGGGTTAAATGGTTGCTGTCAGGCGCGGAAACCTCGTGTCTCCACGTTTAGTCATTTTTTTTATTGTCTTTTATTTTCACGAACCCAACGCTATTGGCCACCCTTTGCGTCTGTCTGCGGGTTTTGCAAACATTCAACCAATGAAAAGTAACAGAAAGAGGGCTCGCGACTCCGTTGGCTCCTCAAACTGTCGGTAAAACCCTCGCGGCGCCACCCCGCCCCCTTTAGAATGAAGTGACGCTGAACCAATATGGCGTTCGGTTAGGTCCTATGACTGTTTTGTGTATCCTCCAGTAGGTGGCGGTGTTGAGCCGGAATTCTTAACGGTCGCCTCTCCCAACTGCGGAAGGGTACACAGCAGCGGTAGTCGCAGTTCCGGTTGTTGGAATAAGTACAGCGTTTTCTTTACCCAAGACACACCGCGTCTATAAATTGTTAATGTTTTATATATTTGAGGCCCGAGACATGTGGGGGCGGAGAAGAGCGTAGGCAAACCACGGTAGGCTGGAGCACAGTTTAGTCTTGCATTTGCGTCTGTCTAGTCATAGCCAATCATTAACTGGCTGGGTCCTCTCTAAAAAAAGGTGAATTATATTGAAATCTGTGACTATTCATTCTGAAAGCCAGTAGGAGCAAGACGGAGTACATGTGCTTGAATGAGAGGGAGGTCAGTGGAGTGGTGAGGACGCAAGGAGTGGCGGTGATGAAGGCGGATGAGTTTAAATACTTGGGGGTCAACTGTCCAAAGTGACGGGGACTGCGGTAGAGAGGTGAAGAAGAGAGTGCAGGCAGGGTGGAGTGGGTGGAGAAGAGTGTCAGGAGTGATGTGTTACAGAAGGGTACCAGCAAGAGGTAAAGGGAAGGTTTACAAGATGGTTGTGAGACCAGCTATGTTATATGGTTTGGAGACAGTGGCGCTGATGAAAAGACAGGAGGTGGAGCTGGAGGTGGCAGAGATGAAGATGATAAGATTTTCATTGAGAGTGACGAAGAAGGACAGGATTAGGAACGAGTATATTAGAGGGACCGCTCAGGTTGGACGGTTTGGAGACAAAGCAAGAGAGGCAAGATTGAGATGGCCTGGACATGTGTGGAGGAGAGATGCTGGGTATGTTGGGAGAAGGATGCTGAATATGGAGCTGCCAGGGAAGGAAAAGAGGAAGGCCAAAGAGGAGGTGTATGGATGTGGTGAGGGAGGCCATGCAGGAGGCTGGTGTAACAGAGGAAGATGCAGAGGACAGGAAGAGATGGAAACGGATGATCTGCTGTGGTGCCCCCTAAAGGGAGCAGTCGAAAGTAGAAGTAGTAGTAGCAGTAGTAGCAGTAGTAGCAGTAGTAGCAGTAGCAGTAGTAGCAGTAGTAGCAGTAGCAGTAGTAGCAGTAGCAGTAGTAGTAGTAGTAGCAGTAGTAGCAGTAGCAGTAGTAGCAGTACCAGTAGTAGCAGCAGTAGCAGTAGCAGTAGCAGTAGTAGCAGTAGTAGCAGTAGTAGTAGTAGCAGTAGTAGCAGTAGCAGTAGTAGCAGTAGTAGCAGTAGCAGTAGTAGCAGTAGTAGCAGTAGTAGCAGTAGTAGTAGTAGCAGTAGTAGCAGTAGTAGTAGTAGTAGTAGCAGTAGCAGTAGCAGTAGTAGCAGTAGTAGCAGTAGTAGTAGTAGCAGTAGTAGCAGTAGTAGTAGTAGCAGTAGTAGCAGTAGTAGCAGTAGCAGTAGTAGCAGTAGTAGCAGTAGCAGTAGTAGCAGTAGCAGTAGTAGCAGTAGCAGCAGTAGTAGTAGTAGTAGTAGTAGTAGTAGTAGTAGTAGTAGCAGTAGCAGTAGTAGCAGTAGCAGTAGTAGCAGTAGCAGTAGTAGCAGTAGTAGCAGTAGTAGTAGTAGCAGTAGTAGTAGTAGAAGTAGTAGTAGCAGTAGTAGTAGTAGTAGTAGTAGTAGTAGCAGTAGTATTAGTAGTAGAAGTAGCAGTAGTAGCAGTAGTAGCAGTAGTAGTAGTAGTAGTAGTAGTAGCAGTAGTAGTAGTAGAAGTAGTAGTAGCAGTAGTAGTAGTAGTAGCAGTAGTAGTATTAGTAGTAGAAGTAGCAGTAGTAGTAGCAGTAGTAGTAGTAGTAGTAGTAGTAGTAGTAGTAGTAGTAGTAGACCACACAACTAGTAAGGTTGCTTCTGAAGGTAACATTGTGCACCTGATTGGATTGAAGCCAAAGTGAAAGAGGATGAATATTTTGCAAACAGCATGTTCAATTTTTCCTTTTCTTAAAAAATATTTTGTGGTGTAAAACTCACGTTACTTAATGGCTGTTCATTAAAAGTATTGTTGTAAATTAAATATACACATATAGAAAACTATTAATGTATTAATTGTTATCTAATGAAATGAATGATTTAGCAGGGGGGTTGAACACGGTGCATATCGCGTTCTCATTAAGGGCTGAGCCCCCTCAAAGGTCTAATCCTAGACCCCCCCACCCCGTTATTTCTAACAGATTATTATTTCTATTGGTGTCATCAGTATCGGTATACGTACTGATAATAGTATTTGTATTGTTATACAAAACTTATCTCTGATACTTTCGCTCAACAACTGTGGTCTCCTGTCTGTCATGTGCGCACACTGAGTATGGAATGTCCAAACCACTGGGAAGTATTATTCTAACATTGTGTGTGTGCGGGGGGAGGGGGGGGTGACAGGGTTGGATATGGACCCTGGTGAGGGGAAGGGGAAGGTATAAGTGGATGTACATATACTCACTACTTTGCTAGTGCTTATACTCACTTTGCTAGTGGGACAAATGCAGAAGAACACGAACACCATCGCACAAAGGAAGATCTGATGAAATACTAATGGGATGTGTATCTGCCGTAGATATACTACACATTTACATTACCCGTAGATATCAATAGAATGTGAATCTGTTGGTTATGAATGTAACGTAATGCGGTCTTTCTGGTTTAAGCAGCGGCAGTATTCAACCAACCTGATAAATCTCGTGTCTGTTTGTGTGTTCGGTTGTGTATCTTTAGGTTCAGGTAGTTGGTTCGACGGCCAGCGGAGCTTTTGGGACTTCATCCGTGTGGCCTGTGGGAAAATCCCGAACAGCTGCATCAGCAGCATCGAGGACATGGAGAACATCAGCAGCTCCAGAGCCAAGGCTAGTTATTACTACTACTACTACTACTAGTACTACTACTACTGCTACTACTACTACTGCTTTCGGCTGCTCCCGTTAGGGGTCGCCACAGCGGATCATCCGTTTCCATCTCTTCCTGTCCTCTGCGTCTTCCTCTGTCACACCAGCCTCCTGCATGGCCTCCCTCACCACATCCATACACCACCTCTCTGGCCTTCCTCTTCTAGTTACATGGTAGAGATATACCAACACTACTACTACTCGCGCTGCTGCTGGTAAACATGTAAAGACCACTTAAGTTACTGAATTCTTCTTTTACCAGTGGTGCAAGGGGGGGGGGGGTTATGTGCTTTGTCAATTTCAGCACCCCCAGGAATGGTCAGAGGCCCCCTACTAAATTCCTTTTAGTAAAATGTGACGATGCAGCCGTCCGTATAGTCCTGTGTGCATCAGCCCTCGAGCTGAGTCCCAGTGCGCTGATCTAAGATCAGCCACTCTTGCGTACCGTTGTGTGCACATGAGCAGCTACGCTACACTTGCCAGTTACTTGAGGCCGAAGAGCCGAAGCTGGCAGAGCGAACAGGTCACCAGAGAGTGACAGACACACATAAACCATCGCTGGCAGGGGCCGCTGCTCATTGAAAGTGGGGTGCAGCCGTGTTCTTCTTCTGTAAATCCAGTTAACATTTGAAGTGGTTTAAATCCTGGTCCCTTGTCAAGTTTGACAGCTGTCGTTGGGATTTTTTTTGGGGTGGGGGGGTCTTTTTAATGGAGAACCCATTCACCTCAATATTTGTTGGCGTAGGGGCGTCCGGGTGGCGTGGCGGTCTATTCCGTTGCCTACCAAGACGGGGATCGCCGGTTCGGATCCTCGCGTTACCTCCGGCTTGGTCGGGCGTCCCTACAGGCACAATTGGCCGTGTCTGCGGGTGGGAAGTCCTGGTCGTTGCACTAGCGCCTCCTCTGGTCGGTCAGGGTGCCTGTTCGGGTGGAGGGGGGAATGGCGTGATCCTCCCACGTGCTACGTCCCCCTGGTGAAACTCCTCACTGTCAGGTGAGAAGCGGCTGGCGACTCCACATGTGTCGGAGGAGGCATGTGGTAGTCTGCAGCCCTCCCCGGGGTGGCAGAGTGGGTGGAGCAGCAGCCAAGACGGCTCGGAAGAGTGGGGTAATTGGCCAGATACAATTGGGGAGAAAGGGGTGGGGGTCGGCATTGGACCATGCACACACACACACACATACACACACTCAACGTGGACAGCACCAACTTGTTCTTCTTCTTCTTCTTTGTTAACAAAATGACAACATGGAAATGAATTGTTAATTATATAAATGAAGACAAAAGCAATATATCAGTGTGGGAGTTTACTTTTGTGTCTTCAAGTTGCAGATTACTCATCCCGTGTCAGTAACAGATTACTGTCAGTGCATGGCTACGGGTGTGCGGCGCTGGTACGGTCTGCCTGTCAGGATGGCAGTGTGTGAGTATCTTGTCTGGTTGATCTTCAGGGTCGGGCCTGGATCAGAGTAGCCCTGATGGAGAAGAGGCTGTCTGAGTACATCGCCACCGCCCTCAGGGACAGCAGGATGACCAGGTACAAGGAGTCTAAAAAATCCACCTAAACACAACGCAGCTCATCCAAATCACCTCACAGCAACGTTTGGCAAAACATAATATTGCCACGTTGGTACCATTTTTTATTTCCCCGCTTTCCAGTTTCCCCGAAGGGATGAATACATTTCATCATCATTATCACTATCTGTTTTGCTACCCTCCAATATCTTTGCTGTAAAGCCCCTTGAGGCAAATTTGTAATTTGTGATATTGGGCTATACAAATAACATTGACTTGACTTGACTTTGATGGCGAGTACTACTGCATGTTGCCACTAGAGGGTGCTGTTAGTCATCGTGTTTCATATCAACTGTAACAGGTTAGGAACTGATGGTGGGATACTGGAGCCGTGATAAGGCTGGAATTTGATAGCAGCAGCAACATCACATGACCGGACAGTGACTCCATCTGTTTACTCTGTGGCTGATTATTGATCAGCACACTAGACTCGTTTATTCGGTTAATCGAGACGCGATCATATACGTATGATGACGAGACGATACCGCACCACTGGGTCACACCCGCCTGGCGGTGTTAGCCCTTTGCCCTGTGCAGTGCGGCACAAGAGCCTATGGAGTGCTGCTCCCATCAGTTAGCCCTGGTTCGAGCCTGTGTGTGTGTGTGTGTGTGTGTCTGCCTGCTGCAGGCGGTTTTACGGAGAGGGAGCCATCATGTTGAGGGAGGAGGCTGCTGTTCTGACGGGGATGCTGATCGGTCTCGGAGCCATAGACTTCAGGTCAGACTATTTTTATTTTTTTACAGTAAATGACATTGTGTGTATGTGTGTGTGTGTGTGTGTGTGTGTGTGTGTTTGAAAGCTCCAGTCATTTCAGCAGAGGCGGACCAGTTTGTCATTTAACTCCGTCGTCTTCTTTCTGTCCACAGTTTCTGCTTGAAAGGAGAAGCTTTGGATGGGAAGTCTTCTGCTGTCATCGACTACACGCCATACCTGAAATTCACACAGAGGTAACATTATTGTTCAACCATCTTTTATGAGCCACTGAGGAGGTCCGTCTCCAGTGTTGCCGACATCATATCCTGTTATTGTCTTCCTAATGTGGAAGATGAGGTAGAGTGTTAACCCGGGTGTTTATGAGACAAAAATCTGTCCTTTATAACGCAGACTCTTGAGAATACCGCCCTGGGTGAGGGGAGGGAGTCGGGGTTCGATCCAGGTTACGTACCGACCCTGCTTCAGGTGCAGGAGGGGTGAATGCGACTCCGTGAGGCTCACGTTTCTCTTCATCCTCTGTAGCTACGACTACCTTAGTGATGAGGACGACAGGCGGAGCGTGGACAGCAGCACCAGCGATGACAGCGTCCCCGAACACCCGTACGTTCCCTTGGTAACCGACGAGGAGAGCTGGAGCACCAAGTGCCGCAAGATGGAGCAGAGGTTCAAGATTGTATACGCTCAGAAGGTGGGCGGCCATCTTTGTTCTGTCTCCGGTCCCACAGGGAACACAGCGCTTTATTGGGTGACTTGGCGCTGCTTTTCATGCGAGTCGCTTCTATGATTGAGTCGTCTACTGTTGTAGCCAGAATAAGACGGGGTAAGGCTGAGCATTTTAACGCTTCTTCTTCTTCTGGCCTGTTCCCTGTTTCTCAGGGGTCCCTAACACTAACCCTAACTCTGGCTTAAATGTGTTTGTGGGGGCGTCCGGGTAGCGTGGCGGTCTATTCCGTTGCCTAGCAACACGGGGATCGCCGGTTCGAGTCCCCTCGTTACCTCCGGCTTGGTTGGGCGTCCCTACAGACATAATCGGCCGTGTCCTGGTCACTGCACTAGCGCCTCCTCTGGTGGGTCGGGGGGGGGGGTGTGAACTGGAGAGGGAATAGCGTGATCCTCCCACACGCTACGTCCCCCCTGGCGAAATTCCTCACTGTCAGATGGAAAGGAGCAGCTGGCGACCCCACATGTGTGGGAGGAGGCATGTGGCAGTCTGCTGAGCCCTCCCCGGATCGGCAGAGGGGGGTGGAACGGTGACCGGGACGGCTTGGAAAAGTGGGGTAATTGGCCGGATACAATTGGGGAGAAAAGGGGAGGGAGGGAGGGGGGGGAGTGTTTGTAAGACAACACTGCTACCATCCATTTGTAAATCGTCCCTTTGTGTGAGAGTTTAGCAGCGTCAGAACGAGGAATTGAGGTTAAGAGGTTCGGCTGCTGAACATCTGGAAGAGTCCGTCATCTTAACGCCCAAAACGTCCTCCGTCCCGCTGCTCTCACGCATTCTGCTCTCCGTCGGCAGTCGGCTTTCAAGCAGAAAGCACAGCCACTGTTTTGTGTATGAGCATAATAGCCTATAGCGTGTGCAGTCGTGTGGATCCCGGTGGATTGTTGATCGAGACGCTGTTGTTTCAATAAACTCCTAATGGGAGTGTGGCGTGCAGAATGTGGACTGTGTTTCCGTTTACATGTTTTCTATCACTCCTGTCTTTCCCCCGTACCGGTTGAATGTGTTTTCTGTAGGTTTACTGGTGTTGCCTCAACTGTGTGTGTGTGTGTGTGTGTGTGTTTGTGTCTCTCCAGGGTTACCTTGAGGAGCTGGTGCGTCTCCGCGAGTCCCAGCTGAAGAACACCGAGGTGGAGAACAAGCGTCTGAAAGCCGGCTGGAGGAGACGCAGAGCCAGAGCCGGCAGGAGAAGAGGGAGTTGGAGGCCGTCGTCCTCGAGCTGCAGGAGCAGCTGTGAGTCACGCGCACACACCTTCACGTTATTTCGATGCGTCCCACAATGCCAAGCTGGCAGAGCACTGCACTGGGGGATGGGAGGAGGGAAGAGTCCGGAGAGCTTCATTTTTGCGCATTGGGAAATCTCTCCCCGTGTGTATAAAAATATGATTTGATGGCATGTGATTTAAACTTTACTGTATTATTATATACTGCACTACATTTCTCGTTTTGAAGTTGTACCCCTGCAATCTTGCATAGTCAGCGGTGCAAACGCCACTTGTTTCTGCCTCCATTTTCAGTCCTGTCCTTTTTTAATTGCTTCGGTGCTTTTTATTGTTTTACTGTTGATATTCAAGTGTATTGTGCTTTGAGCTGCACTCTACATTGTCATAAGGGACAGTGAACTGCTACTACTGCTACTTTTGGCTGCTGCTGTTAGGGGGCGCCACAGCGGATCATCCTTTCCCATCTCTTCCTGTCCTCTGCATCTTCCTCTGTCACACCAGCCACCTGCATGTCCTCCTCTCACCACATCCATAAACCTCCTCTTTGGCCTTCTCTTTTCTCTTAAAATCTTATCACGTTCAACTCTGCCACCTCAGCTTCACCTCCTGTCTTTTCGTCAGTGCCACTGTCTCCAAACCATACAACATAGCTGGTCTCACTACCATCTGGTAAACCTTCCCTTTAACTCTTGCTGGTACCCTTCTGTCACAAATCACTCCTGACACTCTTCTCCACCCACTCCACCCTGCCTGCACTCTCTTCTTCACCTCTCTTCTGCACTCCCCGTTACTTTAGACAGTTGACCCCAAGCATTTAAACCCATATGCCTTCATCGCCTCTACTCCTTGCATCCTCACCATTCCACTGACCTCCCTCTCATTCACACATAGGTATTCTGTCCTAACTAAACTAAAACAAGCTCAGATAAACTAACTGGACTAATGGTCAAGGAGGAAAAGGGTGATGTACAAATATTTTATTTAAGTTTAAAGCGAATTCCTCGTAAAATTTAGCTGTATTATCGACTGCAGTGATGCATGAACCAGATGAAAGCGGTCCCTCTGATACTCAAGGCTCAGCGTTTTCGGTTTTTTACCGATTTCATCGAAAAATACCCAGATTTTTTAAAAGGAGCAGATCGGTTTTAAACTGATTTTCACCCGGATTTTATGTTCCATGGTTCCAAAAGTTGTTCCTGTTCGTGTGAGGTTATGTAACAGTGCCCTCTTGTGGCGAAATTCGGCATGCCGGATGGCTTTGGAAAGTAAAAACCGAAAACGCTGAGCCTCACTGATACTTGAAGACGAGGCCCCGACCCAGCGGGGGGCTGTGATTTCACATCTGTAACGTGATTGGTCTAACTGGAACGCCGGCTCATTCTGTGATATTTTCAGAGACAAGCCTGATTCCGTGTGACTCCGCCCACTTGGCCAAAAACCTCTCCATCCCCCTTGTCAACCAGTGGCAGACGCCGCATAAGTACAACAACCAGGAGGACGTGAAGCTGTTCCGCAGGTCTGAGTCTTCCCCTCTCCTCTGCAAAATAAATGTGAAAGTGACACGGTTACATTAAGTGAAGTCACAGTCCTGAAGATGGTCACTGACACTGACACACTGACACACACTGACTTACTGACACTTATAGTCCTCCGAGAGGCGAGAGAAGAGGGCTCTTGAGTGTGCTCTGGTGGCGGCTGCTGGTTAGACCCTTAGACTGCCTCGCCGTGGATGACTGATTTTAAGCTGAATGAATGAAAGAGAAAATAACTAGAGGATGCGTGTACGGTTGACGTGCATTTGCACTTCCTGTGTTGGCCTGTAGGAGAGCTTCCCCAGTACTGAGCTGCTGTCAGTAGAAGAAGTTGACTCCGATCTCAGAGGACAGAAACCAAACAGAATGGAGTGTGGAGCAGAACAGGTCTCTCTCTCTCTCTCTCTCTCTCTCTCTCTCTCTCTGCTCTCTCTCATCTCTCTCTCTCTCTCTCTCTCTCTCTCTCTCTCCTCTCTCTCTCTCTCTCTCTCTCTCTCTCTCTCTCTCTCTCTCACACACACACACACACTCATTTATTAATCATAAAAACATGTTTCTAATTCTAATACTGATATTATCATAGACCCGTCTGCACAGACATTACGAGTGCACACCCATAGACATGTAGGTCTCACCTGTGTCTCCCTCCTGTGTCTCCGTCCTGCAGATAAGGACTACACCCCCTCCATGATGGCCTGTGTGGCTCCTGGCCTCTCTCCCCAGCTGCAAGTCCCTGGCCAGCCTCAAAATCCAGCGAATGTCTGGTCAACTTCAGCACAGAGAACAGCCCTGCCCCTCTCTCCCAGCTAGGGGGCGCCAAAGGTCTCCCCCACCCCCCCAATACAGACACTTGAGACAATGTGACGGGGATCACAAAAAGAGCAGGCAATGGTGTCAGGAGGACATGCAGTGTCTTTTCCCTTAAGAGTCCATTTTCCACTTCCTGCTCCGAGCATTGTGCACTCTGCAACTGCAGAGCGACCATTCTGCAAAGACTCTGGCTCTGTGGTTGAGTCAACCTCTCGCTCTCTCTCTCGCTCTCTCTCTCTCTCTCTCTCTCTCTCTCTCTCTCTCTCTCTCTCTCTCTCTCTCTCTCTCTCTCTCTCTCTCTCTGTCTGTCTGTGCTTATGTCACTCTCTCTGTTGGCTTCTCTTTCTATGTCTCCCTCTCTCTGCCTCTATCTATTTGTATCTATCTTTTTTCCTACCTCGATTGATTTCTCTCTCTTCCTTTCCCTTTATCTCTTTCTCGCTCACTCTCTCTGTCTCTCTCTGTCTCTCTCTCTCTCTCTCTCTCTCTCTCTCTCTGATAGCTGCAGTACTGCCCACGTTTTCCTCCAGTCTTACCGTCCTGCAACATGTTTTGACGCAGTTAAACTCCTGCACTACGAACTCCAAGTCAAAGGTTCAACCTATCGTTTCTGTTTGATAATGGTCATGTATGTGAACGTGTCCCGCTGACCCAAAACATTTCAGCTCCCCGGCGGGTTTTCTCTGTATGTGCCGGTCTGTTTGCCTTGTCAGTCTGTCTTGTTTCCGTCTCACTCGGCCACTCTGTGCTCAGCGGACCAACTGTCATGTTTCTTAGAAGGAGAGGAAAATCATTTCTTTATTTGTTTGCACTTTTGACCGTGAGGCCGGTTAACCGGTTGGACCATATGCTAGTATGGTTATGAAGATTAATGAAGGCTCATACCCCACAATGACGGAAAGTTTGGCCCACATTCAATCAAAGATTAGATCCAGATTTACAGGATTTGGCACAAAAGTCATCTTGGTCTACACGTGTGCCCAGAAGCAGAAGAAAATCCATGCAACTGTTATTGCATATAAATACAGCGGTGAATTGTGACTATGCAGAATGAAGGTTTGCGGTAGCTCCTTCCGCCAGCCTGGCTTGGCCGAGTAGTTTTGCTTTAGGGAAAGAGGTGAAGTGGTGAATGTGCTACTTTATTCCCTTTTTACGTACCTTCATGTACACTGCGGCGGCGTGCAGCGTAGCAAGCAGGCGACGTGTTGTTTAAAACTGCAATAAAATGGCCTTTGTTTTTGAAGAAATAAAATGTCAGCGAGACGAGGTTGTACGTTTGCTGTGTCCTTCTCGTGTCGTCGTCCGTGTGCCTTGAGTTGTGGTTCGGTGGGGATGCGTGCTCCTTGTGCGTTTTAAGTCGCCGTACTTCTATTGGGTTGCGGTGTGCAGACGGACATTATCGAACATGTTTGGCCTGACTGGCCTCCAAGGAAGCAACAAACCGCGGACACGTTTTTTTAAATAATAATGATAAATTACACTTATATAGCGCTTTTCTAACACTCGAAGTCGCTTTACAATAAAAGGGGGTGGATGGAAAGGGGGTGGATGGGAAGGGGGTACGAGAGGGAGAAGCGGCAGCCACCCACGACGCCAGCAGTACTCTCCAGCAGTACTCTCTAGCAGTACTCTCCAGCAGTACTGTCCAGCAGTACTCTCCAGCAGTACTCTCCAGCAGTACTCTCTAGCAGTACTCTCCAGCAGTACTGTCCAGCAGTACTCTCCAGCAGTACTCTCCAGCAGTACTCTCTAGCAGTACTCTCCAGCAGTACTCTCCAGCAGTACTCTCCAGCAGTACTCTCCAGCAGTACTCTCTAGCAGTACTCTCCAGCAGTACTCTCCAGCAGTACTGTCCAGCAGTACTCTCCAGCAGTACTCTCCAGCAGTACTCTCCAGCAGTACTCTCTAGCAGTACTCTCCAGCAGTACTCTCCAGCAGTACTCTCCAGCAGTACTCTCCAGCAGTACTCTCTAGCAGTACTCTCCAGCAGTACTCTCCAGCAGTACTCTCCAGCAGTACTCTCTAGCAGTACTCTCCAGCAGTACTCTCCAGCAGTACTCTCTGACTTAGACACATACAAAAGGGCAAGAAACACAAAAAACAACAGCGCTGTGGACATTGATGTTGTGTAGGGGTTTACTCCCGTAGCCTGTTCCTCTCCTGAGGTGTCCACTTGGCAGTGGCACTGTTTAACCCAGAGCTGGGGGCTGGTTAGCGTCTTACCCAGTTTGTCCTGGGTAAGACGCTAAACTGCAACCGCAGGCTGTAGAGGGGGTAGCACCTTACCTCAGCAAAGGGCCCTTTGGCTAAGGGCGACGTCCCTACTGATAGGTCTGGTCCTCCTGCATGCCCGTATGGTACTTCCCACGGTGCCCAGTCTAGCCGACACGCCGGGATAGGCGGAGAGAACTCTTGATTTCAAATCCACCCGCTGCCTGTGTGTTGGTGCCTCTTTAGGCAAAGCCTAGGAGAAGGTGACTCTGAATTCAAATCCCCGGGGCACAGTCTACCCAGCTGCCAGTACCCGGAAAGGGTGAACCGCGGTGGCTCCGCTCAGTCGACCTGGCAGCGGTTCCGGCAACCGGCAGCTCTGTTTGTCGACTGGGCAGCAGTTCGGGCAAAAAGCAACAGGGTTCTTCTGCGGCCGCCTCAGCTACGCCGTGCCACCGAACAACAGGAAATCTTGCCAAGGGACGTTATAGAGCACCAAACAGTGTCGTCATCTAGGGGTGCAGCCTCACATTTGAATACGTTGTGTGCATATACTGTCTTTGCATTAACTTGTGTTTGACTCGTTTCGGGTGAAGGGATATATATATATATATGGGGGCTGGTTCGTGGGCATCAGGGAATATCCACATACTGGTGGGTCTGCGTACCGCACGTCTAGGGGTCAGACCTCCTCCGAGTCCCTTGTGGTTCAGCCAGGGTCCAAGGTGTACCCAGTTTACACCTTGGACCCTGTAGTGCCTGCTCATGCCACGAGGGGGCACTACACCGGGCTCGCTGTTGGAGAGGCTATGCACTGGCAGGGCGAGACTTGGGCGCTCGGCTCTCCTGTTCGCGTCTCCGCCAGCCGGCGGTGAAGGGTGAAAGGTGAAGACACACGAAAAAAGGACTTGATCTGATTTCAGGTTGGCACTTTTTTGTATATCAATGTTACTTTATGTTGAGTTTTTGGGGGTTATATTTAAAGGGGAGGACACCCCGGACAGGCCTGCCGCCCAATGCCTGCTGGGATGGGCTCCAGCATCCCCGCGAAACACAGGATTAAAGTCCTGCCGCGATCCGGCGGCTACGAATGTAGACGTATACGGGACTACACAGGCGCCGCGTTGGCCGGTCCAACATGGCGGCAATGCGTCGGCGTCGCCGCCATATTGGAGCGGGCGAAACCGGCCTGTAGACAAACGCGTGTACACGGGGGAGCTGTGGATGAGTTGTTCTTATACTGAAGGGTTTACCACACCGTAACGTGCGTGGGTAAGGACACACGCTGGCCGCTGGCTGGCGGGTCTGACCCTTTAGTCGAGCGGTTAGCGACGTCTCCTGCGGTGCGGGCGATACGGGTTCGCCTCCCGGCCGCGGCAGTTTCTGTGGTTGCGTTGTCCCCCCCCCAATTCGCTACAGTGCTGTCCGGCTGCTTAGACTCTCGACAGTTGGGCCGTAGTCGCTGCTGGACCCTCGGGAGGAGTGTGTGTCAGCGTTGGGCTCACATGAACCGACAATAATCACTCACAATAACCCACGTGGCTCTGCTATGTCTAATATGCCTGTGTAAACTACTAATAAACACGTTAGCCCCTAGCTAACGGGTCTGACCCTTTAGCCGAGCGGTTAGCGATGTGGCCTTGTGGGGAAGTACAACCCGTATCGAATCCCGCACCGGGCAAGAACATAACCGGTTCCACCTGTGTATAGTTTTTCTATTGCCTTTTCGGCCTGTGTTTGACAGTTTTAGGGAGTTTAGTCACATCTACAGGTTAAACAACCATCTCAAGTTTGAAAATAAGTCACACTGGATGTCGGTGTATCAAAAAAGACATGTAAGCTGCTAATAAGACACGTTAGCCCCCTAGCTAACGGGTCTGACCCTTTAGCCGAGCGGTTAGTGACGTCGCCTTGTGGTGCAGTACACCACGTATCGAATCCCGCACCGGGCAAGAAAATAACCGGTTACATCGGTGGCAGCGGTGGGATCCGGAAGTGCACAGATCCTCAGAAGTCTCTTCGGAGCGCGGGAAGAACAGAGGGCGCGCTTCCGGGAGAGGGTGACGACTGTAAACTACTAATAAGACCTGCTAGCTGGGTCTGACCCTTTAGCCGAGCGGTCAGTGATGTCGCCTTGTGGTGCAGTACACCCCGTATCGAATCCCGCACCGGGCAAGAACAATAACCGCTTACAGGCACAACTGATTTAAATTAGACCAACTTCGGAGTTCACCGAAACATTCCGAAGCAACCGTTTGAAAACATGAACACAAAACCAGCTAATGTAGGTCCAAGACGGGCGACTCGCAACCCCCCCCCCCTCGGCCAACTCGTCTATTGTCTTCATTTCTTTTCAGCTTAAACTTTGTGCACGTCGCATCCCTCCTCAAGGGTTAAAGGTTAGAGCCATTCATTCATTAGTACAGACAGACACACAGAGCTTGACAAACAGCTGCTGAAAGCTCTTTGGCTGCGCGTGGATCGTAGATCACGCGCGAGACTCGTTCCAGATGGACGCGCCGTCCAATTAACAAGCTGGCTGTCAGGGAATGGGTGTCTATGGGTCACTCAGAGGTGGGGGCCCCCGCTCATTCCGCCGTGTCGTTTTTGCGGAGTCGTGACGTGTGCTGTCGGGGGGGTGGAGTTACGCCGAAAAGAGGAGCGCCCCGAACACAGTTATGGCGTTTTTCCTCCGACGATAAAACCGGTTCACTCCTATCTCAGAGAGTCCGTTATCGTGTTGTAGGTTGGGGACCAGCGTAAGAGACCGGTTTTGTGACCCGGCCGGGTGTTGGAGAGGAGGAGGGGGGGGGGATGGTCTGAAAGCATGTGGTGTAGATCTGGGGTCTGAGTTTAGAAGTTAGTTGGGTTATCTCCCGTCCCACTACAGACACTCCCTGTCTACGCACAGCAGTTATCTTTCACACTTCACACACGTACGCACACGCATGCACGCGTACGCGCGCACACGCACGCACACGCACACACACAGCCTCCCCATTGTGGAGGCACACCTCACAGTCCACCCACACACACCCAGCCATGATGACATAGCCTGAAACAAACGGGCCACAAATGAGTAAAGGGGTAAACGAATGAATGCATGGAGGACGGGAGGATAAACGTCAATTACACTTCACGCGGTGGAAGTGTCACTCAACGAGGCCTGCTCATCAATGGGGAACAGACCCCCCCCCCTTCAGCACCCCGGTTTTCAATTCAACTCCCAAATATACGTTTTTAAAAAAGGTCCACATTTAAAAACTTTCAAGGTATGTGTGTGGGGGGTTTGTTTTGTTTTTTTTAAGTTATCTGACATTTATTTATTTATTTATTCTATTTATTAAAAAATGGAAACGAGGTATTGATAAAACATCACACGTGAACTGGGGCCGGACGACCCTCTTTTTTTTTTCTCTTTTTTTTTTCTCTCCACCGTTCAACTTCTCACAGATTGACGGGCGCGTCGCCCAATGGATTTGGGGCGGGACGCTTGCGCGGCCAATCAGAAGCGGAGAACCGGACGCGGCTCCGCCTCCAGGTAATTAAACCCACACCAGCGTGTCGCTGGCAGTCGTCCGGGGGCTTCGCGTTGAAAGCGGCCGCGGCGAGGAAGCGAACCGAGCTGCCCGACTCCTCCACCGCCACCTCCACCTCCCGGCCCCGGCGGTACTGTGAACCCGCGTCGCCCTTAGGAGACGGAGGACGCTCCGCGGGCCGGATCCTTCCTCGTCCGGCGAGAAGAAAAGAAAAGAAAAGTAAAAACGTCTTTTTTTTTTTTTGTTTTATCGACACAAAGAAACTTTGCCCCGCTAAGGCTTGCTAGCTCGCGCGAGCCCGGGCTCGAGAGCGAGGTCGGTATCGGTCGTCCGAGGATCGATAAAGGTGAACGCCGGGCAAGTTTTGCTGCCGCTCAGTCGTGGGACTCGTCCGGCTTGAACGGCGGAGTTACTTAAACTATCTCGGAGGAGCCATCACTCGGGGAGGAGGAAGAGGAGGAAGAGGAGGAGGACTTGAGTTACAGCTGGTAGCCAGCGGCAGACTCCGGTCTCCGAAGAGCGCCCCCAGTATTTCCACTCAGCAGGCTGAACGTGGTCATTGCGGCCGATCGACGGGACAGAGGGGAGGGAGGAGGGAGGGGGAGGGGGGGGAGAGGAAGAAGTTGATCCCAGGTGGTTTGGAAGATGTCTGGCCGCGGTGGACGTGGACAGAGTCGGGGCGCAGCTGTGGGTCCTCAGCCTCTCAGAGCGACCGTCCCCTACCAGCTGCATAGGAAAGCAAGGCTGAACCCCAGAGATGGGAAGTCAGGTGGGTATCCTGGGGGGGGGGGGCTGCTGCAGCACGGCACACATTTTAACATAGTCTCACTGACTTGGGTCATCCATGGGACTTGGGTCATCCATGGGACTTGGTCATCCATGGGACTTGGTCATCCGTGGGACTTGGGTCATCCGTGGGACTTGGGTCATCCATGGGACTTGGTCATCCATGGGACTTGGGTCATCCATGGGACGTGTCCACTTCAGGTGGCAGAGGGGCAATTTAACAAACCAAGCTGAATTGCCCTTCCGGGAGAAATAAGGTTGTCTGAATAATGAAGAACTTGTTAGCTGTACCGTGATGCCCCTCATAAAACACATCACATCATGGGGTGGGCAAGCTCACCCAGAAAAGGGCCAGTGTGGGTGAAGGGGTTTTGGTTCCAGCCAAACCACTACACACACACACCTGTGTCTTCTAGTCAAGTTCCTCAGCAAAGACTCTGCTGCTTGATCAGTGGGTCGGCTTTAACTGCTTGCTTGGAACATAAACCTGCACCCACACTGGCCCTTGAAGGATAAGCTTGCCCACCCCCCGACATAAGATCTTAACGCGTAATATCAATGAAGGGAGGGTAACGACTGCATATTAGGGATGAACGATGCTAAAAAGAAGCCACGTGGTGATATTCTTGAGTTTTATTGTGTAATATGTATTGCGATAAGGGATCGAAATGAGTTGCACAACTTCAGCAGATACAAACTTCCAAAGCTCCCTTGACTTTATCACTAGCAAGGATTGGAGTCATTTTTAGAGGGGGAAATAAGGCCACAAAGTCATTAAGTTACACTATATTATTTGTCAGTTGTGTTTAAAATGGGTTTTTTTTTTAAATTTCAAGAGTAGTCATAAAAGAGCGGCGCCTTGGTAGGTTTCATTTTCTATCGAGCGTTCATTGCTCTTGCCTGACACGGCTCATGGGCCCAATTTGCCTTACATTGCATCCTTTACGGTGTGACTATTGCATACGTGTATGTTGTAATGATTCGGCCATACCCACTGAACATTTATTTGATGAAACCAATCCTGGATTTGCTCACTGCTACATAATTGCAAAGTGGCTGGAATTATTTTAACTACTAAACTGGTATTTGACCAACACTCTAATCAGCTGCCGCTATAAACCCTGACCGTCGGAGATGATTTCAGGCACTGTGTCGTTGCGTGTAAACTGACGGGTTGTCTCACATGTACAGCAGGGAAGTCCAGGTCCAACCAGCCCAGCCTCGGCATGAGAAGGACCATGTCTCTGGACGCCATCGTTGGGCCCTACCTGCAGGGCCACTGGCCTAAAGAAGCTGAGGCTCTGAGCCGCCCGCAGCGGCGTGACATTTCCACCCAGGTCAGCCTCAGATCCAAGTTGCAGTCCTGAACAATTAAGTCCAAACAGTTGTCCTTTTTTATACTTCCTGTCGCTGGTCTATTTAAGGCAATATCTGCTCAACGAACATCAAAATGATCATCAATCACTTGTTTAAATGTTGTTTTGACTGGTGGGACTTTTCCAAGGAGGGACGGTATGACATATAGTGTTTTACATCCTCACCATAGCAGCCAAAAGCAGAATGAGAAGGCGGGTAGCTCAGAGTTTGAAGAAGTGAGTTGGCGTGATAAACAGAGATATGACGGAACGAGTTGGTAGAAGACCTTTGTCAACAGGTGGTACAGCGTCGGTAACTAAAACTCGGGGCTCAGCCGTGGTTCTTGTTCGACCACCGGTGATTCTGTTACGGGGATTCGGGGCGGTCAAACACTGCTGCACTACCCGGTGTCGCCGTAATGCTCTTCAGGGTTGCAGCTGCAAGGGTGGCAAGGTTTAACACGGGAGGATTTTCAGAGTGTTTATTTCCGGGGTACCGTTGGGGATAGTACCTTCTGAGGGCTGTTGTGTGGAGGGGGTTAGCTTGCAGAGGAAGAACCCTGCAGCAGGCGGGGGTTTTGGGTCGCTGTGAAAGAGTGAGAGCCGCAGGCCCTGCGCTCAGCTGACGGGGGTTGGTTTGACTACACCCTTCCTCTCTGTTCACCCACATCCTCCTCCTCCTCCTCCTCTCTTTGTTTTAAATCTTTCATTCCTTCTCCTAGCTCAGACACTGGGTGTGACAGGTGTGATGTGGTTTGCTCGCAGATCAGATGACCAGACCTGTGGGTGGCTCTGAAGTAACACATGGTTTTCAATTATCTGTGATATCCTCACTTCGGTGTGTACACACAAGTTGTGCCTGAAACCGCATATTAATGCTGACATGAAATGAGTATGTGGTACACTTCCAGTGTGTAGTTTATAGACTTTTAACTGTGTGGATGGAAAATATATTTGCACTAATTTGTGCGGATGCAGCCAACGTGACTAGATAGACTAGACGGAGCGTTACAGACGCTGATCGGGCGGTTTCATGGATGACCACCGTGACGTGTAAGCTACATACAATAAGGGAGAAAATATCGAAATCAAACACAAAACGATGCTTGTGTAACAGAAACGGCAGTCTCGCTCTGTGTGATGTTGATGGTAGCATCCTTCTCTGCAGACGCCAGAGTCCTGGTCCGACCGAACTGAGAGCAAGAAAGGTACTGCATGTCACAAACGCTCTGCATCGTGGGGCAGCATGGACCACCTGCAAGAAGTAAGTCTGTGTGTGTGTGTGTGTGTGTGACGGTAACTGGTAAGAGTGGCCATCCTGGGCCCAGCTGAAATGTGTGGTGTTGTTTTGTTTTTTTTGTCTTGTTGAAGGCCTTCTCTGCAAGTTTCAGTTATTTTGAAACCACTGAGAAACGGGAAATCAGAATGATCTCATCCTTATATCCTCCGAGCTGAGAACTCGACACCTTTGACACCAGGCCAACAGCCTTGGAGTGGCTTTTATTTTATTCTATTTCTCTTCTTCCGCTCTGAGTTTTGACCAGCAGGTTAAGGCAGTTGTCAACCTCGATATTTCCGTCAGACAGTCATCCATATCCTTAATCCCCTGCAGACTAAACTACCACGACTCCCTTTATACCGGGATTAGCCAGTCACCCTACAGCTACAGTTGGCGCAGATTGATGCAGCCAGGCTCATGTCGGGTCCCAGGGAAAGAGTCTACATTAGCCCTCTTCTGCACTGGTTCCCAGTGTGTTTTTAGACGAGGGTTCGGCATCTGCTAGTTCGGGTAAGAGGTTAGGGAATCGACGTAATCCTAATGAGCAGAGCAGCACATTGGTGTGTGTGTGTGTGTGTGTTCCTGACTAAATTCCGCATTTGATTTCTAAGCTTCAGCAAAGGGCCAGAGCTGTATAACAATACACACACGGGCAAACCTAATACTGCAGCCCATGCTTCCGTAGGGCACCGACATGAATGGATTTCGGTTGTCTGATCCCAACTGGTCCTGTCAGAGCAAGTCGTCAGTCCTCATTCTGTCAGTGCATGCTTTGCATCTTTTGACTGCAACGCGCATTCTGGCACCACACCTGCGTACATCGCTACCAAGCGTGTCCGTGGGAAATCGCAGTCGGCAGAGTGAGTCTGTTCCATCACAGCCCTGCCGTGAACGACGGCACGGCCTCAAACCAGAGCGGCTCGTCACAGGAAGTCAGCCGAACAGGAAGGCCAGCGTGTCTCAACCTGCTTCTGCTTTCAGCACAGAGGCACATTTCCGCTTCTTAGCCCCAGCTGGTTAGCTGCCTCATACTGGTTTGTGCAACGCTTCACTGGTTTGATGCCGCTCCAGACCCAAGCTAGACAAACTGAAGGAGAAGTTAATTAACTTCACATGACCTGCGAGGACCAAAAATAATTTTTGTGTGTTTTAACTTGTGAGGGTATTGTTGACCTGATCATTAGAGTTGAGTAGCTTCGTTACTGTTGTCAGTTAGTACTGGACCTTCTGGATTTCGGTGCGCTATTGACCTGTGTTTTTTTTTGTTGTTGTTTTGTTTGGTGATGAGTCCTTTTGTGCAGTATGTGTAGCAAATGTGACACTTTCTGCTTCACGATCTCATTATCTGTACATGCAGCCATCATTTCAATATTCACAACACTTCCGTGTGTGTGTGTTTGTGCGCTCTCATGCATGTACACTTCCTTCCTCAGAGCCAGCCGGTCCCCATCCCCCTGGGCCCTCTATCCAGGCTGGCCCCTCGGCTACGCTGCAGCGTTGAGGGCCTCAACCAGGAGCTGGAGGGCATGCTGGTCAGCGTGACGACCCAACACCAGCGCAGGGTAACCGCCGCCGCCTCCTGCTCACACAGGAGTTTCTCCAGTCAACTCGATCAGGCGCGGTTTATTGTCATTTCCATCATGTGCTTGTGTACACAAATGAAAGGAAATTTCGTTTCGCCCAGCCCACAGCGGTGCAGCACAAAAGATAAAAACACGTATCCAGAATTTCCAAAAACGACACAACCGAAAACACACAAAAACGGACAACAAAGCAAAAAAAACAAAACACAAAAAACCACAAAGTTAACAATACAGTCCACTCAGTGCAACACAGTCCAAAAATTCCAGCGTCCAGAGATCGAACGCCAGCCAGGATGACTGTCGGAGCTGCCGGTCTGCATGGGTTAGCAGTTAGCTTAGCCTGCCCTGCTTCCACGTCCTGTCAGACTGGCCTCGGTGCTTCCTCCCTGGGTGCAGCTCCAAGCAGGGCTGTGGTCCCTGGGCCCACTGGACACGGCAGACCAGGCCCCCCCCCCCAAGCCGTTCCAACGCCAGACACCTTCGACACACCTCCCCCGCGCTCTGCACGACGACGGAGACAAAAACACCGCACAGCCGACGCTAGGCGAGGCCGCCGCCAGACCGCCTCGGCGCTTCCTCCCCAGGCGGGTCCCTGGGCCCACAGGAGGCAGCAGAACCAAGCTCTCCCAGCCGATCCAACGCCAGCTTTCTCAGCCGTTAAACGGGGAAAAACAACAAGGATAAAAATATAAAACGTCACACGATGACACAAACTTAGATGTAGACTTGGACGCTGTGTGGTCGGTACTGGGTGAGGCCGCTGAATTGATCAGTCAGTCAAACAGTATTCATGTTGCACATTTTGTACATGGAAAAGAAACGTTTTAATGTCGAAGATGTGCGTGCGTGTGTGTTAAGGGTGACTTAAACCTGAAATCCAGAATTTCTCTCCGTAATTAAATCATTATTTTATCCATTTCCAGTGTGACGAGGCACTTAGGCAGAGAGAATTGGACCCGTTGACACTGGTTTTCTCAGACCCGCCAACAAGGTGCAGCAGCCGTTGTTGCTGGTTTGCAGCCAGTTCCGTATTTTAACGGTTCCCGTCCCTCTAAAAAACGGGATCCTTGGACCAAAGGTAACCCAGGCACTCTTGATGTATTACAAATGTCATCAAACTATACGGCGTCCCTGTTTTACAGTCATATTAATTCTGTCCGACAGAAGCATCACCACCTCGGCATCGCGTTTTAACCTTTTTTCCTTGTTCTTTTCAACACGTCGTGTTTGCTGTTGCAAAAAAAAAAAAAATCGCCACGGTAAAGATGCCAGTTTGTGTAATGTGACCCGACTCCATGGTCGAGATGGATGAATTAAGTTGTTAAAGGAGAGAAGTCTTGGATTTCAGCTTTAAGGTCCGTGACCAGGTGAAGCTTGTATTTGATGTGTAGTGTGTGTTGTTTTGTGTCTTAACTGTGGAAGAAAGAGGGAAGCATCGATTTTTCTCTCTGTGGGGCGTGCAGGTAGCATAGTGGTCTATTCCGTTGCCTACCAGCACGGGGCTCGGCGGTTCGAATCCCCATGTTACCTCCAGCTCGGTCGGGCGTCCCTACAGGCACCGCTGGCCGTGTCTGCGGGTGGGAAGCCAAATGTGGGTATGTGTCCTGGTCGCTGCACTAGCGCCGCCTCTGGATGGTCGGGGCACCTGTTCAGGGGGGAGGGGGAATGGCGTGAATGGCGTGATCCTTCCTCGCGCTACGTCCCCCTGGTGAAACTCCTCACTGTCAGGTGAAGAGAAGCGGCTGGCGACTCCACATGTATGGGAGGAGGCATGTGGTGGTCTGCAGCCCTCCCCGTATCGGCGGAGGGGGTGGGGCAGCGACCGGGACGGCTCGGAAGAGTGGGGTAATTGGCCAAGTACAACTGGGGAGAAAAAGGGGGAACCCCCCCCCCAAAAACAAAACAAAAACGTGTCCATGTGATGCCGCCTCTTTGTTGAATTTATCAGCAGAGAAATCAGGTTCCCCCACCTTGGAAAACCCAACATGTGCTATGCTAAAAAATTAATTTGTAGCTTCACCACCTTTTTTTGATGGTTTTAAAGACTGGCTGTCTTGAGTTACTCCAGTAGAGGTGTCCGCGGTAAAAATTCTCACTGATTAGATTTGGTTTTAAGTACTGCTCGCCACCAGCTAACCTTACGAGACAAGCTGAATCGTGCCTTCTGTTTTCTCAGCTTCTTGAGGTCCCGGATGGCCACAGGGCCCCGGTGCCCACCCAGAGCTGCAGCAGCGCATCCCAGAGCGACGCCTTGACCACATCTCTCTCCGAGAGCTTCTCCAACTCCTCCTCCCCCTCCTCCTCTCTCTCCTCCTCCCCCGCTACCAAAGACCTGTCCGGGAACTTGGACCAAAGTAAGTGCCCGTTGAGGTTTGAGACGACCTCACCTGCGTGTCTTGCCCCGAAACCTTGAAATTGCTCAAATCTGTGTGGTTTTGCTTTTGCTGCCATTAAGCGCCAGTTGAAAATTGTCACCTCAGTTTTGGCCTTTACATCCAGCTCAGGGGTTTTCTGCTAACTTCCTGTATCATTGACAAACTTCCTATACGAGTAGCAGCTGCACGCACTCACGACTCGCAACACAAACATTATGACGCAATCAAAAACTGACCCGAGTAGCTTTTGTACCACTAGTACCTTCTCATAATTCTTTAAAAAAAATAAATAAAAATATTTTCTTCTTTAAATTGAACCAACTCTATGTATTTTTTTCTTTCTCAGGTTTGCTGGACGGCCTCGAGATGATCCTCTTGTCTCCCCTGTCGGCTGTCAGTGAGAGCGACCCGTCTGCCCCCCCGGTTCTGTCTTCCTCCCCGCGACCCAACAAGAGTCTGTGTTTCCTCAGAGAGCCTCCTGAGGGCTGCGAGAAGGTCCGCGTGTGGGAGGAGGTCAGGTGTGTGTACGCACAAGAAACACGCACGAGCAGGATCCTTGTGTACTGAATGCCCTCAAACACACGGCGTGTAGCTTGTGTCTCCGGTTTTGTTGCCGTTTGACTTCCGATGCTGCAGTTGACCTTTTGCAAAGTCCCACCCCACTTTAGTTATTGTTGTTGCACCCGTCAAGCTTTTCAGAACCGTCCAGGAAGTAGCTGGAAAACCCCAAAACGTGAAGGAAGAAGTCAGCGCATTCCCAGAGAAAGGAAATGACGTATTTTGGAGTAATTCATCCTTGATATCATCCCGTGCAAGGCAGGAGAGGTTACAGTATGTGGTGGCGGGATACATTCAGAATATTAGAATTAACACTGACTTGCTTGTACTCCGCGGCGCGGTGGTTAGCGCAGTTGCCTCACAGCAAAGAGGTTCTGGGTTCGAGCCCCGGGTAGTCTAACCTTGGTGGGTCGTCCTCTGTGTGGAGTTTGCATGTTCTCCCCGTGTCGGCGTGGATTTCCTCCGGGGGCGCCGGTTTCCTCCCACAGTCCAAAGACATGTAAATCGGGTGAATTGGCCATACTAAATTGTCCCTAGGTGTGAATGTTTGTGTGTGTGTGTGTGTCTCGGCCCTGTGATGGCCTGGCGGCCTGTCCAGGGTGTCTCCCCGCCTGCCGCCCAATGACTGCTGGAATAGGCTCCAGCATCCCCCCCGACCCTGAGAGCAGGATAAGCGGTTAAGCTAATGGATGGATGCTTGTACTCCAGGCTGCCGGGTGCGACTGTAGTTGAGGGTAAAGCATACCGGTCGCAATCAAAAGAATGAGAAATTCCATCCGTAAATTCTGAAAAACACCCAAAATGACATTGTGGACCAATCGTGTTCTTGCCCTGCGGGGCAGAGGAAGTTAAATATTTCAGCTATTACTGGAATCTTTTTCATAATCGTCACCATCATCATATTATAGTATTGATTTGGCCAGAGTACACCACGGCGTTCTTTTATCAAGACTATTTTGGGGGTGCTGTGCGGGCTTCCGGGGACACGCTGCAGTGCTGGGGGGGGGGGGGGGGGGGGCTTGCGATTTATTTTGTTTGTTTTTTGACCTCCGGACTGGGACCCGGATTTTCAACGAAATGAGGCTGACGAGAGGCCTCCGCGGGCAGTTTGACTTTGCCGAACCGGCCAGTTCCCGCCTGGAGCTAATGGAGGGGAAGAAAAGTGTAAAATAGGCTGGATATTGGCGGGGGGGGGGGGTAGACTGGCCAGAGACCATCCCAAGGCCCAGCCGACCCTCCCTGTGTGGGTCTTGGTTCTGAAATGAGCGATGGAACCTGGCTAACCTGTGACTAGCATAATGAAGTTAGGTTAGTGGGCTAGCTATCGCTAACGGGTATCTGTGGTTACGTTCGTCAGGTACCTTGATATTGTCTGGGTAAAAGTAACAGTAATAATACGTTGGCTATATTAGCTATTGATAACGGCTAGTAGTAAGCTAATCTTGGGAGAAGACAAAGCTTTTTTGGATGGATTAAGCTGGCTGTGGGGTCTGCCATACTGCTTAATCCATCGCCGACATCGCTTTCCTTGCGTTTTGGGTTTCGGGAAGGGGAGAGAAAATGAGCCCCCCCCCCCCCCCAAAAAAAAAACTTTTCAGATACCTAGTAACCGATTTGCAGGTGCCATAGGCACACGGTTAAGCTTGACACAGACCTCCCTTACACAGAAACCGTTGCTAAGGTAGGATTGGACAAGAACTGTTCTGGGCCGGTACTTTGCGAAAGGTCATTCGCAGCAGACTGATGTCAAAAGATGTCAGCAGGCGTGCTGTGGGTCCGCTACTTTTCTGTTTGGATATTTTCATTTATATTGATTTGTGTCTTATCTAAATCTCTGAATGACGGAGGGAAGCCTTTCAGCAGAATTCCATATAGTAGCTTTAATATAGGTGCAACTGTAGATGGATGCAAATGTTCTTGTTGCATGCTCAGTAATCCAGGCAAGGAAATCGCCGAGAGTTGAATCGGTTCATCTGGACACAACTTCTATTGGGGGAAACGTTTCATCACTGCAGTCAACAGTTGAGACCTCTTCAGTCTCCACTGACTGCAGGTATCCCCACCCTTATAAACAATAGTTTTATAACGTCCAGAAATAACAATCAGTTTCATATGCAAGTTGCCGTGACCATTAACTAGAGTTATAATGGCCATGTGTACTATTCACAGAGGATTGGGGAATAGTTGCAATCACAACATTGTAAGATTGCGACAGATGTACTCTTAACACCCCCCCACCTCCCGGTTCAGGGATGGTCGTTCCCTCTTCATATAGATGGCCTCTTTGACTCCCTGTTCAAACCAGCGTTCCTCCCTTGATAGGGAGGAACGCTATGTGCACATCCTCATCCTTTTAAAGAGTGGCCACAGGCCTGTAGATGGGTGTAGACTGAGAGTCCTGGCCTGACGTGTTAGCTGTTCTGTGTTTTGCCGTCCTCTTGGCTCTCCTTTGTTGTGCCGTCCTCTTGGCCAGCGTCTGTTTGGTTTCCCCAACGGACAAGTCATGGCAATCCTCCTGGCACTTAACAGTGTTAAGTGCCTTAACAGTACACTATTTTGCTTGTGCCAGGGGACCCGATTCTTGGGGTGGACCAATTTCTGGTGCAGCATATTTTAGGGTTTGAGAGCAACAGAAACGCAGTGTTTGGGGAAAATACGCGTCTCAACTTTTCCAACATTCCCGCCACATATGGCGGTAATGTTGGTTTACGCTTAGGCAGCTGTTGTCCTCCTCTCTTCGATCGGCGGTGCACTGTTTGGGCGTCTTTCTGGCTTTGAAAAACGCCCAGTTAGGATAACCACTCTTAACCAGGGCCTGTTTAATGTGGAATCCCCCCCCCCCTCTTCCCCTGTTGGTGTGGACGTTGTCAGCTCGGCGGTACAGCGACCTGATGACTCCTAGTTTGTGCTCCAGTGGATGGTGAGAGTCAAACCTTAAGTGCTGATCAGCATGTGTTGGTTTACGGTAAACATCAACAATCACATGTCCCCCATCACCAGTTGCTATGTCACAGTCCAAGAAGGCTTGTACATCAGGGAACCCAAACCGACATGGCACAAAACTGAAGAGCTACCTCTTCAGGCCAGGACTCTGCAGTCTACACCCGACTGCGAACGACCATCCCTGAACCGGGGTGGGGTGGGGGGGGTGGGGTAAGAGTACATCTGTCGCCATCTTACAATGCTGTCACTGTAACTATTCCGCAATCCTCTGAATAGTACACGTGGCCGTTGCAACTCTAGCTAATGGCCACAGTGATCGTCGGTTCAGTCGTTGTGCAACTGTGCTGTTTATGAGGGTGGAGATGCCTGCAGTCACTGTCTTGTTTATAAGGGTGGAGATGCCTGCAGTCAGTTGAGACTGAAGAGGTCACTTGGATGAGTGATGAAACGTTTCCCCCAATAAACGTTGTGTCCAGATGAACCGATTCAACTTTCTGTGATGGGCGCAAATTCAAACTGAGCCAATCCCCTGTCGCCCTCTGGTGGGGAATACATAGAACAGTTTGTTGGTTTTTATTTATTTAAGGGGTTTTTTTTCCATTAGTGAAGTAGAAACCTGAATTCAAGCACAGTTCAGACATGACGAGCGTCTGTTTTACACACTCTCTCCTCTCTTTCAGCAGCACTCCTCGCCTCCCTAAGCCGTCCCTCATCTCCTCTCGCCCAGACCCCAACAAGGTCAACTTCACCCCCTACGGTGGCTCTGCTTTCTGCCCCGTCAGCCTCCTCCAGCCCCTGCTGCCCTCCGTTGACTTGCTGTTCCGCAACCGGACTGCGTCCCCCCCTTCAGACTCCGCCCCCACCACCGCCATTTGACAAGATCTGCTCTCTTGATTGGTCAGTACCGCAGCTGGGTGCCTTGCTTTGAAAACCACTCGGATCATGAGGTCGAGGGGCGTTCCTCGATAATCATCCGCCGGTTTTGACGATCCGGCCAAACGCGTAACGAGCCGTCATCAAACATTTCGGACCTGCCTACATCCGAGTGTCACTTTTTTTCGAATCTGCTCTCATCACAGGTGTCTTACCCAAAGAGATGTCGTTTAGTCCACTTCCCGTTCTGCTAGGTTTTTTTTTTTTCTTCACTTAGCGGTGGAACTTCCTGTCACCTGACCATTGTTTGTTTATTTCCATCCCGCAGTCAGCAGTCAGATTTCCACTCGGAACGCGTTTCCAGTTTCCTCGGTCGGTTGGGAAGAGTTCTTCCAAAGAAAACGACCATTCCATGTTGCTGCCATTCATGTGTTGGGGGGGGGGGGGTCTTATTTATAAAAAAAAAGAAAAAAAAAGTGGAAGTGTGCTGTTCTGTTCTGACACGCCGGTTCTGTTCCTGTCCTGATCCAAAGAGGTTATCGGTCAGATCAGAACCAGAATCCCGGAATGGGGGGAAAAGTTGGTCCGGTTGTCTGACAGGAAGCATCTCTCACTTCCTGTTCTGTGTATTGAGGCTTCACAGGCACACATGACTGACGGCTTTGTGGTTGTCGGGTTTTTTTGTTGTTTGTTTTTTTCCCCCAGATGCCAACAAAAGACTGACTTGACCTTATACCCAGATTGTTGCGGTCAGACTCGACTTATCCCAAACGCAAGCAAACCCGACTTGGACAAGTAGGGGTTTTTTTTTGTTGTTGTTTTGTTTGTTTGTTTTTTTTAGCATTTATAGGTGGCGTTAGTCTACATTTCAGGTGAGTGGGAGTTTGCTTTTTGATCTCCTGAAATGGAGGAAACTTAATATAGGTACAAGAAACGCACAAACGCGGAGGGACTGACCTTCTCGGACCTTTTCCCCCCCCAACGTGGTACCGATTTATCGGACCTTCCCCCCCGCCCCCCCGCGTGGTACCGGTTTATCGGAGAGCGACGAATCGGTTGCTTTTTTTATGTCTTAGTGAACGGAGCATGTTGCTCCACGAAATCCCACTCCGGTTCTCGACAGGCGGGGGATTTTACAGTACCGCCGATGGCAACCGGGCGACGGGAGGTTTGTGTAGTTTTAAGGTCATTTTGTACATTTGTTTATGAGATAAATCTTAATATTTAGACGTTGTAGATTGTGTGTGTTTTATAGTTTTGTGAGGTCTCACAACACCGTTGACTACCTAACCAGTTTTAGTGGTGTAGAAATATACTTGACGTTCGACTCTTCTTCTCCAGGCTGACACGACGACGATAGTTCTGTTTTCCGTAGGAATGTTTGCACAAAAATTGAACTGCGTCTTTTTTTTTTTGGAGTCGCAAATCCTATTTTTCTACAGGTTTTTCTTCTTTTTTTTTTGTACAAATTTAAGTATATTAATATAGATTTTGTACAACTTTGCAATTATCTGCAATATAAGCTAGGAAGAGTTTGTTCTGATGTTACTTTTAGTTTGTTTTTTTTCTTGTTGGTAGGGGTTCACGGAGTTGGTCGAAGAGAAGATTTGGGGTTTTTTTTTTTTTTTATGCACTTCCAGGATGTCTGCTCTTTACTCCAGATGTACCGACGCGTTTGTGGTCGTCTCTGGGAGAAAAAAAAGAATTTGAAAGTGATTTTTTTTTTTTTTTCCTGTCTAACCCACGCCTTAGTTTTAGCACCGCGGCGAGTTGCTGGTCTGTTGAATGTTATCGTTCTCCAAACGAGCCTTGATTTTTTTTTTTTTCCTTTTTATCCTCGAGTCACTGTTTGTTCTGATTCGTCATGCATGTTTGGAAAAGCTGTTAGCTCAGGTTCTTCATTGTTGACATAAAATGTGTAATTGAGAAAACGCACACTCTCGTGTTTCCGTGAATTATTTTGCCGTTTCCTGCAGACGCCGCTCTCCGGTGTCCTGAGATTGAGCCGCGGCGGCGGTATTCAACGGCGTGCCGTGGAAAGCCGTGTGCCTCTAGGTTTCCTTCCACACCTAATGTTGGCGTGGACACCTACGTATACACACATGGCTCGCCATGTGTACGCCGTCTGTGCCGACACTGATTTTAAGCACTGGTTTAGAGTGAAACCCCAGGGCTGCAGTTTGCCTACTGGAAGGCGTAGGTCTTCTCTCCCCCCCCCCCCCCCCCCCAAAATGGACCATTTTATTCCAAGCCGTCCTACACAGCGGTGGGCTGGGGGAGCGGTGCCGAGGCGGGGGAACGGGAAGGCTCCACAAGCTAGTAAGGAAAAGCCGGTTCTGTTCGGAGGTAGTGGGGTGGGGGGGGGATGAGGAGTAAAATCAATTCCATCTTGGACACCCCCTCCCCCCCTCCCCCACTGAGAGGAAATGTGAGGATGGGGAGCACCTTCAGCAAAAGGTTCCTTCACCCCAGGTGTAAGATGAAGCATCTCAGGCACTCCTGAGCCAATGGCCGTCAGACCTGTACTACAACAGGGTCTGAACACCCCCCCCCCCCGCCCCAATTCTGGAACCGCATAACTTTTGTGTGGTACCATTTATTGCCATTACTAGTACAATTACTCTTCTCTGTGGATTGTCCTCTTGTGTTGGAGAAGCTTTGCATGGTCTGGGCTCCTGAGGGCAGTGCCGTCTGGAGCCGTGCTCCCGGTAGGGTCGCCCATGCCGGTAAATGTCAACGGGGAGGGGGCCCCGACAAACCGCAATCCAGCCGCCTCGGCAGTGGGACAGGCGGAGGATGACGGCTGACTTTAGGGGAGCCGGGAAAGGCGAATGAAGGCTGCAGCAGAAATGGGGGCCCCCCGGTCGTCTCGGACTCCGTGCCGCTGGATCCTGACCCAGATCTGCCACGGACCGCGTGGTGGCCGTCTGGGCACCAGTCTCCCCCACGCTAAACCAAGTCACGCACAGCTGTCCTCCAGAGGACAGTCATACTGGCCTCGATTGACCGCTGATGATGACACAATATTAATATGACTGCTGCACTTCTGATACTGTTCGTTTTAGTACACGTAGGCCTGTTTTAATTCTCTCGTCTATTCTTCAGTTTGTGCTGTCGTAGCGCTTAAATTCCCTCATCTGGGGATTAATAAAGCTAATCTAATGCTTTAGAGTGCACTATAATGTGCAATGTAGTGAAGGGATAACCAAACGATGGGGTCTCTCCCCCCCGCCCCCCCTGTCATAGAACAGCTAGAAGATATATGGATCCACGGTTTCAAAGACTATCGCGGAAGAAAGGGAAGGAGCCGTGTTCACTAGACGAGGTGTAAAGTAAAACTGAACTCACATCTGGGCCGTAAAAGCAGCGAAGCTGCACATTTCCCCAGGAGGCCCGGTTCCCCGGTGTCGCACGAAATGCAAAGCGAAAACCAGACTTGAATGGCAAACGTGTCTCCCACAGCTTATCACAGTGAAACCAACATGATTTTGACAGAAGTGACCCTTTCTCAGGCCCTATTTATAGTGTGTTTGGCATTGTGTCTCCAGGAGCCTGAACCCCCCCAAGCGTGGCAGGTGCTGCGGCCCACTAGGGTTATCTGACACGAACCCGTACGGACTAAATGAAGCGGGGCCTCCACCCGGAATAACAAAACACCCCCTGTGGTGTGCAGTTACCTCCCAGGACAACTAAGGCTGAACTCCTCAGTAAGAACAACCACACTGGAGCCGTAATACTGCACAAGCCTGCCACGACCATGAACACAATACGCCTTCGAGAAAGACCAGGTCCCACAGTAAGTGATCTTTAAATGCAACCGAATATGTCTCGTCACAACACGAGAGGTAAAACACCCCCAGTGACGTCACGCAAAAGGATGGGTTACTCCCAGAGCTGACCTGTATCTAAATGTAGACGGTGTGAGCTGCCAATCAGCTATCGATAAAGCTGCTCGAGGAAAGGACGTGCTGCCTCGTCATGCATGTCACGTGCGCTGTGATGACGTCACGCGCACGACGCGCCTTGCTCCTTAGTTGTTGAGCGCTTTCCCTACCGTTGAATGTGTGTGTGTGTGTGTGTACACTTCATCCCACACTAATTATTATTTATGGGGCTATTGGGTCTAAGAACAGGATGTTGTGTTGCTGTAAAGCCCCTTGAGGCAAATTTGTGATATTGGGCTACACAAATAAATGGGTTATTATTTACGGGGCTGTACTACATATATATATAAATAATAATAATAAAAAACATCTATGGGGGCCACATTAAAACGTCACATGGTTGTGATTTATGGGCTCGTTTTGTTTTCGCTGTATCTGCCGCTTCATGTCATTCAGCGCGATTTATTTCTCAACTTTTTGGACCTTTCAGTTATTGGGGGTGGGTCAAATGACCCCCCCACCCCACCCCGACCCCGGCTACACCCATGCAAGAGCGATCTAAGGTAGCAGTATTCTTTCCAACCCAGCACACGAGAGCTGATTTCCAACCTGACGCACAAGCCTTCCGCCAGAAAGGAGCGGAGGTGTCGCGCCAGAATGGGAAACCTGCAAGCGCGGCCACGTGTGTGTGCGCGCGTACCGCCGATCTCCGGGCTGCGCACGCGGGCGTCCAGCTGTTGTCGTCGCGTTGCGTGATTGGCTGAGGGGGGGCGGAAGACGGCGGGGGGTTCGGCGCTCGGCGCAGGACGAGAGCCGTGACACCGCGGCCGGCGCTGCTCTCTAGCGGACACGTTCCCTCCTCCTCCTCCTCCTCCGTCTCTCTGAGCTCATATCGCCAGCGAACCGACCACCGGCCATGCCGTCCGTACTGGGGACCGTCGCCAAGCAGCTGAGGAGCCACCCAGCCGTAAGTCCGAGCAGCCGCCGCCGCCGCTCCCCCATACGAGAGTATAAGCGGATGACATTGAAACGTGCCTCTGCGAATGGCAACCGGGGGGGAGCGCGCAGCCACTTTACGCGCGCGCGTTTCTTCAATTAGCCTGCACGGGACGCGTGTGATTAATTACGAACAAAGCCTTTAGCGGGAATAAACACGCGCCGCTCGCGTTCACAGCGTGGGATCTTTCAGAAGAGTGCTCAATGGAAACGTCAGCGTCGCGCGCGCGAGTGCGCGTGTTTAATTGGACCCCAACTCTGAACGCCGGCTGCTTGTTTGTGACCCCCCCCCCCAGATTCGGTCGACGAGTAAATGATGTGTCTATAATCATATATAAAATCATATAATCATAACATAACAGTTCTGCACATGTATTTAAACGTAGCGGAGCAGAGGCGCGCGCACGCGCGAGACGCTATCCGCTCGTCTGAAAGCCATTTAAGGTCGTTTTTTTTTTAAATCTTTTCATTTTCGACCCAAACCGAGGTCTGCGCGTGCTTTTCAGCAAACGGAGAGGGGGCGAGATGGAGAAGAGTCGCAGTATAGTGTGAGATCCTCGTCAATGGGGCCGTTTTTGGTTTATTTTTTATCATCTGATCTGTCTTGCGTCGTTTCACGGAAGAGCCATTGGTGCGGGTCCAGCCGGCACGTACGTGCTCCATACCGGCGCGACGCAACCCGGCTGAAAGTCACGCAGCCGTAATCAAGGACGGCGAGGTGACACGGCTCGCTTTACGGCAGCACCCAGTTTACAATGGGCGTGGGTGGGAGGGAGGGACGCCACGATAAGCGCAGATAGCCATTAACAGACCCGGCGTCATTCAAATAACAAAGAGACCTGGACTCGGAGTCCGGAATGCTCTTGACCCCCCATGCCAACTTATTATGCCTCGAACACGTGTTTGGGTTAAATAAAGCTGTTGTTCATTTGTCCCCCCCCCCCAGCTGATCCCCCTCTTCATCTTCATCGGTGGAGGGGCCGCCATGAGCATGATGTACCTGTCCCGGCTGGCCCTGAAGAACCCGGATGTCTCGTAAGTGTGGGACGTCTGAGGGTCAACCAGTTTTTTTTTTGTTTTTTTTTACTGGTTTCTCATACTGGTTTATTCTCACCATCCGTCGGCGTAAGAACAGGCATATCAAGGTCACGCCTTTGATGCCTTCTCATTGAAAGAGTGTATGTGTGTCTCTGTATGTGTGTCTGTGCTTATATAAATGTGTGTATGTTGGTGGATGTGACCTTGACATAAACTCCCATGATGCCTTGTGCCAGTTGTAACTGGTGTCTCCTTCTCCTGTGTTTAGATGGGACCGTAAGAACAATCCAGAGCCCTGGAACAACTTGGCACCAAACCAGCAGTACAAAGTAAAAAGACATCTCATGTCACTTCATTACACACACACTGCCTGTTGTGATGCATGTTGGCCATTTAAGTTGGTTTTAAAGTCTTCTAGAACGTGCTCTGTTTGCTTCCTTTCACAAGTACCCGTTTGTTTCTGGAAGCGAGAAATCAACTCTTCACTTTGTTGTCTCACATTTGTAGCTCATCACTTCGCCCATATTGACGGTGTGTGTGTGTGTGTGTGTGTTACAGCTTTTCACGGTCAACATGGACTACACCAAGCTGAAGAAGGACAGGCCTGACTTCTAAGCCGCCTGTCTCCTGCTGACCCCTTCAGTCTGGGGAACATGTGCACACTTTTCTGCCAAAAACCCACTGCGCTTAATGAAGGCTGAATCATGTGTAGCCTCTGATGTTTGGTCAGTTCGTTTCCGATCAACGGAGGGGGGGGTCATATGTTTTCAATTAAAAAACAAAAACAGGGTGCCACCTGTTTCATAAATGAATGATTTATTTTTTGACATTGTACTGTAAATTATTTAATGAATGTTGCCATTTAAAAAGGTGTGAATCAAATGCATCCCTGTGTGTCTGCATTTTTTTTGTGTGTGCATTGTTTGACTGATTCTATTTCTTCAGCTTTGCTCCATAAATCTTCTATGATGAAAACCTATATATATTTTCATAGGTGTGTAACCGGTTATTTTCTTGCCCGGTGCGGGATTCGATACGGGGTGTACTGCGCCACAAGGCGACGTCACTAACCGCTCGGCTAAAGGGTCAAACCCGTTAGCTAGGGGGCTAACGTGTCATATTGGTAGTTTACACGTGTCTGCTTACAGCAGAGCCTTTACGTTTTAGCTTGACAGGATAGTGACGCAGGCCAGTGCTTTTGCAGTTTTGTTTTTGTCATAATGAGATTGAAGTTCAGATACAGTAATCACTAGGGAATAGTATATTTTTAGATTTAAATGTCGCTAGATCATAGAAGAGAGAGAGAGCCGTGTGGATCTAGGCCCTAACCTGCCCAAACAACGGAGGCAACGAGTACTTGCGCATGCTCAGTTGACCGTTCTCCGCATCGATGGGAACTAGGCTCTACCGTGGATTTAGTGAGCAAATGTCAATTGAAAATCGTCCATTTCCCCCAAATAGACCACCGGAACACTTCCGGGTACCTTGACAACAGGCCGCCAGGAGAGGGGGATAGAACCCCAAGCCGCACTGTATTAGATACGCAGCCCGGCCGTAGCTACGACGCCCAAAAGTTGCTGTGTGGTGGACTGTACTGTTAACAAGACAAACAACCCAAATATTGTTTTTTTGTATTGCCTAAAAGGCAGAAGGGGGGAGAAAAACGACTGAAATGGCTCCGGTCGATCAGAAGGAAGGACAACTTTGGGGTCCTGACAGCAAACATGTGTAACCGGTTATTTTCTAGCCCGATGCGGGATTCGATACGGCGTGTTCTGCGTCACAAGGTGACGTCACTAACCGCTCGGCTAAAGGGTCGGACCCGTTAGCTAGGGGGCTAACGTGTGTTATTAGTAGTTTACACATGTTTACGTCTGCGGTCTGCGCTTCATCACTGGTATTGTTAGCTAGTTTAACCAGCTAACAATAGGTTACGTCTACCTGGAGACTCGATGAGGTAATTGTAGATGTCGCCGTAAGACGCATCTGGCCATTGAGTGGAGTGAAAGGACGCTGGCCGCCGATACTGCGAATTCTTCGCAAACGTCGGTTCTCGTCCGCAGCAGCCAACGTAGCGACACGGTCAGCCATTTAAACCGTGTTCAAACTTGCCGGCTTCTATCCCCCTCTAGCCCCGCCCCCCCCGCTCTAACGTTCCAACGCGGAAGTGCAGTGGCCTATCACGGATGAACAGCAAAACGACATTTCCCACAGTTCCTTGCGCTCTCGCGATGCTTCAGTCAAATTTGTATGGCGGCACGGACCGGAGCGCTGAAACGTCTGTTGGCGCGCCGTCGGCTTTATCCAAAGTCCTAAAAACCGCCTTTCGTCTTTCATTCCGCGAAATTAGCGGCATTCGGAGAGCCGGCTAATTACCGCGGACTAATCTCGGATCGCCAGATGGATTCTAGCGAAGACGTGTCTGCTCGTATCCTGCTGAAAAATGTGCTCGACACCGAAGCGCCCCGGACGCCCGTTACCCGCAGGTATTTACTTTTGAAAATGTGGCGTTTTGCTGTTAATTTAGCCGCACACGTCGACGCCTCGCTAACCCCCAGGGAGCCTACCGCTGACTAGCCCGGACTAACGCTGACTAGCCCGGACTACCGCTGACTAGCTACCGCTGACTAGCCCGGACTACCGCTGACTACTACCGCTGACTAGTCCGGACTACCGCTGACTAGCCCGGACTAACGACGACTAGCCCGGACTACCGCTGACTAGTCCGGACTACCGCTGACTAGCCCGGACTAACGCCGACTAGCCCGGACTACCGCTGACTAACCCGGACTACCGCTGACTAGCCCGGACTAACGCCGACTAGCCCGGACTACCGCTGACTAGCCCGGACTAACGCTGACTAGCCCGGACTACCGCCCGGACTACCGCTGACTAGCCCGGACTACCGCTGACTAACCCGGACTAACGCCGACTAGCCCGGACTACCGCTGACTAACCCGGACTACCGCTGACTAGTCCGGACTACCGCTGCCTTGCGGAAGCTGTTGGACCCTCTGACGACAAATGTGGGTCTCGGCGTTAAAAGTATACGGGGCCCTGGCACGGACGATAATGCGCGCTGCGTTGCTTCTGGTATCAGATTGGAAGCTATACGTGAAAGGGTCTCTGTTGATGGCGGTCTTCTCACTGAAACCGGTGTACTGCGAAGTATCGAGAACCGTGTTCTGGTCCTCATGTGGCCCATATCCTCTCGGTAGCAGCTCCGCCGGGCGCTTATGGTTCCCAGTAGCTTGAAGAGCCCATCCGCCAAAGGTGCTCCACATAAGGGGCGTGAAAGAGCCCTTTTCTGCTGTCAGTACCCGACTTTCTCAGTTTATCCCTCTCTGCCGGTACCACCAGAGTACCTCTGCCGGTACCAGAGTTCTTCTGGTGGTTTCTTTAAACGAGAGGGACAGTTTGGATGTAACACGTGGACATCATAGAACGTTCCTTTTTTTAATTTCTGACGTCATTTCTGTTTACAATGTATCAAGCATAAAGTCTGTAATGTCTCATCCCCAGTCACCAATACTGCCATGCTGACAGGTTCTCGACAGTTTGTGTTCATGTACACCTAGCCCTGACCCAACGCCACAGCTGACAACACAGTGTGGTCTAACGTCAGTTCTGCTGCTCTTCACCTCGGTTTCCGTGTTTGTTGTCAGTGCGATGCAGCCTAAACGCCCAGTAGCAAGAGGAGAAACACAGCCCACGTATCTTTTTGTGAGTGGAAAGAGCTCAAGTTTGTTTTCAGCACTGATGACTCTGCCCTGTTGTCTGCAGCGCCTCTGCGGCCAAAGGCGTGGCTCAGGTCCCCACTGGCGGGTCCAGATGCAGTGACAGGCTGAGGAGAGACTCTCTCAGCCTCTCGAAGAAGATTACGACACACAGACTGAGGCAAAGTATCAAGACGGTCAGAGGATGAAATGATATAAATGCTTGCATGTAATGTTATTGGAGATGTAGGATTTCTGATTTTTTTTGTTTGTTTTCCAAGCTTTTTTTTTTATTAATGTTTGTCAAAATTGTAAACAAGTTTCAGTTGTTTCAACATTTTTTTTTTAAACATACGAATCAGTCGGTCAAGTTATATAGCGCTTTTCTAGCTGCAACAGCCACTCAAAGCTCTTTGCATAAACATATAAATCAAAAAAATAGATAAACAATACAGCAGGAGACAATGAATGGCATAAAAACATTATGTACATGACAAAAACAGTAGTTAGAAACATATACATAACAAAAAAATTGTGTGTAGTAAAAGAACTAAATATATACCCCCCTTGCAAAGACTAACAAATAATAATTTTAAAAAAAAACACAAAAAACAGTTCATGGTAAATTGCAACATAAGTATGGTTAGTACTACAGATTAGTCTTGCGTAATCAAAGGAGCAAAATTACAGGGGAAAATAGTAACCAACAGCCAGCAGTGTTTGTCTTGAACAGGATACATTCAAGAGAAATATATCAATAAAAAAAGGAACACCGAACTTATTGCAGCACACACAGGGTGGTGAGATGGTGACATGATAGAAGACAGTTATTGTTTGTTTAGTTTCTAAGTGTCCATCCATCCACCTTCCAGAGGCTGTCCAGAGTGTCTATGCTCTCCAGTGAGAAGAGCAGGCTCTCATCTGTGGTCCTGACAAACACACCCGCTCCATCAAAAGTCTCCATCCTTCGCGATGATTCCATCACGCCGAGATACCTGCTCAGGAACATCCTGCTTGCAGGTGTGTTAATGTAGATATTCCACAGTATTAAAAGTGGCAGTAGATAACTTTTTTTGCTTTAACTTATCATTATGAAATAAATGTTGATTGCACAGTTTAATGGCTATAAAATAATGACACCATTGGTGTTTAGATTGATTTCCTCTAAGCCTCGCATTCACTATGCAGTTGTCTACCACTGGGTATGATCTTGCGGGAAAAGGAAGGCTCGATTTGCGGCTCAAAGGAAGTACCTCAACCATTGTGCAACCAAACTAGGAAGGGTAGCCTTGTTGTTTTCCCTGGTAGCTATCCCTAGTAGTACTGACATTGGGGTTTTAGTTCAAATTGGGATTCTTGCGGTTCTTGCTTTGGACAGCAGCCAGGCTGCTAATAAACGGAAAGCAATCCAGTTGTCTTTGCAACAGCAGCCTAAACAATAATACCTCTTGGGAACGCTTTGGGGGGAGGGGGTTGAAAAGTTGTATACTGCCACTTTAAACAGGTGTGTTCATATTTCACTTTAGTGGTACATAATCAAAACAGGTGTATTAATTAATTCTTAGTTCAGTAGAACATGTTGTTTGTTTAGTTTCTCTTTATTAAATGGTTTTGTATTGCAGAGCCTGAGGTGTCACTCCTGGCTCACGAGGGGACTGAAAAGAAGAAAACTCAATTGCCTTCTGATGAACTCACCATGGTCCACCAGTCCAGGTACGCTGGATGTGACAGGGTGGCATGCTGTTTGTTTAGTCATAACAGTAATAAGATTGAAATAATCCATGATTAAGATAGCATAATTCAAGTGTGTCATTTGTAAAAAAAAAATTTTTTAAAGTACGCACAGTGCAGCCAGTGCAATAAAATGCTTACTTAAGGTTGTTCTCAATGATGACGTTAAAATGTAAAAGTTAACAAATGTGCAAAGGGCAAAATTTTAAGGCAAAGTTTTGTTGAATATAGAGGCAAGTATAGTGGGACAATCAGTGGCACTTTTTGACATGTCACAAAATATTTTATGGTAGCATGGGAAAAAAACATGAATGAAATGATGAAGGAACAATAAAAAATGAATTAATTGATTCCTATGCAGTGTGCCGCATAAATTATAACTCAATTTCGGAATAGAAATAAATTTAAAATGGAGTAAAATGGAAAACGGGAGAAAAGAAGATGAAAAACATTGATAAAAAAAAGGCTCTCCCATGATATTGCTTTAAGGGATACCTTAATAAATTTAATTAGGCCTATAAAAGGCTGACAGCACTCATACTTGTGGCTGTGATAAGATCGATATTCAGTTCTCATGCATTTAGGTTGGCACATGATTTATATCTGCTAATAGCTATGTTGCTTAAGATAAAAACAGTCTGTTTACAAGAAATTTAAAAAATGCTCAAATATATGGTTTTTCCAATTGGCAGTATTGGCTGCATATCTCATATAGTGATACTTGTGGTGTCATTATTGGTTTTCAGCTGTATTTGGGGCCCTTACAGCACTTGGGTTCTGTGCTCGATAATTGATGATTAATATCCTCCTGGTCATAAATTAATGTTTCATTTTTGGCTAATTTCTGCTTGACCTTTAGCACGGAGCTGTCAGAGCTGGACCTGCCTGAGATGACCATGATGACCAGAGCCAGCACTAGGAAGAGACTGGGAAGGAAGCGGCCGCGTCAGAGCCTTAATGTCACCACCTTCGAGAGGAATCTGGGAGAATATGATGGTAACTTCTTAATAAACAAAGATTTCCAGCTCAACTGAATTGATAAATTTAGGTTTTGTCTTGAGTCATTAGTACCCTTCTCATTTATTCAGAAATGTGAGTTTTTAATCTCGTCTTTGTCCACTTATGGTTTAGCAGGAATTATTTTTGTAGGGTATCCCTTAAAGCGGAAGGCTGGAATGAGTTCTCAGTAGACTGGCTCTTCAGAGAGCGAATAACACCAGCTGGTTTAGGCTGTTCAGGATGGATGTGTTCTGAGGTATATGTTATGTTTCTATCAACAGATGTGGAAGAGAAGGGTGAAGAAACAGGAGAGCTCTCAACGTTGTCTTTGGGGTAAACTAACTTAAAAGGATTCTCCTTTTCCACTGCACTGCCTTTTGTTTTCCTTTATCTTTCAACAGTTCCCCTGTTGCTATCTTTAATTAGTAAGGCTACAAGCAGTATGATAAGTCAGTTTTATTTGTATAGCCCAACATCACAAATTACAAATTTGCCTCAGGGGGCTTTACAGCAACACAACATCCTGTCCTTAGACCCTCGCATTGGATAAGGAACAACTCCTTAATAAAACCCTTTAACAGGGAGAAAAAAATAGGACGACACCTCAGGGAGAGCAATAGACGTGGGATCTCTCCCAAGATGGACAACGTGAAATGTTTACACAATTTACAGAATCCAACATTGAAAGAGGATAACAGAATTATAATGGAATTATAAAATATGAAGAATTTGATGAGGAGGCTGCCCAGCAGTGTCCAGACGCCAGTGGAACAGCCCAGGACCTGAGCCATGCGATCAGCATCACCATGTAAACAAAAAAACAAAAATTAGTCACACGTCTTAGTGGGAGAAGGATATAATATTAAAACAGGATAACAAAATTATATGGATTTATAAGATATATCAGAAGAAAATGTGATGAGGGGGATGCCAAGCAGTGTCCAGGTGGTGACCCCCACGGAGACCTGGGAGGAGGACAGACGGCATGTGCACACAAGGGAGACTCATCACACCATTCACACACAGAAAAAGAGAAAGGAGAAGACATCATTCAGAGAGAGAGAAAAGACGTGCGAGAAGAGAACAGTTGCAGTAGTCAATAATACATACTCTGTAATCTCGTCAGCAGAACAGTGGTTAGTAAATTCATTGAGACAGAAACCGACCCGCCATGCAGTACAGGTTGGGAAGCACTCAACTTAAAGGCAAGTAATTGTAGGCTAAGGCAAAACAGATTAGTTTTAAGTTTGGATTTAAAGGACTCAACAGACTCTGATTGTCTGATGGCAGCAGGCAGGTTATTCCACAAGAATGGGACCTGATAGGAAAAGGCCCTGCCACCAGCTGACTTTTTAACTTTGGGTACACACAGGAGCCCTGTATTTTGAGGGCAAAGAGCTCGAGATGGAATGTACGGTTTAAGGAGATCAGACAGGTAAGATGGGGCAAGCCCATTTAGGATTTTATGTCAGCAGAAGCATCTCGAAGTCTGATCTAACATGGATAGGAAGCCAAAGAAGGGAGGCAAGAATTGGTGTAATATGGTCAAATTTTCTAGTTTAGGATTTTAGCTGCAGGATTCCGAACCATCTGAAGACTTTTAGTACTAGCATGTGGCAGACCTGAAAACAACATTAAAGTAATCAAGTCAAGTCAATTTCATTTGTGTAGCCCAATATCGCAAATTACAAATTTGCCTCAAGGGGGTTTACAGCAACATACCATCCTGTCCTTTGACCAGGCGTGGGCAATCTTATCCAGAAAGGGCCAGTGTGGGTGAAGGTTTTTGTTCCAACCAAGCAATTACACACCTTTGTCTTCTAATCAAGATCCTCAGCAAAGACTCTACTGGTTGATTCGTGGGATCAGCTGTGTAACTGCTTGGCTGGAACAAAAACCTTCAGCCACACTGGCCCTTTCTGGATAAGATTGCCCACCCCTCCTGTCTTAGAACCTCGCATCGGGTAAGGAACAACTCAACAACTCCCTAAAAAAAAAAAAAAAAAACCACAACTCTTTAACAGGGAGAAAAAATAGGAAGAAACCTCAGGGAGAGCAACAGATGAGGGATCTCTCTCCCTAGATGGACAAGGGTGTTACCACTGCAACGATTCGACTCTTGAACAACTTTTATTGAATTTAACATGTTTAACCGCATAATGATGCTGACACATTGTGTTAGTTCAACTGAGCTTAAAATGTTTTGCGGCGGATTTTCGTTTGTACTCAGCATCTGGTGCCTCTTGTGTCAGTGTCCAACAATAGTCGGCCAGCATTGATGGATTCCAGTTGCCCTGATACCTCTTTTCAATGGTCGCAATGTCCTGGTGAAACCTTTCACCATGTTCGCCACTGACAGATCAGCAGGGAAGAAGTCCCAGTGTGAATGCAGAAAAGGAAGTTTCAGTGACATGTTGCACTTCATGGTTTTGTATGCTTTAAGCATGTTGTCAAGCAGCTCAATGTAGTTTGGTGCTCTGTAGTCGGCAAGAAAATTCTCAACAGCATCCTTAAATGCCTTCCACGCTATTTCCTCTGGGCCCCACTAGCAGATCTTCTAACTCCCTGTCATTGATGAGCTGTCTGATTTGTGGACCAACAAAAATGCCTTCCTTAATCTTGGCATCAGTTATTCTTGGAAACATCTGTCTCAAATAGCGAAATCCATCACCTTCTTTGTTCATTGCTTTCACAACATTTTTCATCAATCAGTTTTATGTGAAGACAAGGAAGAAATATCTTTGTTGGGTCGACAAGTGGTTTATTTGCCACACTTGTCTGCCCGGGAAAAAAATGCTTAGGGAGCGGCCAGTTTTTTTTAATGTAATGTGACTCTTTAGCATGGCTATCCCATTCACAAAGGAAAGAACAGTTCTTTGTATATCCGAGCTGCATATCTAGCTGCAGTGCCAATACTTCTAGATCACCACAGATGTTCCAGTCGTAATTGTTGTACTGCATGTGTTTCAACAACAGTTCCGTGTTATTGTAGGTTTCTTTCATGCCAATGGGTACTGAAGGGTGAACATTGCCATTGTGTAACAGGACAGCTTTCAGGCTTAACTTTGACGAATCTATAAAAAGACGCCATTGTTGTGGGTCATGCACACAAGCCAAAGCCATGAACAATCCATCAATGTCAGTGCAGAAACAGGTTGTCAACCGGCGTAAAGAAGTTTGTCAAATGTTCTTGACAGTTCCAAAAGATAGACATTTTTGTACCTGGTGACCGCAAACCCCATCCTTGCAATCTTGAACCAAGTAGTTCTGCTATTGACAAATCTTAAGTCCTTGACCAGGTCATTTAATTCTGGCTGTGTTATCAGATGAGGATAACCAGGCATAAAGGGTTCAATCAGTGTCGTTTCCACATCTGGTTCATGCGTTGTGGCGTCTTCATCTGCCTCATCTAGGCTTAATGTCTCTGGTGGCTTCGGTACTGGCAAACTGTCATCAAGTGGCACTGGTCACATGGCTGAAGGTAGATTGGAGTATTCAATAGATTTCTTATTTTTAGTAGCGAAGCCAGATACACTGGTCGGACAGAAGTAACAGTCCGTCATGTGATCCTTCTGTTCTCGCCATATCATTGGGACTGCAAAAGGTATTGATTTCCGATTACCTCTGAGCCAAGCTCTCAGGTTGACTGTACATGTTGCACAACAAATGTGAGGAGCCCAGGGTTTGTCTTGGTCACCAATTTTACATCTGAAGTAGAGCTCATAGGCTTTCTTAATAAGTGTAGTCATGGTGCGTCTTTGAGCCTTAAGTGTATACTCGCCACAGATGTAACAATGTATCGCAGCTGTATTAAATCTTCCCGAAGACAATAAATCCTATTGTTAAGTATACTCACTATGCTATTGCCTGAATAACGTGTATCAACATGTGTCTAAAGAGCATCTGTAAATGTGAGCAGCTTTTATAGCCTGTGCCAGCATCGTGGTGGTGCGGTGGCCCAGTGGTTAGTGCTGTCGCCTCACACCAAGAAGGTCCTGGGTTCAAACCCGGGGGTTATCCAACCTTGGGGGTCATCCCAGGCAGTCCTCTGTGTGGAGTTTGCCCGTTCTCCCCGTGTTTCCAGTGGGTTTTCTCTGGGTGCGCTGGTTTCCTCCCACCATCAAAAAGACATGCATGTTAGGGTTAATGCTTCTGTCTGTGCCCCCGACCGAGGCATGGCAAGACCAACTGGAGTTGGTCCCCGAGTGCTGCACAGCGGCTACCCACTGCTTCTAACTACACAGCTAGGATGAGTTACTAAATGCAGAGAGGAATTTCCCCATGAGGAATAATATAGTATATCAAAATCAAAAATCTAACCTGACTAAGTGTAACCCACTGTATTTTAAGATTTGCAATATCCAATTGCAGTGGTACATCGATTCCAGGTTATAAGGAGACTGGCAGGTATTTAGACACTGTCTGATTTAAGGAATAACACGCAGACACAGTGAGGCACTTTTGACCTTATATGTAAGTATAAATTGGAACTTTCACACAACAATAATAACAACCGTGGACCCAAAAGAGGTCCACCAGAAAAAAATATAACAGTCCATCCATCCATTATTCAAACCACCCATCCTGCTCTCAGTGTCGCGGGGATGCCGGAGCCTATCCCAGCAGTCATTGGGCGGCAGGCGGGGAGACACCCTGGACAGGCCACCAGGCCATCACAGGGCCGACACACACACAATAGAAGCTAGGTTAAGAGGAAAGGTGACGGTTAGCGGACAGCAGTATGGTTTCAGACCATGAAAGAGCACTACCGATGCTATGTTTGCTTTGAGAATGTTGATAGAGAAGTATAGAGAAGGCCAGAAGGAGTTATATTGTGTCTTTGTGGATTTAGAGAAGGCCTGTTACAGGGTGCTGAGAGAGGAGTTGTGGTATTCTATGAGGAAGTTGGGAGTTGCAGCGAAGTATGTAGGAGTGGTGCAGGATATGTATGAGGGCAGTGTGACAGTGGTGAGGTGTGTGGTTGGAAAGACCGATGGGTTCAAGGTGTAGGTGGGATTACATCAAGGATCGGCTCTGAGCTCTTTCTCGTTTGCAGTGGTGATGGACAGGTTGACGGACGAGATCAGGCAGGAGTCTCCGTGGACTATGATGTTTGTGGATGACGTTGTGATCCGTAGCGAGAGTAGGGTGCAGGTTGAGAAGAGCCTGGAGAGGTGGAGGTATGCACTGGAGAGAAGAGGAGTTAAAGTCAGTAGAAGCAAGACTGAATACTTACGCGTGAATGAGAGGGAGGACAGTGAAATGATGAGGATGCAAGGAGTGGAGGTGACAGGCGTATGAGTTTAAATACTTGGGGTCAACTGTCAACAGTAACAGGGAGTGCAGAAGAGAGTGCAGGCAGGGTGGAGTGGGTGGAGAAGAGTGTCAGGAGTGATTTGAGACAGAAGGGTACCAGCAAGAGTTAAAGGGAAGGTTTACAAGATGGTAGTGAGACCAGCTATGTTATATGGTTTGGAGACAGTGGCACTGATGAAAAGACAGGAGGCGGAGCTGGAGGTGGCAGAGTTGAAGATGATAAGATTTTAAGAGGAAAAGAGGAAGGCCAAAGAGGAGGTTTATGGATGTGGTGAGGGAGGACATGCAGGTGGCTGGTGTGACAGAGGATGATGCAGAGGACAGGAAGAAATGGAAACGGATGATCTGCTGTGGCGACCCCTAATGGGAGCACCCGAAAGTAGCAATAGTAGTAGTAGTAGTAGTAGTAGATATCAGGGAAATGTATTTTGCACTTTTGCTTTCGTTTTTTGTTAATATTGAATATTTTCAAAAAGACAGATGTTCTTGATGTTGTTTCCATTACTGCCAGTCTTTCCAAGTTATTTAAAGTTAGGGTAGGCAGTTTATTATAGAAGCATTTTTGTTTGTTGTGACTTGTCTTTACATCCTGATAGCAATCAATAAATAATATGCTCTGACAGAAAAAGGAAAAAAAAATCCAGTATCTGTGGCTGTCGCAGGCATGTAATAAGCCTGTCCAGTCATTTTATTCAGTTCGCATGAAATGATTGGATGGCTTCCCTACCTGTCTACATACCTACCTGGCACACACTGTGTCCATTTGCGCATGTCCAGTCTTGTTGTTCATTTCTTACGTTCATTATGATAATGTTAGTTATTTTCTTACTTGTGAATGAGATCTGAGGTACTTGGATACGGCTAGTGATGAAAACAATGCACCGTGCTCCTCTCCCCAATGCTCTTTCGTGGGCTCGTCTTCCAGCAGTAGTCAGGCAGTGCACTTTCATGTGTTGGGGAAGTGGCTTTGGAGGGAGGCCTGAAGGAAGGGGCTGGGATTTTTTCGATTGGATACTTTCAAAATCTAGTTTACTTTTGCTTGTTTCTCCAAAATAGCGTACCCCAGCTTTAAAGTGTTAAGTGTGGAAACAGAGCATGTCATGCAATTATAGAGCATTATATGTATATGCACAGTCTTGATGAACCCTTATTTTAGAAAAAGCTTTGATTTAAAACTTATGGTGAATAATGAGAGATTTTTCTTTTTGTATTTCCCCAGATCTGTCAAGATGCCATATGCAGAGATTCACACTGAGAAAACAGGACTGAGGAGACGGATAACGGACCATTGCAGAATCAGCGTGGAGGAATTTGGTGCCGCGGTTCAGACGAGAAAAACAGCAGGTTATTCTGTGTCCCCCCCTCTATGTATTTGGAGATTCTGTTCTGTCTGGTCTTGCCTGTTTGAAGTTTTCCAATATGAGATATCCACCAAGTACCAATTACCTGAAATACTTCTACCAAAGGGATCGTGCAGATTTTACAGACACTCAACTATTAGTTAAAAAAAAAACTATTAGTTTTTTTTCTTCTTTTATTTAAACTGTAGCATTTTTAATGGAATCATAAGTGACCAATTGTTTGGTTTAGTATGCTAAGAAGACTGTAGAAATGTGTCATATACTATTGCTGTCGGCGAATCTAGACTCTAGTTCATCTCTGCCATGTCTGTCTGTCTCCTCTCTCTGTCTCTCAGGACACAATAGTCAGGAGGTCACGTTGTCTATGAATGAGATGGCCCACTCAAAGGGCTTCACCCTGGACTTCAGCAACCTCTCTCAGCCTGACTTCACCACTAACATTACCAACCAGGATATATCCATCTGTGCTCCATTGTCCTCCATCCCGGGCTCCTTTATCACACAGGGTGATGCCAGGGCACCCTCTCCTCACAGAGACACTGCAGAGGGAGAGGAGGGAGGAGAGGGGCAGAGACCATCTGAACAGCCACTTAATGACCAAGAGGAAGCCACGTCTCTGATTGAAGAGGAGGAGGACTTGGAAGTTTCTGAGAAAAAAGAAGAAACCAACGCTCTTGTAGATTTACAGACAGAAGAAGTTGTAGCAGAATCACAGACAGAGGGAAAAGTTGTATATTCACAGACAGAGGAACCTGAAGTTAAAGCAGAGTTGCAGATAGCAGATTCACAGCCTGAGGAAGACATGATTGTAGCAGTTAATCAAATAAAAGAAGAGGTAGCGTTTGAGACGTATTCACAGACAGAGGAAGAAGATATATTATGTGATAATAAGGCAGTAGAAGTGGAAACAGATAATGGGAAAGTAGAGACTGAATTTGAGACATGTTCACAGGCAGAGGAAGATGTGGCGGGGGATGATCAGGCAGTAGAAGAAGTCAAAGCTCTTAATGAGACAAAGGAGGAAGAGTTCGGAGCAGATTTGCAGACAGAAATCATGGCAGATTCACTGCCTGAGGAGGACGAGATTGTACCAGTTAATCAGACAAAAGAAGAGGCAGAGATTGAGACGTATTCACAGACAGAGGAAGAAGATATGGTATCCGATAATGAGGCAGTAGAAGTCAAAACAGGTAATGGGACAGAAGAGACAGAGTTTGAGACACATTCACAGACAGAGGAAGACGATATGGTGGTAGATGATCAGGCAGTAGAAGTCGAAATAGATAATGGAACAGAAGAGACTGAGCTTGAGACACGTTCACAGACAGAGGAAGACGATATGGTGGTAGATGATCAGACAGTAGAAGTCGAAATAGATAATGGGACAGAAGAGACTGAGCTTGAGACACATTCACAGACCAAGGAAGACGATATGGTGGTAGATGATCAGGCAGTAGAAGTCAAAGCTGTTAATGAGACAGAAGAGGAAGAGTTAGGAGCAGATTCACAGATGGAAGAAGCCTTTAAAACTCATACCAATGGAGGCGGTGATGCGGAATTGACATTACAGCTGTCTGATGTCAAGCACATCGTTCGCAGAGCTCGTCACTCAGAAGCTGTCCCCATCAGACCTGTGGCTGTAGATGATGGTAGGGGCTACTACAGCATGGGGGCAGTCCCCAGAGCATCTGAGGTTGGTGAGTATGGACACTTTTTAGATTGTGTGAAATGTGATTTAGACTATGTGAAGTACATGGAAAGGTTTAAAGAGATTTCCAGTTAAATAGATCATGCTGTTTTCACATGAACAGGCAGATATTTGGAGGGAACCCTTCACACTGTGCGGGTAGTTGCCATGGAAACAAACAATACAACATTACGTACACTATATGCATCGTACAGTATACTAGCATACTGATATAGATGGAAGTTTTATGTAGGGATGATCCGATGGATCGGCCGCCGATCATTATCGGCCAATTTTCATTCTAAATAGTTTGATTGGAGCTCTCTATAAAGGCCGCTCAGAAGAACTGATCAGCTGACGCAAAGTACGCGAGACATTTGTCTGTCCGCGGCAGATTCAAGATTCAAAAAAAGGACTGGTTGTTAAAATCCCTAGTGTTTGCACTGCAACAGATTCAGTGGAGATTAAACTGGAGATGTCTACCAAGGTGACATTGCCACCACCAGGACACATCATCAGTTGTGTACCTCAGCATCACAGGGTGTTTCGGCCTTTTATCACAAGACACCCTCCGCTGAGGCAGGCCCACCACAGGTGTGGTTAGCTGTTCACCCTGGCAGCCCAGACGGCGTCTCTCCTTTTGATCCAGATCCAGTGGCTCGTCCTCTCAGCAGTGTTGGCTAGCTCTTTGATCACTCTCCTGTGTGCCTGTCCTGACTCCTAGTTCCCTCAGGAGTTTTGCTGTGGAGCTGGCAACAAAGCCCTTACAACCCACCTCCACAGGGCGCACCTTCACCTTCCAGCCTCTGTCCTCTGCTTCGGCTGCTAGGTTGGTGTACCGCAGCTTCTTGCGCTCGTACGCTTCATCGACTGCATCCTCCCAGGGGACTGTCAGCTCAGTGATGTAAGCAAGCTGGTTAGAATTGGACTAGAGGACGAGGTCTGGTCGCAAGGTGGTTGTTGTGATCTCTGTCGGGAAGATGAGCTTCTGGCCTAAGTCCACTCGCATTTCCCATTCCCTGGCTGAGTTTAGTGAGCCTAAGTTGGGAAGTGAAGGGTTGGCCTTCAGTTTATCCCCCTCCCGAACGAAAGCTGGAAACCGCCGGGGCCCTTCCTGGTTGTTGAAGGGTTGGGCATTGATGGAAACCCTCTTGCAATCGAGTTCAGCTGCCAAGCACCTGAGCACCTGATTGTGTCGCCAGGTGTATCTGCCTTGGGTAAGGCTGGTCTTGCAGCCAACCAAGATGTGCTTGAGGGTTGCTGGGGCTGTACACAGGGAGCAAGATGGATTCTCTCCAAACCAGAGATTTAGATTTATGGGAGAGGGCAGGACATCATATGCGGCTTTGATGATGAAACTCAGCCTGTTTGATTCCATGCTCCAGATCTCAGTCCGTGTGAGTTTCCTCTTTTCAACAACCTCCCACCTCATCCAGCGGCCCTGTTTGGCTTGTGCTACAGCTTTAGAACATCTGGCTGCTTCTTCCTGTCGGCGAACCTCCTCAACCAAAAAGAAGCTCGCTAACAGGGTGTCCGAAAAAGGCAATAAAATCGCTATATGCAATGTGTGTGAAGCAGAAATCCCTCGTGGTGGAACGTAACAACGACATTTTAATATGAACCTCCATGAGACATTTGAGAATTCATCACGTCAAAGAATATGGCGAGTATGAAAGGCAAGCCAGCGCAAAGTCAGTAAAGTGAGTCAACCTTTAGCAACTCAGTCTTCCGTCACTCAGTTGTCAGTTAGGGAGACATTTAAACGGCAGGGACCCTTAATTATATTTCTGCAAAGCTGTAAAGAGTAGTTACTTTTATTGCTATAAATAGTAAACACATAAATAATGCTACACACTAAATAGAACACTTTAATTGGAAGTCCCCCCCCCCCCCACCACCTCTTTTGCTGCCAAAATGCGCGCGCATACTATGCGTGACGTAGGTCATAAAAGGGTCTATTGTGTCTGTAGGGACACCTGACCAAGCCGGAGGTAACACGGAAATTCGAACTGGCGATCCCCATGTTGGAAGGCAACGGAATAGACCGCTGCGCCACCCAGACGCCTCTCCTTTCTTTTAATCTAAATTTGTCTATGTGCTTAGTAGCTGACATTAAACTGTGACCTTGTCCAAACTCCTGTGCTGAAAAAGTGCTCAAATGTGATTGGTCACAGAGGATGCGGCAATGAGACTTCCTCTGACAGGTTAAAATGGTTTCAACTTTTTTTTAGCTTGTTTCACCCACTTAGCAAATTTCTTTTCCTGTTGCTTCATCTTGCATGTTTGCCCACCAGGTATCTGCCTTGCTCTCTTTTAAAAGTGAAAGGCCACAGTGGAATGGGTTTCTCCATGTTACAACAGTTTAAGTGTAGTTTTTCTGGTGTGGACTGCAGGTAGCGCTGCTGAGGGGCACAGCGGTGTAGCTGCAGCAGGCACTGAGCATAGCCACGGCCATTCTGATTTACTTGACGAAGCTCCATCCCTACTTGGTGGACATAGCAGGGAAGGTTCTGATGGCTCTGAAGACGAAAAGGACTCCCATCCTCCAGGGAGGTTAGATGAGGACAGTGAGAGATCAGCTGGCCAGGAGGAAGAAGGAGCGAGTGACGGTTAGTGTTTCTGTTTTGAGTTTTAATCTTGTTGGCAAAAACTGAGGAAAAATGTTTTTTCATCTTATTTTTCCATGATGAAAATAAATAAAATCCACCTGTGGTTCAGACTGGGATAAGAAAAGAATAAGTCACACAGACGTGATGGAACTTGGTTTGAATCAACATAGTAAAGCAGCGGGTTCACCTGATGAAAACAAAATTGTAATGAAACCTAAATTCCCATTGGTGAACAGGCACTACATGGTGAAATGTAAATGCAGTTGATGAAGGGTAGTTTTCAGTTGGCTATCTTCTTTTCTTTCTTTCTTTTTTTAGTTTTCACCCCCTTTTCTCCCCAATTGTACTTGGCCAATTACCCTATTTTCTGAGCCGTCTCGGTCACTGCTCCACCCCCTCTGCCGATCCAGGGAGGGCTTCAGACTACCACATGCTTCCTCCGATACATGTGGAGTCGCCAGCCGCTTCTTTTCACCTGACAGTGAGGAGTTTCACCAGGGGGACATAGCGTGTGGGAGGATCACGCTATCCCCCCAGTTCGCCCTCCCCTCTGAGCAGGCGCCCCGACCGACCAGCGGAGGAGCTAGTGCAGCGACCACAATGCATACCCACATCCGGGTTCCCACACGCAGATATGGCCAATTGTGTCTGTAGGGATGCCCGACCAAGCCGGAGGGTAACACGGAGATTGGAACTGGCGATCCCCGTGTTGATGGGCAACAGAATAGACCGCTACGCTACCCAGACGCCCCTCCTTTTTTTTAATCTATATTTGTCTATGTGCTTAGTAGCTGACATTAAACTGTGACCTTGTCCAAACTCCTGTGCTGCAAAAAGTGCTCAAATGTGATCGGTCACAGAGGATGCAGCAATGACACTTACTCTGACTGGTTAAAATGATTTCAACTTTTTTTTGGCTTGTTTCACCCACTTAGCAAATTTCTTTTCCTGTTGCTTCATCTGGCATGTTTGCCCACCAGGCCTTCCTCTCTTTTAAAAGTGGAAGGCCACAATGGAATGGGTTCCTCCATGTTACAACAGTTTAAGTGTAGTTTTTCTGGTGTGGACTGCAGGTAGCGCTGCTGAGGGGCACAGCGGTGTAGCTGCAGCAGGCACCGAGCATAGCCACGGCCATTCTGATTTCCTTGACGAAGCTCCATCCCCACTTGATGAACAGAGCAGGGAAGGTTCTGATGGCGAGGAGGAAGAAGGAGAGAGTGACGGTTAGTGTTTCTATTTTGAGTTTTAATCTTGTCGACAAAAACTGAGGAAAAATGTTTTTTCATCTCATTTTTCCATGATGAAAATAAATAAAATCCACCTGTGGTTCAGACTGGGATTAGAAAAGATTAAGTCACACAGACGTGATGGAACTTGGTTGGAATCAACATAGTAAAGCAGCGGGTTCACCTGATGAAAACAAAATGGTAATGAAATCTAAATTCCCGTTGGTGAACAGGCACTATGTGGTGAAATGTAAATGCAGTTGATAAAGGGTAGTTTTCACTTGGCTATCTTTCTAGTTTCCTCATGAGAAAAAAAAAATCTCCAAAATGGACCAATGTTTTTGTTCAAAAAAAGTGAAGGAACTTGTGGGTTCTGTTGCTCTGCTGTCAGAACTCCCCTTGAAGACTCCGGCCTTCGTCCGACAGAGGAGGTTGTTTCCCTCCATCTCTACAGCCTCACCTGCTGTTCTGTCAAGTACCTCCACACAGTAAGTACCAGGCCCTGCTGGACCAGAACATTAGTCTTCAAAACCTGCTATGATTAAAGGGTATTCATTCAAAATCTCTTATGAGAAGTAGACAAATCAACCATCCAAACAACAAAGTGAAAAATATTTTGTTATTTAGGATTAAGGATCGACTGATTACCAGTCTGGCCGATTATCGGCTTAGATATTCGTCATTTTTCATATTACCGTTATCAGCATATTTTTTATTGGCCAGCTGATTTATTTATTTTTTAAATCACATCGAAAATGTTTATTATTTCCTTACACACAGAAAAAAAGTTTTGAAACAATCACAAGAAGAGGAGAGATGTGAAAAGAGGAGAAAGGGGAAACTTGTAGAAAAACGGCAAGCAGGAATGGTCAGGGTGTGTGTTCAAAAGCATAACTACAGCATTATCAACAGTAAAATCTATTAGACACTTGAATAAATGCAGCAATCAAATTTCGCTGCACGGGAGCAAGGTTATGAAAATAAACTTCAAAATGAAGCTACAACCTTTATATAGCTGGAACTCACCTGAACAGTTTTCAAGGCATTTCTAAATGTTGCAAAAGTCTTTAAACCTTCTCGGCTTTGGCAACATCATTCCTTCAAAATACTTTATTGACAGTTGCTTTTAAAAACTGTCATAAACTTTCATAAAGGGAGAGAGCAAAGGCCAACTCTTTGGTAAACTGGTAGGGCTGTCAATGAATGTTCCAAATTCGTATTATACCTGAACCGTGAAGAAAAGAAAACAAAAAACAACAACACACGGGAAGGTTTTGTCTGTGTCCCATTCCTCAACTTCCGTGCCGGCTACTCCTGCTGAATCTCCAAACTGGGAGCGCACAGACTCCCATCTCCTGCAGGTAATACACTGGCTATTGATAAGTACCTCATGCAACCCCACTTCAAAAAAACCCGAACTACCACTTAGAACATAAGGGAAAATAATGACACCAATGTACATTTTTCCATTCAGTTCAGTCAAAGCCTACTGGGAGCACTTTAACCAATTATTCAGTTTGATCAAAGTTTATTTCCTGCTGTCCATGCTCAATCCAATTTATTGTATTGAATGCTGTTTAATGTATTGTATTGAATGCTGTTTAATTCATTCCATTTTCATGTTTGGAAGTTATTTATTTTTAATTAAAAAAGGATTCCACTCAGATTGTTATCTAGTGCCTTGAACATCATGCACTTTATTTTTTCAAATATTTTCTGTTTTACACAAAATTCAAACATATGTTCATTTAAAGGTAGCCTTGTGTTGGGGTTTGTGTTGCTGTAAATTTGGCACAAAATGTTTTACATTTACTGCAATTGAATATCGGCCCCAAATATCGGCTATCGGCTGCCATAACTTACCAATAATCGATATCTGTATCGGCCCTGATAAAAACATATCGGTCGACCCCTACTTGGGATATTTGATACCATTTTATGCTATCAACAATATCAATCGTTTTTTTTTTATCATGCACAGTCTTTGAAATTCTTAAACTTTATGAATTATTCACTCAATGTTCTAATATTGGTCCCATGTCTCCAGTGTTGCAGGTGAAAGTTCTGCTCCAGCTCAGCCCAGGAAAGCCCAGAGGAAGAAGAAAACGCTGGCTAAAAGCAAGCCGAGCCTTCCTAAGAGCTACCTGATGGGTGTATTTAAGCACTTTGCCAAGACCAAGGTCTCTGCAGATGTCTACCCTGCCCTCCAAAAAATGTGAGAAACCCCATTCATACCTGTGTGTTGGGCTACCTGATGGTCCTAGACTCCATGTATCAGAAAGCCGGCATAGTGGCAATTGATGTCTTCAGAATCTGTTGGTCGTTGTTGGTTAATGCTAAAGCAGAGGACATTACATTACAGTCATTTAACCGACGCTTTTATCCAAAGCGACTTACAACAAGTGCATCATTTAACGTAGGAAATCAAGAACCTGTAGTTGGGTTTAAATGTGAATGACCGGACAAGCAGGAAATGATCACAGTACATGTAAATCAGGTCCATTTTGTCTCAGTTTTTAAATTTGACTCTGTGATGGTGAAATCTCCTAGAAAAAAAAAAGCTATCCGACATTGTTTTTATTGCCTTACAAAGATAATCAGCATTACATTCTTTCACGCATTAAAGATCATGGCTGCTGTTCTATGTTTCATAACATCCGTAAATAGTATTAATTGATTATTACTTTATACTAGCAGTCATAAATCAGGGGAGGGGTCATTTTTCCCTCTTCAGTGCAGTTCCTGGCCATTTGACTTTAGGTTGTAGTATATCCAATTTACAGCACCTTCTTCTATTAAGGTATTCTCCCCACGTTGGCACCCTGCCAAAATGTTCAATATTATTTAAAAGTAATTTACTTCTGATTTTTACTGCCAAGGCTGTGATGAACTGATCAACACTTTAGGATGGTGGTCGGTTTTCCCAGTGCTTTGGTCAGGCTATTTAAACTGGGCAGGAGGAGTGTCAGCCTTTTTCTGTGTTTGGATAGATCAAGAGAATGCTGTAAATCAACAAAGCTGACAGTTTGATAGATTCTGTGTGTGTGTGTGTGTGTGTGTATATGGGTGTGTGTTTAACACAGTATGGATCGATTCTTTGACCGTATGGCTGAGGACTTGGAAACATATTGTCTACACGCAAAGAGGAAAACCATTGAAGTGGAAGATGTTGTGCTGCTGTTAAAAAGGTATGTATGTGAGTTAAGTGTTGCTTTGTGTGTACAGTATTAAGGAAAATGCAAATGAATTTGAGCACTAAGATTTCTTGACTTCATCTGTCACCTAAACACAAATGACACATGCATTTGCTTTTCATTTATTGTTAATGTTAGTGAGAAATGTGAAGGGGTTGGCTAGTCCCAGGCTATAAGTGATCATAAAATCACTTATTATTCAGTTATTAATTGATAAGTAATTCCTTTCAACTCCTACACATTCTTCATGCAGCATTTCATTTACACTATATTTTGTAGCATAGGTGATTTGCGGAAAGGATTCATTTGAACTGATGACCTGAGAACATACATTAGGCTGTTTTTGTTTTGTTTTTTTGGGGGAGTTGGAAGGGGGTTAATTTGTGTGTATGTATGTTGTTGCTCCCAGACAGGGCCATGTGAATGACCAGGTTCCTGTCGAAGTGCTGATAGAGAAATACCTCCCTATGGAGTATCGCCGACTCCTCATCCCCGTGGCTACCAGCGGGAACGTTGTCGTACCGAAACTTAAGAGATGAGATGTCTTTGGTTCAGTCTCCATGTGGATGCTTCACACCGCTGTCCACTTGTTAAGTTTATCTGATATAAAGTTATGTTCTGTGATCCACTTTTTTCTGCAATTCATTTTTTTTTTTTTTTTTTTTCTGATTTTTCCCCTTTTTTCTCCCAATTTAGTGGCCAATCGATCCCTATTTTAATTCAAACACCCACCCTCATACTGCCTGCGTTCGCCAACTGCATCTCTCCGGCCGGCAGTCTCGAAGGAGACCGCCTCCCCACTTTTGTGACAAGGCGACTCCAAGCCGAACCACTGTTCCTCCGACACACACAGAGACGCATTCACGTGACGAACACAAGCCGACTCCGCCCCCCTCCCGAAGACAGCGTTGCCAATGATCGCTGCTTCATGGAGTCCGGCCATAGTCGGATCTGACGAGACCGGGGCGCGAACCCCGGTCCCCAGTGGGCAACTGCATCGACGCAAAGCCGATGCTTAGACCGCTACACCACCGCGGACCCCCCTGCAATTCATTTTTTTGACCAGATTATACCCATCTAAGTGTCTCTGATATAAAGTTATGTTTTGTGATCCACTTTTTTCTGCAATTCATTTTTTAGACCAGGCTACACCCATCTAAGTGACTCGAGGTCACTTAGATGAGTGATGAAACGTATCAATACTATACAATAACAATATAATACAAACAACTTTATTAATCCCGCTAGGGGCAATTTGTTTGGAGAAGCTTGAGAACACACAACTCAGTAACATGCAAACAAACGTATCACAATAAATAGTAACACCCCACAGAGCTAAATGTGGAATAAAACCTATAAAAGTATACAATAAGATAAACTTGATAAAGACATGAAAACAATCTGATAAAAACACTATGGAGCATTTAATAATCGAGTTGCAACAGAATTAGAATAACAGTTTTACACGGAAGTAAAATGCAACGACGCCCTGATGACGACAGAAAATCCACTCTAGAACAGTGTTTCCCAACCCATTCCTCAAGGACCCCCTATCCTGCAAATTTTCTTTGCAACCCTGAATAGGTACCTGTTTGTAGTTATTCAACCAATCAGCAATGACTTATGTCAGATTTTGCACACCTTGCATAATTAAGAGATGTGAGATGATTGGTTGAGTAAGTACAAGCAGGGCTACCTATGCAGGGTTACCATGAAAATCTGCAGGATAGGGGTTCCTTGAGGACTGGGTTGGGAAACGCTGCTCTAGAACATGTCCAGAAGAAGTCAAAATACTTGCTCGTTTTTGGAGGATTTGTTGGTTGCAAAAAGAATTCAGATCTCTTTGTTTCACTGCGGTGATCTTAGAACACATTTTAACAATGCTGTTCAGGCTGTTTTTGTCTTTTGCTGTGAGGCCGTGAAACCAGCAGATAAATGAAAAACTTGGAAGACTGAATAAGAAATTGATAAAAGCAACGTTGGATGACAGGACTGACAGAAAAGGAATTTAGTTTACGGTGAAGGTGAATTCTCTGGTGCCCCCGTTTCACAATAGCCTCAGTGTTCACATCAAATGTAAGGTGTTCATTGATGATAGTGCCCAAATATTTTTATGACGTAACCATTCCCACACTTTCATTATGTATGATGCACTCTTTGGCTGCACATCTGTTACGTCTAAAATCAATAATTAGTTCCTTGGTTTTAGAGACATTTAAGTCCAAGAAGTTGTTATCACACCACCAAGAAATAAAATCAGTGAGAGTATTCCCATGGACTGATTCTGAACCTTGGAGGAGGCTCAGCAATGCAGTGTTGGTCAGAAAATTTGACCAAATAGCTGCCCTCCTGAGTGCTCCTGCGTCCATCAGTGTACATGATAAAAAGTAAGGGCGAAAGGACTCATCCTTGTGGTGAGCTACAGAGTCTTAAGAGACAGCCATTTACAGAAATCTGCTCTCTGTCAGTAAAGAAGTCTAAAATCCATAACACAAGCTGGTGAGGCAAATTAAAATCACATAGCAACCCATCTATTAAAAGATGGCAGCTGCATTTTATTGAATGCTGATGAAAAGTCAGCAAACAAAAGCCTGGCATGGGCTCATAAAGTCATTAATAACTTTTTTAAGACTTCACAGAGCTTCATCAATTTGTTAATCAGATTGATTTTTCATAAATTAATGTAAATTGTGTTTGGTAGCTGGTGGGTGTCTTTATGCATGCTCAATAATCCAGGTAAAAAAAAAACCCAAAGAAATTTGAATCAGTTCATCTGGACACAACATTTATTGAGACATAAGTTTAATCGCTCATCTAAGGGACATCTTCAGTCTAAACTGACTGCAGGTATCCCCACCTTTAGAAGCAATACAGCTGCATAATGACCGAAACCAACAATCGGGTTTCGTATGCAGATAGGCGTGACCCTTAACTAGAGTTTCAATGGCCGTGTGGACTATTCACAGAAGATTTGGGAATGTTTGTGCGGAAGTGACGGAAAAGTTGAGACGTGTATTTTCCAAACACTGCGTCTCAGTTGCTTTCAAACCCCAAAACATGCTGTGCCAGAAATTGGTCCACCCCAAGGATTGGGTCCCCCAGCAACAAATAGAAGCAATACAGTGTATGCTGTTAAGTGCCGGGAGGATTGCCATGACTTTTCCATCAGGGAAACCAAACAGAGGATGGCACAACACAGAAGAGCTAACACGTCAGGCCAGGACTCTGCAGTCTACATCCATGTGCAGGCCAGTGGACACTTTTTCAAGGATGAGGATGTGCACGTCCTTGATAGGGAGGAACACTGGTTTGAAGGGGGAGTCAAAGGCCATCTATGTGAAGAGGGAACGCCCATCCCTGAACTGAGGGGGGGATGGGCTAAGAGTACATCTGTTGCCATCTTACAGTGCTGTGATTGCGTTCATGCTGGAACCTGTCCCAGCAGTCATTGAGCGGCAGGCGGGGGGACACCCTGGACAGGCCATCACAGGGCTCACACACATTCACACCTAGGGACAATTTAGTATGGCCGATTCACCTGATCTACGTGTCTTTGAGCTGTGGGAGGAAACTGGAGCACCCAGAGGAAACCCAGGTGTGCACATCTGGATAAAAGCATGAAAATGGGTACGTGGGGGTTTTAGAGTGCTGATTTCAAAAATAGCGGGAACTACGGGTCCGCGGTGCAGTGGCGCCCCCAGAAATGTTTCATAGGGGGGGGGGGCAAATGGGGCCACTGAAAATCTTGGGGTGGCACACCAAAACCAAAAGCCATGACTGAATTTCGGGAATTCTATGACGCTGTTGTAGTGTACTGTATAGCCTAGTGGAAAACTGTCAATATGAGAGTTAAGAAAAATATACATTATTGATTTAAATGAACAGCACCTAATGTAAAATATCCGATAGAAGCATATTCTGCATATGCGACTCGTGGCTGGGGGGGGGGGGGCAGCGGCCACCCTGATACTATCCCTGCCCCCCCCCCTTGGGGGCGCCACTGCCGCGGCGGTGTAGCGGTCTAAGCATCGGCTTTGTGTCGATGCAGTTGCCCGCTGGGGACGAACCCCGGTCTTGTCAGATCCGACTATGGCCGGACTCGGTGAAGCAGCGATCTTTCGCAAAGCCCCGCCCCCCTCAGTTACTGTTGCTATGCCCGTCAAGCGTTTCAGAACTATCCAGGAAGTAGCCGGAAAACACCAAAACATGAAGGAAGAAATCAGCGCATTGTGTGGGTAAAAGTAACAGTAATAATACGTTAGCTGTATTAGCTATCAATAGTAGCTAGCAGCAAGCTTAGCTTGGAGCAGACAGGTATCTTTGTTGATTTTGGATGTGTTACTTTTCCTGTCTCCCGTCTTCTGACTACCTTCGCCGGAAGCTACAGGGGAACCGAATTTATTTGGGATCCAGGGCCGAAGTTGGCTGGCGCTGTCCGTCACTGCCCGGTGCTAGCTAGCTAGCTAAGCTCCGGAGCACAACCCAACACGGCTCAATAGTTAACTTCGTCTGAAAATGGCGAGGACACCGTCTTCTCTCTCTGGAAACACGTTTAATCCTTCTTCGCAGCTGCACAAAACGTTGACATAGGACCCAATATATCACAGTTCTTAGTCATAATATCTCCTTTCACTTGCGCAGAGCTCCCAATACCGTTCGCGCCACACAACAACAACAACTTCCTCATTCCCCCCTCCCTACCAACCAATCAGAGTCCGACCCCAGATCTCGCTCTTAAAGCGGTACACCCTTATTTACCAACAGATGGCGTAAGCTGGCCAAATCTATTGCCCACATTGCGCTTCTTGCGTTCTGGGTTTCGGGAAGGGAAAGAAAATGACACCCCCCTCCAACCTTTCCAGATATCTAGTATGGGATCTGCAGACCCCCATAGGCACACCGTTTCAGCGTCTTGCTGTGCGTTTGAAAGCTTGACGGACCTCGCTCACATAGAAACCGTTGCTAAGGTGGGATGGGACAAGCCCCGCTCTGGGGCGGGACTTTGCGAAAGGCCAATCACGGCAGTTTATTACTGCCCCGCTTGCTGCGCAAGCGCAGGGTTGGAAACTGGCGGGCCGGTGGTAAGCCTTAGCTAGCGCGTACTCACTCGACTTTATCCGGTGTCCTAAAAGTTACCTTCATTCCAGCCATCAGCGGTCGGCAAGGAGCCGGTTAACTGCTGCAGACGCCGGGGACGAATCTTGATTTCCAAAATGGATTCCAGCGAAGGAGCGGCTGCTCGCGTCCTGCCCGTCGCCAGCAGGTATTTGCTTTTTTTTTTAAACTGTTGTGTTTTCTGTAATTTGGCCATTCGTGTTGTAAACTACTAATAAGACACGTTAGCCCCCTAGCTAACGGGTCTGACCCGGCTAACGGGTCTGACCCTTTAGCCGAGCGGTTAGCGACGTCGCCTTGTGGTGCAGTACACCCGGTATCGAATCCCGCACCGGGCAATAATGTAACCGGTTACATTGTCGTGCCCAAACCACCCCAGCGAGCCGCTGTTGACTCACTTAGACGAGCGCTGCTTCCTGACAGAAGTTGTCCGACGTCTGGCAACAAACCGTGCGTTTCGCCGTCTTGAGCATACGGGAGCCCTTGCACAGACGGATTTAAAGTGTGCGTCGTAATAGTTTTTTTTTTTAATCATTATTTCTGAGATGTCGTTTACATATTTCAAGAAGAGGGAGGGACACAGGGTGTAATATACCACGTGGTGGAAGCCATGTCTGGTCAGGCAACGACGTTTTTTTTATTCTGTGGTCTCAATACAAACGCAGTAACACAACAGCAACGTTACAGCGCCGCCTAGCAGTCACACTGAGTAATGCACTTCTTATTCAAATACACTACACAGGGTGACGCACAAGAGTGGAGGAAAGTGCACGCGGGTGGACTATATCATGTAGAACAGTGTTTCTCAACCCAGTCCTCAAGGACCCCCCTATCCTGCAGATTTTCATTGTAACCCTGCATAGGTAGCCCTGCTTGTACTTACTCGACCAATCATCTCGCAGCACTTAATTATGCAAGGTGTGCAACATCTGACAAAATTCATTGCTGATTGGTTGAATAACTACAAACAGGTACCTATTCAGGGTTGCAAAGAAAATATGCGGGATAGGGGGTCCTTGAGGACTGGGTCGAGAAACACTGATGTAGAAGGCGCGATCTGAAAGGGCTTGGAGACTGCAAGGTGGTTAAAGGGGAGGACGCAGCTGGGCAGCATCGGATTGTGGTCTGAAGGATGACGTTGGAGACCAAGAGGAAGCAAGTGAGGGCAGAGCTGAAGGTCAAGTCAAGTCAATTTTATTTGTATAGCCCAATATCACAAATTACAAATTTGCCTCAGTGGGCTTTACAGCAACAGAACATCCTGTCCTTAGACCCTCTCATCGGATAAGGAACAACTCCCTAAAGCAAAAAAAAAAAACCTTTAACAGGGAGCAAAAATAGGAAGAAATCTCAGGGAGAGCAACAGAAGAGGGGTCTCTCTCCCAAGACGGACAACGTGCAATCATGTTGTGTTTACACGATTTACACAATGCAACATTGAAAGAGGATAAACAGAATTATAATGGACTTATAAAATGTATGAAGAACATGATGCGCAGGTTGCCAAGCAGTGTCCAGACGCCACCGGAACAGCCCAGGACCCAAGCCACGTGACCAGCATCATCATGTTTAAAAAAAAAAATGCTGGAAGTTGAAAAAGGAAAACTGTTGTGTGAAGTTCAGGGAGAAGTTAAGGCAGGCACTGGGTGGTAGTGACGAGCTGCCGGATGGCTGGGCAAGCACTGCAGAAATAGTGAGTGAGACAGCTAGGAAGGTGCTTGCTGTGTCATCAGGACAGAGGAAGGAAGACAAGGAGACTTGGTGGTGGGAAGAGGAAGTACAGCAAAGTCTACAGAGGAAGAGGTTGGCGAAGAACTGGGATAGTCAGAGAGATGAAGAAAGTAGACAGGAGTACAAGGAGTTGGAGTGTGAAGCAAAAAGAGGTGGCAAAGGAAAAGGCGTATGGTGAGTTGTATGACAGGTTAGAGTCCCAGGGGTGGGCAGTTGGGGTGAAGGTTTTTATTTCAACCAAGCAATTACACACTTGTGTCTCCTAATCAAGTTCCCCAGCAAAGACTCTGCTGGTTGATTAGTGGGATCATGTGTGTAACTGCTTTGTTGGAACAAAAACCTTCACCCACACTGGCCTTTTCTGGATAAGATTGCCCACCCCTGGGTTAGACACTAAGGAAGGAGAAAAGGACTTGTACGGAGAGGGACTGAGCTGGGGAGGATGTGCAGCAGGTTAGGGCAATCAAGGATAGAGATGGAAATGTGCTGACAAGCGAGTAGAGTGTGCTGAGAAGGTGGAAGGAGTACTTTGAGGGGCTGATGAATGAAGAAAATGAGAGAGAGAGAGAGAGAGAGAGAGAGAGAGAGAGAGAGAGAGAGAGAGAGAGAGAGAGAGAGAGAGAGAGAGAGAGAGAGAGAGAGAGAGAGAGAGAGAGAGAGAGAGAGAGAGAGAGAGAGAGAGAGAGAGAGAGAGAGAGAGAGAGACGGGATGATTTGGTGATAGTGAATCAGGAAGGGCAGCGGATTAGCAAGGAGGAAGTGAGGGCAGCTATGAAGAGGATGAAGATTGGAAAGGCAGTTCGTCCTGATCACATACCTGTGGAGGCATGGAGATGTTTAGGAGAGATGGCAATGGAGTTTTTAACTAGATTGTTTAACACAATCTTGGAAAATGAGAGGATGCCTGAGGAATGGAGAAGAAGCATACTGGTACCGATTTTCAAGAACAAGGGCGATGTGCAGAACTGTAACAACTACAGAGGTATAAAGTTGATCAGCCACAGCATGAAGATATGGGAAAGAGTAATAGAAGCTAGGTTAAGAGGAGAGGTGATGATCAGCGAGCAGCAGTATGGTTTCATGCCACGAAAGAGCACCACAGATGTGATGTTTGCTTTGAGAATGTTGATGGAGAAGTACAGAGAAGTCCAGAAGGAGTTATATTGTGCCTTTGTAGATTTAGAGAAAGGATATGACAGGGTGCCAAGAGGGGAGGTGTGGTAGTGCATGAGGAAGCCGGGAGTTGGAGAGAAGTATGTAAGAGTGGTGCAGGATACCACTCCTACATATGTATGAGGGAAGTGTGACAATAGTGAGGTGTGTGGTCGGAATGACAGATGGGTTCAAGGTGGAGGTGGGATTACATCAAGGATTGGCACTAGGCCCTTTCTTGTTTGCAATGGTGATGGACAGGTTGACGGAGGAGATCAGGCAGGAGTCTCCAGTTACTATGATGTTTGCGGATGACATTGTGAGAGAGTAGGGTGCAGGTTGAGGAGAGCCTGGAGAGGTGGAGGTTTGCACTGGAGAGAAGAGGAATGAAAGTCAGTAGGAGCAAGACTGAATACTTGTGCATGAATGAGAGGGAGGACAGTGGAATGGTGAGGATGCAAGGAGTGGAGGTGATGAAGGTGTATGAGTTTAAATACTTGGGGTCAACTGTCGAAAGTAACGGGGAGTGCAGGAGAGAGTTGAAGAAGAGAGTGCAGGCAGGGTGGAGTGGGTGGAGAAGAGTGTCAGGAGTGATTTGCGACAGAAGGGTACCAGCAAGAGTTAAAGGGAAGGTTTACAAGATGGTTGTGAGACCAGCTATGTTGTATGGTTTGGAGACAGTGGCACTGACAAAAAGACAGGAGGCGGCGCTGGAGGTGGCAGAGTTGAAGATGCTAAGATTCTCACTGGGAGTGACGAAGAAGGACAGGATTAGGAATGATTATATTAGAGGGACCACTCAGGTTGGACGGTTTTGAGAGAAAGCAAGAGAGGCAAGATTGAGATGGTTTGGACGTGTGGAGGAGAGATGCTGGGTATATTTAGAGAAGGATGCTGAATATGGAGCTGCCAGGGTAGAGGAGAAGAGGGAGGCCAAAGAAGAGGTTTATGGATGTGGCGAGGAAGGACATGCAGGTGGCTGGTGTGACAGAGGAAGATGCGGAGGACACGAAGAAATGGAAACGGTTGATCCGCTGTGGCGACCCCTAACGGGAGCAGCCAAAAGTTGTAGTAGATTTCTGAGAAGTCATTTCTGTTGCAACTGATCAAGTGTTACTTCTGTAATGTCTCCGAAGTCACCAATATTGTCATATTGACAGGTTCTTGATAGTTTTGTTAATGTACATCTAGCCCTGATCAAACGCCACAGTTTACAATGTATCTTGACACGTGCTCAATAATCCAGGTAAGCAAATCAAAGAAGGTTGAATCAGTTCATCTAGATCAGTTCAGACTGAAGATGTCACTTAGTCGAGTGATGAAACGTATCTGTCAATAAACGCTGTATCCAGATTAGGGTTGTGCTTCGTTGCTCTGAGGCCGATACGATACGTATCTCGATACATTGCCAACAATCCGATACATTAACGGTACATATGCAGCAACTACCGATGCAATACGATATGATTTCACCCCCAATTCCGATGCAGGGCAAATCCACGCGATTTGATTTAACACAATGCGATGTGATGCGATTCGACTCGATGCAAAGGAATGATGCTATGCAATTTGATGAGTTTGATTATTTATTAACCAAATAATATTAAGATCTTTCACAAGCGGGCCTTTTTTTAACAAGTCCTGTTTGAGTGTTCTCCGTCTCAAGTTTACAGTACAGTACACTTTCATAACACCTGGCTCACATAATAGGATGCTCAAGATTAACTACGACATTGAAGCATAGTGCAATATGAAAAACACTGCTAGGCAGTAAACGGATATTCTTAACATTCTTTCAGCAGCAGGTAGGCTAACTCAGCAGTGAGCAGCAGAAGACAGTTTTTATATTATGAACAATAAAATAATCTTTCACACAGGTCTTTCATACCTGCTGCTTAAAATGGAAAAAAATGGAAACTATTGTAAGCTACTAATAAGACACATTAGCCCCTAGCTAACGGGTCTGACCCTTTAGCCGAGCGGTTAGCAATGTCGCCTTGTGGTGCAGTACACCCCGTATCGAATCCCGCACCGGGCAAGAAAATAACCGGTTACACTATTATTGGCAGTCACATGCTGCCAATAATAGTTTACATTAAACAACCAGTGTCACTGTCATAATCAAAACAGTCATGACAGTAAAATGGCTTAGCTGTGGTGAGGATTTGAAACCAAAAAGACTCCAAGAATCGAAAGAAAACGATGTCAAGAGAGGACGTCTTGTTACTATTCAGAATAGCGCACAATTGCACATCAGTCAGTGACCTTCGGTCCACAGGTGTAACTGGGTCTGCATTTCATGTAGAACTTCAGTTGATTTTGGGCTTCTGTGGAACAAAAGGGACCAACTTCCTCGCTTTCACCACAAGCTCTGTCACCCTGTCCACCTTCAGGGCTTTTTGCGAGGCCGGATTTGGTGTGGGTATGATGCATCGCACATGTGGGTCCACCTCTGCACTAGCTCTAGCCAGCATCACATTTTTTTGCGTTATCTGTGACCAGCGCTGGGTTTTTGTCTTCGATGTTCCACTCGTGGCAAACGTCCTGCAGTAAAACTGCTAGATTATTCCCCGCGGGAGCCTCGTTGAACACTCTGGTCTGCAGAACATGGTTTCGCAAAACCCACTCGTCATCGATGAAGTGTCAGTGGCGCAAGACGGCCAGCTGTCAACTGTTACTGTAAGCGTTTGTGCATTGCTCAGTGACTCGGTTACCTCTCGTCTCACTTTGCTGTACAGAGCAGGAACTTGTTTCTCAGTGAATAGCTTCCGGTTAGGTATTTTGTACCTAGGCTCCAAGACTTGGAGGAGGTCTTTGAAGCCCTCGTTCTCTGTGACACTGTCAGGCGGGATAGCTTCACAAATAAAGAAGGCTGTGGTGTCAGTTATCGTCTTCGAGCGAGTGGAGCTGTTAGCCAGCGGGGCCTGAAAGGAAGTTGCAATGCTTTGCTCCCCACTCTTGGGGCAAGTAGCCCGAGATGAATCTGAGCCTGAGGCCGGGGCGCTGGCAGGTGTCTCATTCACGCCATGCCTCCGCTTCAAGTGAATAATAAGGTTAGTTGTGCTGCCTGTGTACTTTACAGCAGTACGGCACATTTTGCAAATTGCATTTGCCTTGTCAAGTTGCCCATCTTTCTTGTAAAATCCGTAGTGCTGCCAGACTTTTGATTTGTAGTTGGTAGCTGGTGTGTATTTGCTCTGGCTACACCATGTTTGTTGTGACACGCCTACGGCATCCGCGCGCTAGCGTAACATAACGAAATGTAACGAAGGAGGAAGGCATATAACCTCTAATAAGGGCGTCCAGGTAGCGTAGCTGTCTATTCCGTTGCCTACCAACACAGGGACTTCCGGTTCGAATCCCAGCGTTACCTCCAGCTCGGTCGGGCGTCTCTACAGACACAATTAGCCATGTCTGCAGGAGGGAAGCCGGATGGGGTTATGTATCCTTGCCGCTGCATTAGCGCCTCCTCTGGCTGGTCGGGGCGCCTGTTCAGGGGGGAGGGGGAACTGGGGGGAATAGCGTGATCCTCTCACGTGCTACGCCGGCCTGGTGAAACTCCTCACTGTCAGGTGAAAAGAAGCGGCTGGCGACTCCACATGTATCGGAGGGGACATGTAGACATGGTAGTCTGCAGCCCCCCCCCCCGGATCGGCAGAGGGGGTGGAGCAGTGACCGGGACGTCTTGGAAGAGTGGCGAGGTAATGGCCGGATACAATTAGGGAGAAAAAGTGGGAAAAATCCCCCCCCCCCCAAAAAACCTCTAGTAATCGGTTTTTACCGCTATAAAGACGTATGAATCGATGCATCTGGATTTCATCCCAAATTGTATCCGGTTCACAGCTGTTCTACTGATGCACTCGCATCGCGCATGCCCGTGTATCGATGTGAATTGGTCGATCTTCCCAATCCCTAATCCAGATGAACTGATTCAACCTTCTTTGAGTTTGCAACATACCCTAACGAGACCCTATTCTGCAGCAGCTACTCTTCACCTTGGTTTTCCAAGCCCAAGTATCTTTTTGTGAGTGGAAAGAGCTCAAGTTTGTTTTCAGTACTGATGACTCTACCCTGTTGTCTGCAGCGCCTCTGCACCCAAAGCCCTGGCTCAGGTCCCCGCTGGTGAGTCCAGATGCAGTGCCAGGCTGAGGAGGAGCGACTCCGTCAGCCTCTCAAAGACGATTATGAAACGCAGTCTGAGGCAAAGTATCAAGACGGTCAGAGGATGAAATATGTGCTTGCATGTAATGTCATTGGAGATGTTGGATTTCTATTTTTTTTTCTTTTCCAGACTTTTTATTAATGTTTGCTAATATTGTAAACAAGTTTCAGCTTTGTCAAACATTTTTCAAACATAGAGAAAATACATATGATAATAATAATGGCATATAAACATTACGTATATGGGGAAAATAGTAGTTAGAGATGTATACATAACGTGCATATATAAAAATAGTGTGTAGTAAAAATATATATATAGATACTACATCTCCCCCCCCAAAAACTAACAAATTACAACATAAGTACTGCTAGTACTACAGATTAGTCTTGAGTGATCAAAAGAGCAAAATTACAAGGAAAAATAACCGACAGCCAGCTTCACTGAGGTACACTCTGGAACTGCAGTGTCTCCATATGGTCAAATAGGGGTTTCCATATTGTAAAAAAAATTAGCCGTAGACTCATGTAGTTTATATTTGATCTTTTCTAACTTACTAAAATAAAGAAAATGAAGGATTTTCTAATTTTTGAGAATAAATGTCCTCCGTTAATTAAGAAGGCCACTGAATAGATTAGATAACACTGGATTTGATCAGATAAAACTAGTGTTCCCTGTGATGAGTTTGAATTGTTGCAGCAGTGTTTCTCTTGAACAGGATACATTCAAGAGAAATATATCAATAAAAAAAAAGGAACATCAAACCTGTTGCAGCACTCACAAGGTGGTGAGATGCTAACTTGATAGCAGACAGTTATTGTTGGTTTAGTTTCTTAGTGTCTTTCCATCCACCTTCCAGAGGCTCTCCAGAGTGTCTCTGCTCTCCAGTGAGAGGAGCGGGTTCTCATCTGTGGTCCTGACAACAAACACACCCGCTCCAACAGTCTCCATCCTTCACAACGATCTCATCACTCCGAGATACCTGCTGAGGAACATCCTGGAGACAGGTGCGTCAATGTAGATATTCCATAGTATTAAAGTAGCAGTAGACAACTTTTTTGCTTTACTCAAAGAAGATTGAGTCAGTTAATCTGGATACAACGTTTACTGGCAGATATGTTTCATCACTCATCTAAGTGACCTCTTCAGTCTCAACTGACTGCAGGTATCCCCACCCTTATAAACAATACAGTGGCATAATGACTGAAACCAACGAATAGCGACAGGCATGGGCGCAAGTCCATGAATACTGGGATGGCATCCAGCGCTTTACCTGTGCCCCCGTCCATAGGGTTAGTGGTGGTGTCAGGAAGGGCATCCGACGTAAAATTTTGCCAAATCAATATGCAGATTGACAAGACCATACCGGATCGAACAACGGTCATTGGTACTGTGCCCTCACGGGGTCCTGATGGAAACTGTAAAATCTGCTGTGGCGACCCCTGAAAAACAGGGAAAAAGCTGAAAGAAGGAAATGACTGAAACCAACGACCAGTTTCATATGCAAATATGGGCGTGACCATTAACTACAGTTTCAATGGCCACGTGTACTATTCATAGAGGATTTAGGAATGTTGGCAATCACAGCATTGTAAGATGGTGACAGATGTACTCTTGACACCCCCCCCCCGTTCAGGGATGGTTGTTCCCTCTTTTCATAGATGCCCTCTTTGACTCCCCATTCAAACCAGCGTTCCTCCCTATCAAGGATGTGCACATCCTCGTCCTTTAAAGAGTGGCCACTGGCCTGTAGATGGTGTAGACTGCGGAGTGCTGGCCTGATGCGTTAGGTCTCCTGTGTTGTGCCATTCTCTTGGCTAGCATCTGTTTAGCTTCCCCAATGTACAAGTCACTGCAATCCTCCATGCGCTTAACAGCGTACACTGTATTGCTCTGTTTGTGCCAAGGGACTTGATCCTTGGGGTGGACCAACTTCTAGTGCAGCGTGTTTTGGGGTTTTGAAAGCAACTGGAACGCGATGTTTGGAAAATACGCATCTCAACTTTTCCAACACTCCAGCCACATATGGAATCACCACTGGTTTACGCTTAGGCAGCTGTTGTCCTTCTCTCTTCGATTGTCTGGTGCACTGTTTGGGCATCTTCCTGGCTTTGACAAATGCCCAGTCAAGCTAACCACGCTTAACCAGGGCCTGTTTAATTTGGGATTTCTCCCCTTCCCTGGCTGCTGTGTCAGTGGGGATGTCCTCAGCTTGGTGGTACAGCGTCCTGATGACTCCTAGTTTGTGCTCCAGTGGATGATGAGAGTCAAACCTTAAGTATGTGTTGGTTTACAGTAAACTTCAACAATCAAATGTCCCCCATCACCAGCCCAGGTCTGACATGTTAGCTCTCCTGTGTTGTGCCATTCTCTTGGCCAGCGTCGGTTTGGTTTCCCCAATGTACAAGTCACTGCAATCCTCCTGGTACTTAACAGCGTACACTATATTGCTCTGTTTGTGCCGGGGGACCCGGTCCTTGGGGTGGACTAACTTCTGGCGCAGCGTGTTTTGGGTTTTGAAAGCAACTGAGATGCGGTGTTTGGAAAATACGCATGTCGGTTTTTCCTACACTCCTGCCACAGACGGAATCACCATTGGTTTACACTTAGGCAGCTGTTGTCCTTCTCTCTTCGATTGTCTGGGCGTCTTCCTGGCTTTGACAAACGCCCAGTTAGGATAACCACTCTTAACCAAGGCCCGTTTAATGTGGGATTTCTCCCCTTCCCCATCCACTGTGTCGGTGGGGACATTGTTAGCTTGGTTTATAAGGGTGGGTATACTTGCAGTCAGTTTTGACTGAAGAGGTCACTTAGATGAGTGGTGAAATGTAACTGTCAATAAACGTTGTATTCGGGTGAACTGATTCAACCTTCTCTGATTTTCTTACCTGGATTATTGAGCAAAACATAAAGACAATGTTTTTGCCTTATCAATATGAAGTACATGTTGATTGCACAATGTAATGGCTACAGAATAATGACGCCATCGGCATTAAGATTGGTTCCCTACAAGCCTCGCTTTCACTATGCAATTCTGTCTGCCACCGGGTACGAGCTCGTGGGAAAATTAAGGCTCAATTTACGGCACAAAGGAAGTGCGTCAATCATTGTGCAGTCAAACTAGGAAGAGGATATCGAGTTTTCCCTGGTAGCTATCCCCAGTAGCACTGACATTAGGGTTTCTAGTTCAGATTGGGATTATTGCAGTTGCTCTTGCTTTGGACAGTAGCCAGGCTTCTAATGAATGGAAAGCGATCCGCTTGTCTTTGCGACAGCGGCCTAAACAATAATACTGCTTGGAAATGCTGGGGGGTGGAGGATTACAAGTTGTCTACTGCTGCTTTAAACAGGTATGTTCTTATTTCAGTTTGGTGGTACATGTTTTTAACTGGTGTGTGAATGAATTTATTAGTTCAGTAGAACATATTGTTTGTTGTTTGTTTAGTTTCTCTTTATCAAAGTAGGTCTGTGGGTTTTGTATTGTAGGGCCTGAGGTGCCTCTCCTGGCTCAGGAGGGGGCTGAAAAGAAGAAAACCCAGTTGCCTTCTGTTGAACCCACCGTGGTCCACCGACCCAGGTACGCTGATAGTGACAGGGTGGCATGCTGTTTGTTTAGTCATAACAGTAATAAGATTGAACTAATTGGGGCATCCGGGTAGCATAGCGGTCTATTCCATTGCCTACCAACACGGGGATCGCCGACTTGAATCCCCGTGTTACCTCCGGCTTGGTCAGGCGTCCCTACAGACACAATTGGCCGTGTCTGCGGGTAAATTGGATGGCATAGTTGTCAGTTTGGATGCTGAGAAAGCCTTTGATCATATCGACTGGCTCTTTGTTTTCTGCACTTGATGTATTTGGTCTGGGGGAGGGGTTTATCAGCTGGCTGAAGCTTATATATATTACCTTGTAATTTCCCTAGTAATAAGGGGGTAGTTTTTAAAGGTAATTTTAAAGCTAACCCTAACCTAACCTAACACAAATTACAAGGTAATTTCAACCTTATTTCTAAGAATTTGCGTGATACTTACCACCTTATTATTAGGAAATTACTAGGTAATTTCTGACCCCCCCTAAAATAAAGTGTAACCGACATGTGGTAGTCTGCAGCCCTCCCCGGATCAGCAGAGGGGTTGGAGCAGCGACCGGGACAGCTCAGAAAATGTACAAAGGGTGATTTTTTAAGATAAAAGTAAAGTTATGCTAAATACTGAGGTAAGTAGGGTGAGAAATAATCATATGTGCATGACACTTTTTGGCACGTTACAAAATGCTTTATAGTAGAATGGGGGAAAAACATGAATGAGCAATAAAACAAATTATAAATTGATCCCTATACTGTTCACCGTGAGGCATAAATTGCAACTCAGTTTCGGAGTAGAATTAAAGGTAAAATGGAGTAAAACGGAAAACAGGAGAAAAGTCAAGTCAATTTTATTTGTGTTGCCCAATATAACAAATTACAAATTTGCCTCAAGGGGCTTTACAGCAACACAACATCCTGTCCTTAGACCCTCGCATCGGATAACGGACAACTCCCTAAAAAAAAACAACCTTTAACCCTTTAATCCCTCCATGAAAAGAAGATGAAAAAACACATGTTTGTATAGAATATACGTATATATATATATATATATATATATATATATATATATATATATATATATATATAAATAAAGACTCTCACATAATATAACTTTAAGGGGTGGTTTAACAAATGTAACTGGTCCTATACAAGGCTCACAGCACTCATAATTGTGGCTGTGATCAGTTCTCCATTCAGTTCTCTATGATGCATTTGGGTGGACACATGATTACATCTGCTAATAGCCAAGATGCTTAGGATAAAAGCTGTCTCCTTACAAGAAAATGTAAAAGTGTGCAAGTATTATAAGGTTTTATCAGTTGGCAATATTAGCTGCATATCTCATATAGTGATACTTGTGGTACCGTTATTGGTTTTCAGCTGTATTTTGGGCCCTTACAGCACTTGGGTTCTTGCCCCTTGATTGATTATTAATATCCTCCTGGTCACAAATGTTTAATTTTTGGTTCCTTTCTGCTTGACCTTCAGCACGGAGCTGTCAGAGCTGGACCTGCCTGAGATGACCGCGACGACCACAGTGAGCACGAGGAAGGGCCTGGGAAGGGGGCGACCGCGTCGAAGCCTTAATGTCTCCACCTTCGAGAGGAATCTGGGAGAAAATGATGGTAACTTCTTAATGAAGATTTCCAGCTCCGCTGAACTGATACATTTGGGTTTTGTTTTGAGTCATTAGTACCCTTCTCATTTATTCAGAAATGTGAGTTTTTAATCTCATGTCTGATATCCTGACAGCAATCAATAGATAAAATGCTCTGGAAAAAGAAAAATGTATACTATATGGCTGTCACACGCCTGTCATAAGCCCGTCCAATCATTTCATTCGGGCTGCATGAAATGACTGAATGGCCTACCTGCCTGTCTACATACCCACCCGCCTACCTGCGCACACTGTGCCCATGCACTCGTTGTGCATGGGCAGAGTCTTTTGTGCTTCACGTTTGTTAGGGTAATGTTAGGTATTTTCTTACTTGTGAATGAGACATGAATTAATTGGATGTGGTTAGTGATGAAAACAATGCACTTGTGAGGCATATGCGCTCATAATTAAGCAATATCACACTCGAGGTCGTGCTGTTATACTGAATATCAGCACGGCCGCGATTCGGTCGTAGGTACGAGTCCGCAGGCTGAGTACCGAAGATGGTCACAGCCAGGCTGCTAGCAGCGATCTGGTTGTCTTTGCAACGGCGGCCCATACAATAATACCGCTTGGAAATACTGGGGAGGGGGATTAAAAGTTGCCTACTGCTGCTTTAAACATCTGGGTAGAATAGCGGTCTATTCCGTTGCCTACCAACACGGGGATCGCCGGTTCAAATCCCCCGTGATACCTCCGGCTTGGTCAGGCGTCTCTACAGACACAATTGGCCGTGTCTGCGGGTGGGAAGCCAGATTTGGGTGTATGTCCTGGTCGCTGCACTAGCGCCTTCTCCGGTCAGTTGGGGCGCCTGTTCAGGGGGGAGGGGGAACTGGGGGGAATGGCGTGATCCTCCCACGCGCTACGCCGCCCTGGTGAAACTCCTCACTGTCAGGTGAAAAGAAGTGGCTGGCGACTCCACATGTATGGGAGGAGGCATGTGGTAGTCTGCAGCCCTCCCCGGATCGGCAGAGCGGGTGGAGCAGCGACCGGGACGGCTTGGAGAGCAGGGTGATTGGCCAGGTACAATTGGGGAGAAAAAGGGAAAAATCAAAAAATACATAGATGAAGAAACAGGTGTGTCCATTTTCCAGTTCAGTAGCACATATTCCAAACAGGTGTGTGAATGAACTCGTTAGTTCAGTAGAACATACTGTTTGTTGTTTGTTTAGTTTCTCCTTATTGAAGTGGGTCTGTTGGTTTTGTATTGTAGAGCCTGAGGGTCCTCTCCTGGCTCAGGAGGGGGCTAAAAAGAAGAAAACCCAGTTGCCTTCTGTTGAACCCACCGTCGCCCACCGGCCCAGGTATGCTGGATGTAACAGGGTGGCATGCTGTTTTAGTCATAACGGTAATAAGATTGAACTAATTGGGGCGTCCGGGTAGCATAGCGGTCTATTCCCTTGCCTACCAACACGGGGATCGTTGGTTCAAATCCCCGTGTTACCTCCGGCTTGGTCGGGCGTCCCTACAGACACAATTGGCCGTGTCTGCGGGTGGGAAGTCGGATGTGGGTGTGTGTCCTGGTCGCTGCACTAGCGCCTCCTCTGGTTGGTTGGGGTGCCTGCTCAGGAGGGAGGGAGAACTGGGGGGAATAGCGTGATCCTCCCACGCGCTACGTCCCCCTGGGGAAACTCCTCACTGTCAGGTGAAAAGAAGCGGCTGGTGACTCCACATGTATCGGAGGAGGCATGTGGTAGTCTGCAGCCCTCCCCGGACCGGCAGAGGGGTTGGAGCAGCGACCGGGATGGCTCAGAAAATGTACAAAGGGTAAATTTTTAGGATAAAAGTAAAGTTCTGCTAAATACTGAGGTAAGTATGGTGAGAAATAATCATTTGTGCATGACACTTTTTGGCACGTTACAAAATGCATTATAGTAGAATGGGGGAATAACATGAATGAACAATAAAAAATAAATACATTGATCCCTATACTGTTCAGTATGATGCATTAATTTTAACTCCGTTTCGGAGTAGAATTAAAGGTAAAATGGAGCAAAATGGAAAACGGGAGAAAAGTCAAGTCAATTTTATTTGTTTTGCCCAATATAACAAATTACAAATTTGCCTCAAGGGGCTTTACAGCAACACAACATCCTGTCCTGAGACCCTCGCATCGGATAAGGGACACCTCCCTAAAAAAAACAAACCTTTAACCCTTTAATCCCTCCATGAAAAGAAGATGGAAAAAAATGTATATACATATATGAAGGCTGTCACATAATATAACTTTAAGGGATGGTTTAACAAATGTAACTAGTCGTATACAAGGCTCACACTGTGGCTGTGATCAGTTCTGTATTCAGTTCTCTATGAAGCATTTAGGTGGACACATGAGGATGTCTGCTAATGGCCAAGTTGTTGAGGATAAAAGCTGTCTCCTTACAAGAAAATGTGAAAATTCACAAGTACTATGTTTTTGCAAGACTGCATGTTTTTATTGGCAATACTAGCTGCATATCTCATGTAGTGATACGTGTATCAATCAATCAAGGTGCATTTTATAGCACTTTCTAGCTGCAACAGCCACTCAAAAGCGCTTTACAATTAATTAATTCACACACACACACACACACACACACACACATACACGTCTTTCTTCATAATTCTAGTTTTGACTGTTGAAGTGATCAGGCAAAATTGTATTATTTGATCTGATTCTAAAATATCATGTCATGTGCATTATCGTCGTCTTGCCACAAGAGGGCGATAATGACCCTAGGTCATTGTTGCTCATTATCGCCGTCTTGTGGCAAGACGGCGATAATGTTATACACACACACACACACCCACACACACACACACACAAATTTGCACAAATAATGAAATGTATAATTGTAATACATGTATCTGATGTAAAACATGCAATACTCTCAGTTAAAAATAAATATATCATGAATGGGTTTCCGCTGTATTTGGGGCCCTTACAGCACTTGGGTTCTGTGCTCGATAATCACTTATTAATATCCTCCTGGTCACAAATTGATGTTTCATTTTTGGCTCATTTCTGCTTGACCTTCAGCACGGAGCTGTCAGAGCTGGACCTGCCTGAGATGACCATGATGACCAGAGCCAGCACGAGGAAGGGACTGGAAAGGGGGCGACCGCGTCGAAGCCTTAATGTCACCACCTTCGAGAGGAATCTGGGAGAAAATGATGGTAACTTCTTAATAAGGAAATATTTCCAGCTGATAAATTTAGAAACAAAGATTTCCAATTGATAAATTTGGGTTTTGCCTTGAGTCATCAGTACCCTTCTCATCTATTCAGAAATGTGAGTTTTTATCTCGTATTTCTCTGCACTTATTGTATAACAGGAATTATTTTTGCAGGGTATCCCTGAAAGCGGTAGGCCGGAGTGAGTTCTCAGTAGACTGGCTCTTCAGAGAGCCAATCACACAAGCTGGTTTAGGCTGTTCAGGATGGATGTGTTCTGAGTTGTACGTTTCTATCAACAGATGTGGAAGAGAAGGGTGAAGAAATTGCAGGAGAGCTTTCATCGTTGTCTTTGGGGTAAACTAACTTAAAGGATTCTCCTTTCCCATTGCACTGCCTTTCGTTTACCTTCATCTGTCAACACGTCCGTCTTTAATTAGTCAGGCTACAGTATGATAACAGCTATAATCCTGATAATTCTTCCATTTACAGAAAAGTTTATGCCACCTGACTTTTTTTTTGCCTTATATCTGGGAAATCTCCTATTTTCTTGCACTTTTGCGTTCCTGTTTGTTAATCTACTCATATATTTTCGTAATGTGTGTGTGTGTGGTGTTAGTGTGTGTGGTGTTAGTGTAAGTAGCGGGACCGAAAACTAAAGCATTTATGATCCTAATTCTTTTTGGAGGTGGTAGGTATTGTCTCAGAGAGTAAGGGAAAAATCACAGAAAATTAAAATTATGCATAATCATGCATAAATATGCATTTTTCTAAAAATGGCTAAAAACCACTTTTCTCGGCATTTCAGATGATTCTGAGCATCTTTGATTTTTTCACCTGTATAAAAAAAATTTCTGTGACTTAGAAATGTTTTGGCATTATGCAAAATAAATGCATTTTTGCAAAAATGCACTTATGATCCTCATTTTTTTTGGAGGTGGTAGGTATTGTTCCAGAGAGGACCAGAAAAATAGCAGAAAATTAAAAATTATAATAATTATGCATAATTATGCAAAATATGCATTTTCTAAAAATGGCTAAAAACCACTTTTCTCGGCATTTCAGATGATTCTGAGCATTTGGGGGGAGGGAGTTGGAGTGGGGGGGGGTTTAGGGGCAGGGGGAGGGCGGTTAGCTGGCAGGATGAAGAGGAGGGAGATTTAGACGGACGGGTGGATAACCAAACCGCTACATTGTAGCGGGGTTCTTCTAGTATCGAATATTTTCAAAGTGGCAGGTCTTCTTGATGGTTGTTTCCATTACTGCCAGTCTTTAAATCGTATTAAAGTTAGGGTAGGCAATTTTTTGTGGAAGCTTTTTTTTTTTTTAGGTTTGTTGAGATTGTTTTTACATCCTGACAGCAATCAATAAATAAAATGCTCTGACCGAATAAATAACTAAATAAAGCTGGTATGTGTGGTTGTTACAGGCCTGTAATAAGCTCATCCAATCATTTTGGCCCATATGAAATGATTGGCTGGCCTACCTGCCTGTCTACATATCTACCCACCTACCTGTGCGCACTGTTCCCATGCACTCATTGCGCATGCCCAGAGTCTTTCGTTGTTTACGTTCATTATGATGATAAAGTTAGGTTGTTTTTTTTTAAACTTGTGAATGAGACATGAGGTAGTTGGATACTGTTGGTGATGAAAACGATGCCCCGTGCCCCTCTCCCCAGCGCTCTCTCGTGGACTCATCCTCCAGCAGTAGTCAGGCAATACGCGTTCATGTGTTGGGGAAGTGGCTTTGGAGGCAAGGCTGGATTACGGACTGGGCATGCCAGGAGAGTCGCCCGGGGCCCCGGACCATGAGGGGCCCCAAAAGGTCAGGGGTATTGTGTTCGCATATAGTAGGGATCCCCAATCATACCCTACAAGGGACGTTTGTTCCAACCCTACGTCGCAATGCAGGGTCCAAGCTAGTCTCTATTGATGTGGGGGCCCTAAGCTACAAAGTCTATTGATGCGGGGGCTCCAAGCTACAGTCTCTACTGATGCAGGGTTGATGTGGGGGCCCCAAGCTACAGTCCCTACTGATGCAGGGCCCTAAGCTACAATGTCTCTATTGATGCTGTGAGCTGCTGTTCTCATCTCTGTTTGTTTTGTGATTCAAAATTGTGTTGTACTTTGTAGTCGCCATCTGAATCCCATGCAGATTGGCATAGTGTCGACTACCATGTCGGGTAGTTGCATTAGTTTTACGTTTAACAATGTTTAGTATTGTTTGCATATCCTATCTGACGGGGGGAGGGGGCAATGGACGTGCGTGCCCTGGGCCCCCCTGGTGGGTTAATCTGGCCATGTTTGCAGGGAGGCCTGAAGGGAAGGGCAGGGATTTTTTCGGTTGGATACTTTCAAAATCTAGTTTACGCTTGCCATGTTTCTTCAAAGTTGCCTACCCCCGCTTTAAGTGTGGAAACACTTAAACATGTCATGCAATTACAGACCATTATATGCATAGCCTTGAAGAAGCCCTTATTTTAGAAACTTTGATTTAAAACTTATTTCATGCTGGCACAGTGGTTAGCACGGTCGCCTCACAGCAAGAAGGTCCTGGGTTTGTGCCCCGGGGTAGTCCAACCTTGGGGGGGTCATCCCGAGTCGTCCTCTGTATGGAGTTTGCGTGTTCTCATGTCTGTGGGTTTCCTCCGGGGGCTCCGGTTTCCTCCCACAGTCCAAAGACATGTAGGTCAGGTGAATTGGCCGTACTAAATTGTCCCTAGGTATGAATGTGTGCGTGTGAATGTGTCGGCTCTGTGATGGCCTGGCGGCCTGTCCAGGGTGTCTCCCCGCCTGCTGCCCAATGACTGCTGGGATAGGCTCCAGTATCCCCGCGACCCTGAGAACAGGATAAGTGGTTCAGATAATGGATGGATGGATGTGAAAATAGTTTTCTCAGTAACGAGAGGTTTTTCATTCTTTATTTCCCCAGATCTGCCACTCGGCGTTTCAAGATGTCGTATGCAGAGGTTCTCACTGAGAGAACGGGACTGAGGAGACAGATAACGAACCGTTGCAGAATCAGCGTGGAGGAATTTGGTGCCGCACTTCAGAAGAGAGAAACAGCAGGTTATTCTCTGTTCCCCCTCCATTTATTTGGAGATTCTGTTCTTTCTGATCTGGCTTGTCAGAAGTCCACCTAAGGACCAGACTGATTATCTTAAATACTTCTACCAAATGGATCTTGTTAATTTTACAGACATTGAACGATGAACTATTAGTTGTTGTTTTTTTCCATTTATTTAAACTGCAACATTTTTGAATGGAATCATAAGCAACCAATTGTTTGGTTTAGAAACATGTCACATACTACTGCTGTTGTGGAATCTAGACTCTAGTCCATCTCTGCCATGTCTGTCTGTCTTCTCTCTGTCTCTCAGGACAGAATAGTCAGGAGGTCATGTTGTCTATCAATGAGATGGCCCACTCTGAGGACTTCACCCTGGGCCTCAGCAACTTCTCTCAGCCTGGCTTCACTACTGACATCGCCAACCAGGATACATCCATCTATGCTCCATTGTCCTCCATCCTGGAAGAGGATATGGTATCCAATAATCTGGCAGTAGAAGACGGAACAGATAATGGCAGAAAAGATCAGGCAGTAGAAGAAGTCAAACCTGTGAATGAGATAGAAGAGGAAGAGTTCGGGGCAGATTCACAGACAGAGGAAGAAGTTATAGTGGGAGATGATCAGGCAGTAGAAGTCAAAGCTGTGAATGAGGCAGAAGAGGAAGAGTTCAGGGGGGATTCACAGACAGACGAAGAAGATATGGTGGCAGATGATCAGGCAGTAGAAGTCAAAGCTGTGAATGAGATAGAAGAGGAAGAGTTAGGAGCAGATTCACAGGCAGAAGAAGCCTTTGAAACTCGTACCAGTGGAGGCGATGATGCGGAAGTGACATCACAGCCATCTGATGTCGAGCACATTGTTCGCAGAGCTCATCGCTTGATTTCCCCCATCATGCCTGCAGCTGTAGGTGATGGGAGGGGCTACTACAACATGGGGGTGGTCCCCAGAACATTTGAGGCTGGTGAGTATGGGCACATATTAGATTATCCGAAATGTGAAGTATATGGAAAGGTTTAAAGAGATTCCGTATTAAATAAATCGTGCTCTCTTCACACGGGCAGGCAGATATTTGGAGGGGAACCTTTACACTGTGCGGGCAGTTGCCATGGAAACAAAATACATCGTTATGTACACTGACTGTGCATTGTACTGTATACTGCTATAGATGCTGTTTTATGAGCAAGCATGGTTAGCATCCACAGAGGTTTGAGTATTTTCCACATTTTGGGGGAATTTTCCCTCCCTTTTTTCTCCTCAATTGCACTTGGCCAATTACCCCAGTCTTCTGAGATGTCCCGGTTGCTGCTCCACACCCTCTGACGATCCAGGGAGGGCTGCAGACTCCCACATGTCTCCTTCGATACATGTGGAGTCGCCAGCCGCTTCTTTTCCCTTGACAGTGAGGAGTTTGACCAGGGCGACGTAGCGCATGGGAGGATAACGCTATTCCCCCCAGTTCTCCCTCCCTCCCGAACAGACAACCCGACTGACCAGAGGAGGTGCTAGTGCAGCGTCCAGGGCACGTCCGGCTTCCCACCCGCAGACACGGCCAATAGTGTTTGTAGGGACGCCCGACCAAGCCGGAGGCAACACGGGGATTCAAACCTCTAATCTCCGTGTTGATAAGCAATGGAATAGACCGCTATGCTACCCGGACGCCCCACTTTTTTAATCTATATTTGTCTGTGTGCTTAGTAGCTGACATTAAATTGTCACCTTGTCCAAATTCATGTGCTGCAAAAAGTGCTCGAATGTGATTGGTCACAGAGGATGCGGCAATGAGACTTACTCTGACAGGTTAAAATGATTTCAACTTTTTTTAGCTTGTTTCACCAACTTGGCACATTTTCTTTTACTTCATCTGGCATGTTTGCCCACCAGGTATCTGCCTTACTCTCTTTTAAAAGTGAAAGGCCACAATGGAATGGCTTCCTCCATGTTACAACAGCTGAAGTGTAGTTTTTCTGGTGTGGACTGCAGGTGGCGCTGCTGAGAGGAACAGCGGTGTAGCTGCAGGAGGCACTGAGCATAGCTACGTCCATTCTGATTTTCTTGAGAAAATGGACCAGTGTTTGTGTTCAAAAAAGTGAAGGGACTCGTGGGTTGTGTTTTTGTGCTGTCAGAACTGTTCGTGAAGACTTGCGCCTCCGTCCGACGGAAGTTGTTTCCCTCCACCCTGACAGCTTCACCTGCTGTACTCCCAAGTACCCCCACTCGGGAAGTACCAAGCCCTGCCGGACCAGAACATCAATCTCCAAAACCTGCTATGATTAAAGGGTATTCATTCATAATCTCCTATGAGAAGTAGACAAATCAACCATCCAAACAACAAAGTGGAAAATATTGTTTGTTACTTAGGATATTTGATACCATTTTATGCTATCAACAATATCAATCGGGGTTTTTTTTTTTGGTCATGCACAATCTTTGAAAATCTTAATTTACTAATTATTTACTCAATGTTCTTATATCGGTCCCATCTCTCCAGTGTTGCAGGTGAAAGTTCTGCTCCAGCTCAGCCCAGGAAAGCCCAGAGGAAGAAGAAAACGCTGGCTAAAAGCAAGCCGAGCCTTCCTAAGAGCTACCTGATGGGTGTATTTAAGTACTTTGCCAAGACCAAGGTCTCTGCCGATGTCTACCCTGTCCTCCAAACAATGTGAGAAACCCCGTTCATACCAGTGTGTTGGGCTACCTGATAGTCCTAGACTCCATGTGTTAGAGAGCCGGCATAGAGGCAATAGATGTCGTCAGAATCTGTTGGCCGTTGCTGGTTAACGCTAAAGCAGAGAACCTGTAGTTGGGTTTAAGTGTGAGTGACTGGAAAAGCAGGAAACGATCACGCTACATGTCTTTTTGCATGCTCAATAATCCAAGTAAGAAAATGGAAGAAAGTTGAATCAGACTGAAGAGGTCGCTTAGATGAGTGATGAAACGTTTCTGTCAGCAAACGTGTCCAGATGAACTGATTCACCTTTATTTGATCACACCACATGTAAATCAGCCCATTTTCATTGCCTGAATTTTTAAATTTGACTCTGATGGCAAAATCTCCTAAAAAAAGCTATGCGGCATTGTTTTTATTGCCTTACAAAGATGATCAGCATCACATTCTTTTGCCCATTAAAGATCACGACTGCTGTTCTATCTTTCATTGCATCCGTAAATGGTATTAATTAATTTCTACTTTTAATACCAGCAGTCTTAAATTAGGGCAGGGGTCATTTTTCTCACCTCAGTGCAGTTCCTGGCCACATTAAATTTACAGCACCGTCTTCTATTAACCTGTTCTCCTCATGTTGGCACCCCGCCAACATTTGTAATAAAGTCAAGTCAATTTCATTTGTATAGTCCAATATCACAAATTTGCCTCAGTGGGCTTTGCAAGCAACATAATAGCATGTCCTTAGACCCTCACATCAGATAAGTAACTACTACTACTACTACTTTTGGCTGCTCCCGTTAGGGGGCGCCACAGCGGCTCATCTGTTTCCATCTCTTCCGGTCCTCTGCATCTTCCTCTGTCACACAAGCCACCTTGCATGTCCTCCCTCACCACATCCATAAACCTCCTCTTTGGCCTTCCTCTTCTCCTCTTCCCTGGCATCTCTCCTCCACACATGTCCAAGCCATCTCAAGCTTGCCTCTCTTGCTTTGTCTCCAAACCGTCCAACCTGAGCTGTCCTTCTAGTATACTTGTTCCTAATCCTGTCCTTCTTCGTCACTCCCAATGAAAATCTTAGCATCTTCAACTCTGTCACCTCCAGCTCCACCTCTTGTCTTCTCATCAGTGCCACTGTCTCCAAACCATACAACATAGCTGGTCTCACTACCATCTTGTAAACCTTCCCTTTAACTCTTGCTGGTACCCTTCTGTCGCAAATCACTCCTGACACTCTTCTCCACCCACTCCACCAGGGCTTAATTTGTGCCGGAGCAAGCCGGAGCGCGCACCGGGACCTCCCAGATTTGGACTGGCACCTATTTGACTGGCTCCGCCACCTCTTTCATCACTATAAAAATCTGTAAAAACATTTTCTCTAATATTTAGTGTTATCTGTTCTGTCACTCTATTATTTCCCATTGACGTTTTTTGTAAATCGCTTGTTTGCCTACGTTTGATGCATTTTAAATCAGCTATTTTTTTAAGAGAGAGAGAGAGGGAGAAAGAGACATCAATCGCTCAAGTCACGCAGTGCACGCCACATCACAGGGGCTAACATTACCGCGATATTAGACTCACAACAACTAGCTGCCTGCTCTATCAAAAGCCATTGATTAAAAAATGTAAAAAAGACAGTCAAATTTGTTTAGTTTTTTTCAGACGAGCAGGTCAGCCGAACCCTAAGAAAGCCATGGTAATTTCGGAAGGGCACAGCAGCAGCTAGCTAGCACAAGCGTGCAGCACCTGCTACTAGCGAACATGACGAACAGGAGGAAAAAGAGGAGGATAGCGACCCAGAGGGCAACCGAAGAGAACTTTTTTCAAGGTGTACCCCTACATACAGAGCGAACGAGCGATAGAACCTTGGCCCAGAGGGCGTTTTTCAGAAGCCTGGTAAGGAATCTGGAGAAACGTATGACAACGATCACGGACGAATAGGCTCGGTAGCACTTCCCAAAGGAAGGGGGCGAGTTTGCGCCCCGGCTGTGACGGTCCGGCTAGGCTGCCCCCCAAATTCACTGCAGTATTGTAGTAAATTCGGGAGGGTATTGTGAAATTCGGGGGGGGGGGCTATTGTAGTATTGTAAAAGTACTCTACCCACAACATTGGTCGGACGACCCTGGGGCACTGTTTGGGGAAGATGAAGTCGAAAGACTGCCAGGAGTTTAGAATCGATGATGCGCGGATGTGTCTTTCGGGCATATGGAGAATATAGGGACAATGGTGGGAAATTTGTCACAGATGGACTGAAAGACCTCTTGGCAGCAATCAACACTGTCCCCATCTCAAGTGCAGAGCGTGAGAGGGGCTTTTCCCGGATGAACCTACTCTGCACCGCCCACAGGTCATCTCTTCGCACATCCACCATCTCTACGTTACTCTTCCTTTGCCTTGTTGGACCACCGCTCACCCTGTTCAACTCCATTCCATATGTGAGGTCATGGATTACTAAAGGACATAGAATTGCACAGGACACTAGGAGTAAAGTAAGAAGCAGGGAGAAGGAGGCTGAAGGCTCTACTGATGTTTTGTGGGCTGTTTTGGACAAATAAATAAAAGGTACTTTTTAAAATTTATTTTCCGCAGTGTTGTTAATTGAGCCTTATAGTTTTGTGACGGTGATCAACGTATCGGGTCAAATTGCGTCATTCAAGCGCCATAGCCTGTATGCATTGTATGCTGGCAAGTTGTCTGATGTTTTTTGTCTAAGCATTTGAAAGTTTCTTTAGCTCGGCATTAACTTGGCGAGCTTTGCTACTGTGCATGTGTCTACTGCCTCGTTGTCACGTCAGGTTAGGCTAGGCCCGTCTATTTAATAAAAGCAACAGTAAAGTTATCGGTCGAAAAGCACGTGACTATTGCGTAGCTGTTTCAGCGTCATGAAAAGCACTGTTTTGTGCATTTTTTACATGCGTTCCATGACTTTATTTCTCACCCCTAACTTGCCGGAGCAGCACCCTCTCAGTGCTCCGGGACCTCCTCATTTACAAATTAAGCACTGCACGCCACCCTGCCTGCACTCTCTCTTCTTCACCTCTCTCCTGCACTCCCCGTTACTTTGGACAGTTGACCCCAAGTATTTAAACTCATCCACCTTCGTCACCTCCACTCCTCGCATCCTCGCCATTGCACTGTCCTCCCTCTCATTCTCGTATAGGTATTCCGTCTGGCTCCTACTGACTTTCGTTCCTCATCGGATAAGGAACAACTCCCTAAAAAAAATTAAAAAACGGAGAACAATAGGAAGAAACCTCGGGGAGAGCAACAGATGAGGGATCTGATGGGTGTTAGTTACCTAACTTCCCCTTGGGGATTAATAGTCTTCCTGATCTGACGCTGATGTCCCTCAAGTCGGACGATGTGCTATGGATTTTGTGTGTACACAATTTACAGAATACAACACTGAAAGAGGATAAAAGGTTTTTTTTTGGGGGGGGGTCTTTTTCCCCCTTTTTCTCCCCAATTGTATCTGGCCAATTACCCCACTCTTCCGAGCTGTCCCGGTCGCTGCTCCACCCCCTCTGCCGATCCAAGGAGGGCTGCAGACTACTACGTCTTCTCCGATACATGTGGAGTCGCCAGCCGCCTCTTTTCACCTGACATTGAGGAGTTTCACCAGGGGCACGTAGCGCGTGGGAGGATCACGCTATTCCCCCCAGTTCCCCTTCCCCTCAAACAGGTGCCCCGACCGACCAGCGACACATACCCGCATCCGGCTTCTCTTCCTGCAGACACGGCCAATTGTCTCATTAGAGACGCCCGACCAAGCCGGAGGTAACACGGGGATTCGAACCGGAGATCCCAGGATAAAGGAATTATAATGGAATTATAAAATATATGAAGAATATGATGAGGAGGATGCCAAGCAGTGTCCAGACGCCACTGGAACAGCCCAGGGCCCGAGGCACGCCACCACCATGTCGACAAAAAAAAACACATTAGTCACATGTCTGAGGGAGAGGAGGATGTAACATTGAAACAGGATAAGAAAATTACCTGGATTTATAAGATATATAAAATAATGTGATGAGGGGGGATGCCGAGCAGAAACCAGGTGAATCAACTTAAGTTGAATCAGTTCATGTGGACACAACGTTTATGGAGAGAACTGAGTGCAGTTGCAAAATGTTTAATATTGAATTTAATATTTAAGTAATTTCCTACTGATTTTTGCTGCCAAGGCTGTGATGATCTGATCAACGATTTAGGGCGGCGGTCGGTTTTCCCAGTGCTTTGGTCAGGCTATTTAAACTGGGCAGGAGGAGTGTCAGCCTTTTTCTGTGCTTGGGTAGATCAAGAGAATGCTGTAAATCAACAAAGCTGACAGTTTGATAGATTCTGTGTGTGTGTGTGTGTGTGTGTGTGTGTGTGTGTGTGTGTGTGTGTGTGTGTTTAACACAGTTTGGATCGATTCTTTGACCGTATGGCTGAGGACTTGGAAACATATTGTCTACACGCAAAGAGGAAAACCATTGAAGTGGAAGATGTTGTGCTGCTGTTAAAAAGGTATGTATGTGAGTTAAGTGTTGCTTTGTGTGTACAGTATTAAGGAAAATGCAAATGAATTTGAGCACTAAGATTTCTTGACTTCATCTGTCACCTAAACACAAATTACACATGCATTTGCTTTTCATTTATTGTTAATGTTAGTGAGAAATGGGAAGGGGGTGGCTAGTCCCAGGCTATAAGTGATCATAAAATCACTTATTATTCAGTTATTAATTGATAAGTAATTCCTTTCAACTCATACACATTCTTCATGCAGCATTTCATTTACACTATATTTTCTAGCATAGGTGATTTGCGGAGAGGATTCATTTGAACTGATGACCTGAGAACATACATTAGGCTCTGTTTCTTTTGGGGGGCAGGGGGTTAATTGTGTGTGTTGTTGCTCGCAGACAGGGCCATGTGACTGACCAGGTTCCTGTCGAAGTGCTGATAGAGAAATATCTCCCTATGGAGTATCGCCGACTCCTCATCCCCGTGGCTACCAGCGGGAACGTTGTCGTACCGAAACTTAAGAGATGAGATGTCTTTGGTTCAGTCTCCATGTGGACGCTTCACACAACATCCATCCTTCTCCCAGTCACCGCTGTCCACTTGTAAAGTTTCTCTGATATGACGTTATCTTCTGTCGTCCACTTTTTTTTAGACCACATTAATTAATAAAAGCCGTTTAATAAAGCCATACCTTATGCGATTTAAGTCAAGTCAATTTTATTTATATAGCCCAATATCACAAAGTTGCCTCAGTGGGCTTTACAGCAACACAACAGCCTGTAGACCCTCTCGTCGGGTAAGGAACAACTCCCTAAAAAAAACAACCCTTTAACGGCGAATAGGAACCTCAGGGAGATCAACGGGGGGGGGGGGGGGGATCTCTCTCCCAAGACGCACATGTTTACACAATTTACAGAAAACATTCACTGCCTCGGGAGATCCCTTTAATGCCATCCTCTACCCCAAGAGCTCTAGCGAGTGGCACGATCGCCAAATCGAACAAGTAAGGAGTGAGACTGCAGCCCTGTCTGTAGCCCCTATGGAGCGAAAAATACTCAGAAATAATGTTATTCGCCCGCACTGCGGCTGTCGGTGGACAAGATAACATTTTAACACATGCTAGTGTAACCCCTATCATATTACAGTAGTTAATTTACATGTATGGGTACTTATGCCTAGTTCGGTACTGTCACTTTAAGAGACCGTGATTCTGCAGGTCAAGCTTGCTGGGCGGCACTTCTCTGCATTACATTCTATGCGAGCTGGCGGATCACCAGTCGTTACCCTGGTTGCAAGCAAGTGCCTGAACATTTTTATTTCTTATATTAGGTAAGCATGTATAAACCTATCAGTACCGTGTGTAGCATATTTTGTGTTGAATATCTTAAATACTCTGCAAAGTAAAAGTTTAAATATTGTTCATAAATATATTTGCAACGTTGATGTGACTAGCCTACGGTTACTTGCCTTCACCACACTATGTGTAGCGTTGGCCACGAAATGTGAACGTAATTCTTTGCTATACTATGGTTTTAATATCTTCTAGAGGTTTATGCATTTCGGAAATGTTTACAAATGTTCACATTAGGTTTGTGAGTAGAAAATATTGTAGGCGGTAATTTTCTTAATGTTAATTTCAATCGTAGTATGTATCTTGCAATAGCAGTTAAACTCTTCTGCATTACATTCTATGCGAGCTGGCAGGTCACCAGTCATTACAGTGATTGCAAGCCTGAACTTTTTTTTTTCTTTTTTATAAATGTATTTCTAGTTTTTCCCCTTATCCCACCTGATTAACCCAATGGCATATGGCCGGAACTCTTGTCGAATAACTCCCCTGGCTCACGTTTCCACAGGAAGGAGATAGTCGTTACACCAGCTTCCTTCAAACTCGTGTCGGCCGCTCTCGCTAGTTTACACGCTGAAGCCTCGCGTGGATTGCATCACCTTCAGGCCGCGAAGGAGGCGTAGGGAGAATGTTTTCGGTTGCTTGGCTGCAGGCGCCCGGGTGGGCCAGAGGGGTCGCTGGAGAACGACGAGTCCCCGAACACTACACCGATCTACACCCACTATCCCTCAGGTAAGGGTGGTCTAATGAATACCTTACCCCGTGGACGCTCTGGCCGTGACCGGTTACGGCGAGTCTGGGATATGAACCTCCCAGCCATATGACGAGCGGGTTGCAAGAACGGCGGTTTATTCCGCTCGGCCACCAGAGCGGCCACGCCTGAACATTTTTATTTCTTATATTAGGGAACTGGTGTTCGGACACGGCCCACAACCTAGCCATTAAGGTTGCGTCTTCCCGCTATTCCACTTTGGGACGGATGTGGTCAAGCAGATTCAGCCTTCCTAAATTGTCCATCATTGACTGCGTAGCGCCTCCTGTTGGCGAACTCGATGAACTGTGAGCCGGGAAACGCATCACGGATTTATTCAAGTAAAACTTCCAGTTGAGGGCCCCAACGAGATATCTCCTTTTGTTTATTATTTTGTTTAATTGGGCGTTGTGCACAACAGGGGTACTGCAGCGCTGCAACATATCAGTGTGTAATTCATACTTGTATTTTGCATATATATGTTTTTGTATTTGCGAACCATCACACGAATATTGGTACATACTGTTATTCACTATCTACATCTGCCTACAGTATAACTCCATGCAACTCTACTTACATTGTGCCCCGTCCAGATTATTCACACACAGTCAACTCCTACTATCCCTGACCTGGAGGTAAAATTCTATCCTTATTAAAGAAGGGTTACACTAGGAATGATGAACCACAGCCAAACCTTTCTAGAACAGCGAATAGGCATTGCCATTCGAATGCCTTCTCAGTGTCTAAAGAAATCACTACTTCTCTCAGTACAGTTGCATAATAACTGAAACCAATGATCAGTTTCATAGGCAAATAGGTGTGCCCATTAACTAGAGTTTCAACGGCCATGTGGACTATTTATAGAGGATTTAGGAATGTTTGTGCGGAAGTGATGGAAAAGTTGAGACGTGTGTTTTCCAAACCCCCCGGCACAAACGGAGCAAGGGCCGAGAGGATTGCCGTGACTTTTCCCGAGGGAACAAAACAGACGCTGGCCAAGAGGATGGCACAACACAGAGGAAATAACACGTCAGGCCAGGCCTCTGCAGTCTACATCCATCTACAGGCCAGTGGCCACCCTTTCAAGGATGAGGATGTGCACATCCTTCATAGGGAGGAGCGCTGGTTTGAATGGGGAGTCAAAGAGGCCATCTATGTGAAGAGGGAATATTGTGGAGGGACTGTCTAGGACTGGTTGTCTCATTAATTAGGTGACGTTGGCCCTTCGGTGTCGGCCAAGACACTAGACACAGAGAGTGGATCTTCAGGTCACTGTACTTTATTTGTAAGGCACAATAGACACGGGTTACTGGTTTGATGTAAGAGTACATCTGTCACCATCTTACAATGTTGTGATTGCAAACATTCCCAGATCCTCTTATAATAGTACACATTGCGATTGTAAATCTAGTTAGTGGTCACGCCGATTTGCATATGAAATCGATCGTTGGTTTCAGTCGTTATGCAACTGTCTTGGTATAAGGGGGTACCTGCAGTCAGTTTAGACTGAGTGATGAAACGTATCTCACTAAACGTGTCCAGATGAACTGATTCAACTTTCTTTGAAGTCGTTGGTGGGTGTTAAGACCCTCGGTGGTTTGCTTTTCTGATGTTCTGGAACGAAAGTGTTAACATTTAAGTTGGTACAATAAGAGTACATAAACTTGTGCAAAACCAAGTCTTCACGTTTCTCCATGTTCAGGAAAAAAACAGCCTTTTACTTACAAGCGTCCTCTCCTCCTCCTCCTCCTCTTCCACCAGCCACCTTTTAGAGAGGAAGCCTCATTTACCTGCCTTTAGAACTGGTCGTGTGATAGTTAAGATGGCTATGACAAGTTTCTTTCTTCCCTCAATCTAAACTGACACCCTATTCTATATTTTCTACTTGTTTAACAGCTCAGAGAAGTAGCAGCTAGTAGGTATGAATAAGTTGACTGATGAGCAGTGATGAAAAGAAAACCCTTGATTCTGCCATGCTGTTCATTGATTAATATTGGCATTGTTTTTGTTTTTTTAACGTCAGCTATGTCCCCCTGTAGTCCCAAAAATATTCCATAGATGGTGACCATTTAACATGTTGAGCAGATCTTTCCTTACATGGCATTTGACGAGAAGTTCTACCGTAAAGGGGAACATGTCTCGGTCCTCTTCTCTCTCTGCAGTCCCAAGACGCCTGATGCAAACAGCAGAACGAATTTGTCCAGAGACAGAACGTTAAATGAAAGCATTTCTAAGTCCTAAATAAATGTTCAAAAAAAAAATTCCATTGTTTTGTATACGAATACAAAACAATGATGTGGACATTCAGGACTAAACTGGCAATGACATTGCTGAGGGTGGGCAATCTGATCCAGAAAGGGCCAGTGTGGGTGAAGGTTAACGCATCATAAGGGGGGGGGCAATCTTATCCAGAAAGGGCCAGTGTGGGTGAAGGTTAACGCATCATAAGGGGGGGGGGCAATCTTATCCAGAAAGGGCCAGTGTGGGTGAAGGTTTTTGTTCCAACATACCTGATCCCAATAATCAACCAGTAGAGTCTTTGCTGAGGAACTTGGTTAGGAGACACAGGTGTGTAATTTCTTGGTCGGAATAAAAACCTCGGTATGCTGTAGTTCAGGGGTCCCCAATTACTTTTCATAGCAGGCCACTTTTAGGGCCACGGGCCACTCAACCTCCAGCAGCATGTTGTTCGTTAGTTTGTTTTGGTGTCGATACGTTGCAGGCATAATAATTTAAACAGAGAGTTTTCATCTATTTTTCGGTATATTACTAGTCTTACTTTTACTAATGTAAGCGGTTATTTTCTTGCCCGGTGCGGGATTCGATACGGGGTGTAATGCACCCCAAGGCGACGCCGCTGACCGCTCGGCTAAAGGGTCAGACCCGTTAGCTAGGGGGCTAACGTGTCTTATTACTAGTTTACAGTCGTCACTCTCCCCGGAAGCGCGCCCTCGCGCTTTGTTCTTCCCGCGCTCCGAAGAGACCTCTGAGGATCTGCACACTTCCGGATCCCGCCGCTGCCACCAATGTAACCGGTTATTTTCTTGCCCGGTGCGGGATTCGAACGGAGTGTACTGCACCACAAGGCGGAATCACTAACCGCTCGGCTAAAGGGTCAGACCCGTGAATTAACGGGTCTTATTAATAGTTTACACTAAGAAATTAATTATTTCACATACAGTAGTGGCCAAAAGTTCAGTCCGGGTGCCGGATTTTTTATTTCCAAAAAAAAAAATTAACAGTTGTTTTTTTTTGGGTAGGGAAATAAAAAAATTCTTCCTTCCGGCATTTCGCCAAAAATTCTCGCGGACCGTAAATCGACCCGTCACGGGCCGGACGTGGCCCGCGGGCCGCCTGCTGTAGTTCATCCACTCTGACGATCAAACATTAAGATACATTTGTTCTAGAATGACCGCACAGATCCCAATCGCCCATGTTGTACAACACCAGTTACCCTATAGATATGATCTGAAAAGTGTTGTTTGTTTAAAGAAAACCAGGGACTGACTGCTTACACTTGTTTGTGTTGCGCCGCCGTGGGCTGGGGGGCGGGGCTGGGGGCGGGGCGGGGCGGGGGAGACGGCGTTCGGTTTCACTTCACGCCGATTCCTCCCCATAATTGGGTGCGTCGCGTCGTCATTACACTCCGACACAGCAGGCGGCGCTCGTCGACGGACGCCGCGGGTAAAGATTTTCCAGATTTCGAGCCAGTTAGCATCGAGCTAACAACAACAGAAAATCCGGGATAAGTAGCGGCGTAATTAGACGGGAAGGTGAGTTTCGTTGAACGTACACGCCGACGTGGCCGTGTTCCGTTTAAAGCGGGCGGGGGGGAGGCGGCGGAATCGCACTGCCGACGCGGCCGTGTCGGTGTTTGTGAAACGGGCGCATTCCTGACCTTTTTTGTTTGGCTCAACTCGTTCAGGGGGCTAGGCTAGGCTAGGCTAGGCTAACTGTTAGCGCGAAGGATTCCCCTCATTACAGCCAGCGAGCTAATGTCAGTCTGTCATGGTTACCGTTTGACGTTAAGCTAGTGCCGCTTTCGCGAAGTGATTTACGCCTCCTCCTTCTTCTTCTTTTTTTTAAAAAACGCCAGCGGAATGGGGGATAATTCGAAGTATGGTGGGCTTTATTTTATTCAGGATTATTGTGATGACAGGGTACATGAGTTGGGATTGTGATGATCGCCGGCCCAAGGCGAGTGACATGCGGATGTAGTACATTTGTTGCATGAGCGTTATAGGTGCAGAAGCAGTTGCAGTATTGAGTCAGTCAGAAATAGTAATTGGTGTAGTGTTAGAAGTACTGTCAGTATTGTAGAAATAGTGGTCGTAATGGCGTTTCAGTCGTAAATGCTGCAGCAGTAGTATTGGTGTATTCAAGTAATAGTGGTGTTGCAGTGGTCAGTAGTGTTAGTGAAGTAGAAGCAAGAGTAAAGGCGTTGCAGTGTTAGTGTATTAGAAATAGCAGTAGTACTGTTAGTGTAATAGAAGTACTAGCAGTAATGGTGTTGCTGTCTGCAGTAGTAGTATTAATGTAGTAGAAATAGTTGTAATAGTGTCGCAGCAGTAGTTGGTGTAATAGAAATGGTAGTGATAGTAGTGTTGCCATAGTACTGTTAGTGTAGTGGAATTACTCATCGTAGCTAATATCACAGTAATAAGTGTGATAGACAGATCAAACTAGCTAGATTCATGTTGCTAGGCAGGTACAAGATCATTATTTCTATTTCAGCCAACAGTTACCAGTTTTAGCTATGCTTTTAATTATGTCAGTGGTCAGAAAGGTGGAGCTGTGTGTGTGTGTGTGTGTGTGTGTGTGTGTGAGAGAGAGAGAGAGAGAGAGAGAGAGAGAGAGAGAGAGAGAGAGAGAGAGAGAGAGAGAGAGAGAGAGAGAGAGAGAGGCTGGTCTGTAGATAATAGGACACTTTTTGGTACTTCTGGGTTTGGAATTCCAAAATGAACAGGCAGCAAGCAGGCTTTGTCTATTAGCCCCTTCAATGTGAAATGCTTTGGGTGTCTAGAAAAGTGCTATATTACTACTACTGCTGCTGCTGCTGCTGCTACTACTACTACTTTGGGCTGCTCCCGTTAGGGGTCACCACAGCGGATCATCCCTTTCCATCTCTTCCTGTCCTCTGTATCTTCCTCTGTCACACCAGCCACCTGCATGTCCTCTCTCACCACACCCATAAACCTCCTCTTTGGCCTTCCTCTTTTCCTCTCCCCTGGCAGCTCCGTATTCAGCGTCCTTCTCCCAATATACCCAGCATCTCTCCTCTACACATTTCCAAACCATCTCAATCTTGTCTCTCTTGCTTTGTCTCCAAACCGTCCAACCTGAGCTGTCCGTCCAATATACTTGTTCCTAATCCTGTCCTCCTTGCGCTGTATAAATGTAATTATTATTATTTTTATTATGTGGTTTGTATGTTGTTCACATGTATCTGAGTTTACAGGCAGGCAGACTCCATGTTATTCTCATGTATCTGATTCAACAGTCACACAATTACACCCTTTGAACTTCCTTATGATGCTTAGTTCTGCATTGCAGGAGTCCAGTTGTTGTACTGATGTTATTATTGGTTCATGTTCATGGAGAGTCATGTAAGTTTGAACATGCTGGGACGTAGTCTTTGTGCAGACATCAACAGGGCATTTGAAAGTGGAAAACATAAAGAACATTTGACATTATCTATTGAAATGTCAATAGAGCAAAGGTTATCAAAATATATTTCAACGTCTAGACAGTAAGAATTATGCGATGGTAGATATCTTTTCTGTGTGAAGTGGAAAATAAGAACAAACAATTACTACTACTATTAAAACTTTTGGCTGTTCCCGTTAGGGGTCGCCACAGCGGATCATCCGTTTCCATCTCTTCCTTTTCTCTGCATGTTCTTCTGTCATGCCAACCACCTGCATGTCCTCCCTTACCAAATCCATAAACCTCCTCTTTGGCCTGCCTTTTTTCCTCTTCCCTAGCAGCTCCATAGTCAGCATCCTTTTCCCAATATACCCAGCATCTCTCCTCCACACGTGTCCAAATCATCTCAGTCTCACCTCTCTGGATTTGTCTCCAAACCGTCCATCCTGAGTTGTCTCTCTAATATAATCATTCCTAGTCCTGTCCTTTTTTTGTCACTCCCAACGAAAATCTTAGCATCTTCAACTCTGCCTCTCTTTTCGTCAGTGCCACCGTCTCTAATCCGTACAACATAGCTGGTCTCACTACCATCTTGTAAACCTTCCCTTTAACTCTTGCTTGTGCTCTTCTGTTGCAAATCACTCCTGACACTCTTCTCCACCCTGCCCGCACTCTCTTCACCTCTCTTCTGCACTCCCTGTTACTTTGAACAGTTGACCCCAAGTACTTAAACTCATACACCTTCATCACCTCTACTCCTTGCATCCTCACCATTTCGCTGTCCTCCCTCTGATTCACGCAGATGTATCCCTTCTTGCTCCAGCTGACTTTCATTCCTCTTCTCTCCAGTGCATACCTCCACCTCTCCAGGCTCTCCTCAACCTGCTCCCTACTCTCACTACAAATCACAATGTCATCTGTGAACTTCATAGTCCACGGAGACTCTTGCCTGATCTCGTCCATCAACCTGTCCATCACCATTGTAAACAAGAAAGGGCTCAGAGCCGATCCTTGATGTATTCCCACCTCCACCTTGAACCCATCTGTCATTCCTACCGCACACTTCACCACTGTCACACGGCCCTCATACATATCCTGCACCACTCTTACAAACCTCTCTGCCACTCCCGACTTCCTCATACAATACCACACCTCCTCTATAGGCACACTGTCATATGCTTTCTCTGAATACACAAATGTAACGCCTTCTGACCTTCTCAATACTTCTCCATCAACATTCTTGAAGCAAACATCACATTTTTAGTGCTCTTTTGTGGCATGAAACCACACTGTTGTGCTGTACTTAGCCTCACGTTGGGAGAGCTTTTAGCCAATGTGCAGCACTGGATATAGAGCTGGGCAATACTGACAAAATCAAATAGGAAATTTTTGACTGAGTACCTCTATCTATATACCTATTTCTATGACTATATTTTGGAAATGATTATTGTTGCTTTCCTAAGGTAATTACATATGAGGCAGTTTTGAGAAATGATCATTAGTAATGTGGCTATGATGACAGAAGAAGATAAAAACGTTTATTGTTCATTTCACTCAGCTAAAATAATTAATACATTCAGAACATTGTATCATTTTACTGGAGTGTGAAGTAAAGTATCACTTTACTCCACAGTCCCTGTGGAGGTGTTCCGGGCACGACCGACTGGGAGGAGACCCCCGGGACAGACCCAGGACACGCTGGGGGAATTATATATCCCAGCTGGCCTGGGAACGCCTTGGGATACCCCAGGCGGAGCTGGTGGATGTGGCCGGGGAAAGTAACGTCTGGGCTGCCCTTCTCAGCCTGCTACCACCGTGACCCGGTCCCGGATAAGCGGCAGAAAATGATGATGATGATGATGTATCACTTTATTTTAATGCCGCCTTTAATGCCAGGGAATGATATCACAATACTACAATAACCAAAATCCCAGACGCTATATAGTCTCATCACAATGTCCTTATTATATGGATATATTGCTCAGTTTTAAATGGGCAGACAACCCCCTCTAACTCCTGGGACAAAACAGCCCCCAGCCCACCAATGAACATGTCTTGTCTGTAGATAAAGGGAAGAACAAGGTTAGGTGTGTCTAGGAATGGGTTCAGATTTGGGCGGCGTGGTGACGCAGTGGTTAGTGCACTTGCCTCACAGCAAGAAGGTCCTGGTTTCGAACCCCAGGGTTGTCCAACCTTGGGGTGCGGTTGGGTTTGGGTAATGGATGGATGAAATTGGTATTTTTGTATTTCAAATCTACACCATCAATTTCTCACCACAAATTTTCCTAGAAATGAATTTGGTAATACATTAACAGTCCTAGTATAAACATTATTGTGGCCCAGTGGTTAGTACTGTCACCTCACAGCAAAAAGGTCCTGGGTTCGAACCCCGGAGTTGTCCAACCTTGGGGGGTCATCCCAGGTCGTCCTCTGTGTGGCGTTTGCATGTTCTCCCCGTGTCTGCGGTGGGTTTTCTCCGGGTGCTCCAGTTTCCCCCACCATCAAAAAAAGACATGCATGTTGGGGTTAGTACACCTGTCTGTGCCCTTGGAGGCACGGCAAAATGAACTGGAGTTGGTCCCCTGGTGCTGCACGGCGGCTGCCCACCGCTCCTAGCTACACAGTTAGGATGGGTTGAATGCAGAGCGTAATTTCCCTACGGGATCAATAAAGTACATGAAAATTTTAAAAAAAAATCACTTGTTTTGACCCTCTCAAACACACTGGTCTGAGTGCTGGACCGGAGCTGGGGCACACTTTTGAAGAAGATTGGCTATGGGACTGGTGACTCAACAGCCCCAAGAACCACCTAACCTTTTTTGGTCTGGGGCTGCAGGCAGGCTGCGATAGACGCCATCCTATCTACCTGAGCGGTACCTCCCTCCAACTGCACACTTCTTTGGGTTAGACATAAGCCCCACCTGCCTCAAAGACTCAAGCACAGCTCCTGCCTGCAAGGGCTGGGCGATATGGACAAAATCAAATATCACGATATTTTTGACCGAATACTTCAATATCGATATTTTTGCAATATTATAGGGATGACTGTTCATGCTCTCACAAAGCATTTACACAATGAAGTTTTTGCTAAACACTCATTAGTAATGTGGATACAATGTCTAAACAGGTAGAGGCAAAAAGTATAGCATCTAGAACAGTCTAAAAAGTTCAGAAAATTGCATCTGGTCACTGTAATGCAGCCTTTAAAACCAGCAAAAGACAACATGTGTCATATCACATGTTAGGATATCCAACATCCCAGATGATATCTAGTCTTATGTTATGATATTGATATAATGTCGATATATTGCCCAGCCCTACCACCTGCTGCATGAGCTGGCCCCTGGTCTCAGTATGGATGATGGCATCATCCAGCTTAGAAGCAGAATGGGCACGTAGCGCCTGATCCATGAGGTGTTGAAATGTGGCTGGGGCCCCGAACGAAAGTCTTAAAAACTGGTACGAACTGCACAGAGTGGAGAGAGCCATTCTCCATAAACTTCAGAGACAAGGGAATCTGCCAGGTGGATGCCTCACCCACATCTAAAGCAGCGGTCCTCCACCACATGCTCTGGATGTGTGTGCAGGTTTCATTCAAACAACACTACATCGGCTTATTTCACTTGAGGAGTCCTCCCCTATCTTGTTGAATTTGTGTTGATAAGGGAAATCAGCTGTTGTAGTATGGAGTTGGAACGAGAACCCGCATACAAATGACCCATAGTGGTGCAGGAATAAGTGCCACTGATCTCAGAGAATGGTTTGTCTGTGATCATTAGAGCCGCTCCTGGCTATAACAGCACAGACAATGTGTGGGGAGTCCTGTTGCATAGCTACTCAACATCTGTACTGATCTGTGGGTACTTCGTCATTTAATATCCGCAAGCATCCTCACATGGCTTGACAGTGCCATCAACTCTTAACACCCAACCTACACCCCTCACCCTAACCAGGGTCCGTATCCTTCCTACCAGCACTAACCAGGGTCCATATTCGTCCTACCAGCACTAACCGGGGTCCATATCCGTCCTACCAGCACTAACCAGGGTCCATATCCTTCCTACCAGCACTAACCAGGGTCCATATCCTTCCTACCACCAGTAACCAGGGTCCATATCCTTCCTACCAGCAGTAACCAGGGTCCGTATCCTTCCTACCAGCACTAGTCAGGGTCCATATCCTTTGTACCAGCCCTAGTCAGGGCCCATATCCTTCCTACCAGCACTAACCAGGGTCCATATCCTTCCTACCAGCACTAACCAGGGTCTGTATCCTTCCTACCAACACTAACCAGGGTCCATATCCTTCCTACCACCAGTAACCAGGGTCCATATCCTTCCTACCAGCACTCGTCAGGGTCCATATTCTTTGTACCAGCCCTAGTCAGGGTCCATATCCTTCCTACCAGCACTAACCAGGGTCCATATCCTTCCTACCAGCACTAACCAGGGTCCGTATCCTTCCTACCAACACTAACCAGGGTCCATATCCTTCCTACCACCAGTAACCAGGGTCCATATCCTTCCTACCACCAGTAACCAGGGTCCATATCCTTCCTACCAGCCCTAGTCAGGGCCCATATGTCAACAAATCGCTTAAGGTTTTGCTGCGATGTTTTCCTTGCGTAAGTGTGTCTGTGTCTTTTGTCAATCTTGATCATTGGTGTAAAGAACATTAAATATTCTGCCAGCGTTATGATGGACGTCTTTTTGATCTGTTTTGCCTAGGGCGGACACCCGTTGTTCACCGAAGGAGACGGGAGTTAGGAGTGTTGACATTTAGAAGTGAAGCGTCCTCCTGATACCTCCTGTCACACACACACGCACACACACACGCATACAGTTGCTGCAACCCTGGCCATGTCAAGAGTCCCGAGCCCCCCTCCCCCAGCGGAAATGTCCAGCGGGCCTGTGGCAGAGAGCTGGTGCTACACACAGGTAGGCCATCCCAAGTGTCTGTCAGACAGTTATCACTTTGTGTCGGGAATCTATTCTGTAGTTCAGGGGGGGGATGATGCATCGGATGATGCATCCCATAATATCCTAGCCCCTGTCAAAATTCTACCAGCCTACTAGAATGAAATGAAAAGGACCTCTGCATGATGGTTGTTGATATTGGTATTTGCATTGTGTTACTTCAGTTCTGGGGTGTTGTGTTTGCAGGAATGTGTGTTAGTGTGGGCATTTAACAGAATGCCAAACAACCCAACAAAGCCATACACATGAGATTATCACTGACTTCAAGCCCATGGCTCTTAAACCAGAGACTCTTCCAACTTAATGTTCTCTCTTTGTTTGCCGGTTAACAGGCATTTTTGCAGTGGAAAATGCCACAAAGAAACGTGTTAGCACACTGTTTAGTTAAATAATTGATTAATTTAACAGGTAAATCGAATCTTAAGTGTTAAACATGAGCGGGTCTGAGGACAGAGGGCGGTTCACTCATAGTCAGTGCCGTTTACCGAATCTACCGGAAATTTATGGTGTGAACGAAGAGCCCTGTGTAACAGGAGCTGGGATTTAGGGCTTTACAAATAAATTTGATATTTTTTCTAATAGCAATATCAAATCACACCTTTTTCCTCCACAGTGTTGATGGAGGAGGCAAGCGTTTTCGGTCTTACTCTGTCTTAATGATAACAGATGGCGCAGAAATCCGTCTGGTAATCTCATTCTGTTTACAACAGTAATGGCTTGAATCTGATTAAATCAATCCAAAACGATGCCAAAACAGACGTAGTCTGAGTACTGAGTACTGCCGACTGCTGTGTGTAGATCAAATTACCGGGATACATGTAAATGAACCTGTTGTCATGAAGTCTGTCTGCTGTCTAAGATACGGGGGGATGTTTTCTGTTTGCTCGCCAGATTAAAGTAGTGAAGTTCTCCTACATGTGGACCATCAACAACTTCAGTTTTTGTCGTGAGGAGATGGGCGAGGTCATCAAGAGCTCCACCTTCTCTTCAGGAGCCAATGACAAACTCAAATGGTGGGTTTGTTCTTTTATCCCCCATGATCTGATTTCTGGTACTATACGTAAAACAGACCCTTTCTAAAGCTTGCTAGTTAGAGTGGAAAACTCCAGAAAATACCCTAGAGCAAGGCACTAAAAACACTTGCCACTTAACTTTGCTTGGGTTACGGGTTCAGTTTCCATTGGGTTAGGATAATGTCACATGATAGGTGTTTCCGATTGAAAATGTATTTGTCAGATAAAAAATGAAATGTGAATAGAATTTAATCACATGATCAGCTTTTTTTTTAATCTGAAGTGGTCCATCTTTGTGGTGGGTGTTGAAGTATGAACATATGATGCAGAAAACATAAAATTATATTTGGGGGCATCTGGGTGGTGTAGCGGTCTATTCCATTGCCTACCAACACGGGGTCGCCGGTTCGAATCTCTGTGTTACCTCTGGCTTGGTCAGACATCCCCACAGACACAATCAGTTATGTCTGCGGGTGGGAAGCTGGCTGTGGGTATGTGTCCTGGTCGCTGCAGTAGCACCTCCTCTGGTCGGTCAGGGCGCCTGTCCGGGGGTAGGGAGAACTGGGGGGGAATACCGTGATCCTCCCATGCGCTATGTCCCCCTGGCGAAACTCCTCACTGTCAAGTGAAAAGAAGCGGCTGGTGACTCCACATGTCGGAGGAGGCACGCGGTAGTCTGCAGCCCTCCCCGGCTCAGCAGAGGGGGTGGAACAGCGACTGGGATGGCTCGGAGAGTGGGGTAATTGGCCAAGTGCAATTGGGGAGAAAAAGGGGAGAAAAAAAGAAGAAGAAAGAAATGGTTTGGACATGTGTGGAGGAGAGATGCTGGGTTTGTGGATTAAACCATAATATAGGCTACACCATAAATTAGGGTTATCGCCTCCGCTACTGAGTTCCTGACCGACCTCTTCCTCAACCCAGGTGTTTGCGAGTGAACCCCAAAGGTCTGGATGAGGAGAGTAAAGACTACCTGTCTCTATACCTGCTGCTGGTCAGCTGTCCCAAGGCCGAGGTACGAGCCAAGTTCAAGTTCTCCATCCTCAACGCCAAGGGAGAGGAGACCAAAGCCATGGGTGAGTCTCTAGGCAATGTAGCATTAGTTTCGGTGCTGTGTCACCAAGGTAGTATTACCATGATCACTGTCAATAAAGTTAGCATCAGCTTTTCTCCTGTTTCACCAAGATGGCATTCGCTATAATGCCATACTGGTGGTTGTCCATGGATTCACCATTGTCAGTGAACTAGCATTAACTTGAATTCCCTGTTAAGAAACTGGCCATAGCTTCACCACAACTGTCAACAAACTAGCATTAGTTTTACTGCTAGTTTTGACTGACAAAAACAATGCTGGCACTAACCTACATAGCAAATTTAGATTTCGAGCTGAGTTACAAAATGTTTAACAAACACACATTTTTTGGGGGGGATTTTTCCTCCTTTTTCTCCCCCATTATTCTTGGCTAATTACCCCACTCTTCCGAGCCATCCCGGTCGCTGCTCCACCCACTCTGCCGAGCCGGGGAGGGCTGCAGACTACCACATGCCTCCTCCGATACATGTGGAGTCGCCAGCCGCTTCTTTTCACCTGACAGTTAGGAGTTTCGCCACGGGGACGTAGTACGTGGGAGGATCATGCTATTCCCCCCAGCCCCCCCCCCCCCGAACAGGTGCCCCTACCGACCAGAGGAGGTGCTAGTGCAGCGACCAGGACACATACCCACATGTGTCTGTAGGAATGCCTGACCAAGCCGGAGGTAACACAGCGATTCAAACCGCCAATCCCCATGTTGGTAGGCAATGGAATAAACCACCACGCCACCCGGATGCCTCAAACACACATTTCTAGAATGGATCTACGGGGTGTCTGGGTGGCGTGGTGGTCTATTCCGTTGCCTGCCAACACGGGGATCTCCAGTTCAAATTCCGGTGTTACCCCCAGCTTGGTCGGGCCTCCCTACAGACACAATTGGCTGTGTTTGTGGGTAGGAAGCTGGATATGGGTGTGTCCTGGTTGCTGCACTAGCACCTCCTCTGGACGGTCGGGGCGCCTGTTCGGGCGGGCACAGTGGGGGACACGCGCTTACGTACCCCTGAAACTCCTCACTGTCAGGTGAAAGAAAGCGGCTGGCAAATCCACATGTATTGGAGGAGGCGTGTGGTAGTCTGCAGCCCTCCTCGGATCAGCAGAAGGGGTGGAGCAGCGACCGGGACGGCTTGGAAGAGTGGGGTAATTGGCTGGATACAACTGGGGAGAAAAGGAGTGGGGGGGAATGGATCTACAGCAGTGTCTGTTTCTGATTATGTCAGAGTGCTCAGGTTGAGGTCAAGTGTTTGATGATGTTGTGACTGGTATTTTGTAACTTGTTCGCGATACAGCCACATCATGTTGTAAGTTTCTACTTTGATTGTGTCTCGAGTCTTAAACTTGTGCTGGCCTGTGTGTAGGTTTCTAAACGGTGTGTTCTCTGTGTTCGCTTGACCAGAGAGCCAGAGGGCCTATCGCTTTGTTCAGGGCAAAGACTGGGGTTTCAAGAAGTTCATTCGTCGAGACTTCCTGTTGGACGAGGCCAACGGTCTTCTACCCGACGACAAGCTCACGCTTTTCTGTGAGGTAAACCCTGCTCAAAGGGCATCCAAACTACTGATTGATGGGGGAGGATAGTTGGACATGTGACCAACACATAAATGGCATTCAACGCCACACTCATTCAGAAAGAGGTGATATGATTATCTCGTTTCAGATTTCTAATCCCCCTTTTTTTTTTTTAACACAAAAGATCAACAACAGTATTCTGCTGGTCACTAGGAGCTGTCCAGTGCAACCATAGTCTGCTACTGGGAGCTACTCAGTAAAATTGGGAGCCAAGTGTTTTGCACAAGATAACTAGTGTAACCTTGAGTCTGTTATCAGCTGCTTCTTATGTTAAATATGTATTGTCACCATACGGTGTGTACTTGTATTACCATTGTCCACTTGTTGGAGTGAGAATCCCACCGGTTGATGCCCTTAGAAGAATAATTAATTGATGGCACATAAGAGGAAAGAATGCTTTGATTAAGAATGAGTCTAACTGAAGTCCAGGGTTTACAAGTCTATAGCTGCTGGTGGTTATGAGATCACTTCCTGTGTGTGTGTGTGTGTGTGTGTGTGTGTGTGTGTGTGTGTGTGTGTGTGTGTGTGTGTGTGTCTCAGGTGAGTGTGGTCCAAGACTCCGTGAACATCTCAGGTCAGAACACCATGAACATGGTGAAGGTTCCAGACTGCAGGCTGGCAGATGAGCTGGGAGGATTGTGGGAAAATTCGCGCTTTACAGATTGTTCACTGTGTGTCGCCGGACAGGAATTCCAGGCCCACAAAGCCATCCTCGCAGGTACACATGCAAACGTTCTCTTAAACTCTAAACTGACCGTTCTCTCTCGCTCAACCTTCTCGTGATTTCTGTTCACCTTTTACTTTTTCTTTTAATTTTCTCCTTTTACTATTGTTGTTGGCTTTCAGCACGCTCCCCGGTGTTCAGCGCCATGTTTGAACATGAGATGGAGGAGAGTAAAAAGGTGAGACCAATGCTCCCCATCTATGTTTTGTCTGTTTCAGAGCCTCTGCACGTGAAATATGAAAATGACAGTTTGTCAAATAACTCCTGTAAGGTAAATAATAATGGTAAATGCTGGATGAATCGCTTTCTCTCCAAACTGAGAGCTGCAGAGAGGTCCACTGTTCTAGTTTAAGATCAGAGAGAGGATTTATCAGTGCAAACTAAAGTGGAAAAATATAATATCTTGGAAGCATTCTGTTGTGGGACGTTGAGACTGCTCTACTTTGATTCAATATTCTAGAAATGTTGGTAGTAGCTTTATCTCCTCAAGCACATATTTATGTTAAAAACAAATGATCTCGCTTTTTTCCCCATTACAAATTACAGCAGCCATTTTAATGAATAACGTCAAACAGAAGGAAGTGGTGTTGATCTCTCTTCCTTGTCTGTCCCGGTCAGAACCGTGTGGAGATAAACGATGTGGAGCCCGAAGTCTTCAAAGAAATGATGTGTTTCATCTACACAGACAAGGCTCCCAACCTGGACAAGATGGCCGACGACCTGCTAGCTGCAGCTGACAAGGTAAACGGAATATTTCAACACTCAAACTCAACTGCTCAAAGCACACACCTGACCGAGATGGGTTCGTGGACATTTTTGCCAATTTTTGCTTTATCAGACAGTATAGAGAAGAGACGGCAGGTACAGAGTGGAGCGACCGAGAGACATAGACTAACTGATTGATTCACACACACAAACACACACACACTCCCCCTCCAAATGGTTGTCCTTTTTGCGGGGCACTAGAAATAATTTTTCAGGGGCGTCCAGGTAGCGTAGCGTTGTATTCCATTGCCTTGGTCGGGCATCCCTACAGACAGAATTGGCCGTGTCTGCAGGTGGGAAGCCGGATGTAGGTGTGTCCTGGTTGCTGCACTAGCGCCTCCTCTGGTCAGTTGGGGCGCCTGTTTGGGGGGGGGGAACTGGGGGGAATAGCGTGATCCTCCCACACGCTACGTCCCCCTGGCGAAACTCCTCACTGTCAGGTGAAAAGAAGTGGCTGGTGACTCCACATGTATCGGAGGAGACATGCGGTAGTCTGCAGCCCTCCCCGGCTCAGCAGAGGGGGTGGAGCAGCGACCGGGACGGCTCGGAAGAGTGGCGTAATTGGGCTAGTACAATTACGGAGAAAAGAGGGGGGTGGGTGTTCCACAAAAAACAAAAAAACAAAAATAAGTCAATGCAATTTAAAAGAAGTGTGAATTGGAGTACCGTTATTTTCCCATGTTGATTGAAATGTTGGACTCAAATCTGTGATGTGAAGAATACCTATCCTCCAGCCTGTCACTTTGTCAAAAAAGGTGGAGATTATTTTGGGGTTTTTTTTTTTTTTTCAAGATATGACTTTATGTTGTTTTTTCCATCGTTCATATTTTGGTGACATATGCCATGTGTCATTTCTATCGAAGCGCTGCCCTCTATCATTTAGCAGTGCGGGTCATGACAACAAATTAAAGTACAGACCACGAGCAAATTCAAACTGAAGGGTAGTAAATACACAGCATGTAAATGGCGTATGTCAGTTTTCACACTCCTTACGTTGAATCAGTTTACTACGATGCTGCACCGTCATTGAACAATGCAGTAATGTCAGCTTTCAGAAACACAGGAGACGGGCCGTCTGAATCATTTTGGCTCACACAGTCCTCCGCAAAACCATACAGTGATCACAGCAAACTGATATCTGCTCTACTCAAGGTGTTGGAAAATGGCAATGTAAGGAATCTGCAAAACGCTGTGTGACCACTACCTTTCTATTTGAAATACTGGTTGTGTTGTCTGTTTGGATTAGTTGTTGCCATTCATATTTTCAACACTAGGGGGCAGCATTGAATTACCATTACGCAGCACCTTTATGTAAAAGGTTAGTTTTGGGTTGAAGTGTTCTCTCTGTTTAAGTAGAAGGTCAAGTCCAATCTCTGTCTCTGGTCTGGTGTGACAGTACGCTCTGGAGAGGCTGAAGGTTATGTGTGAAGACGCTCTGTGCAGCAGTCTGTCTGTGGAAAACGCTGCAGAGATTCTCATCCTGGCAGATCTGCACAGCGCAGACCAGCTCAAAACCCAAGCTGTGGACTTCATCAACTAGTTAGTACACACACACACACACACACACACACACACACACACACACACACACACACACACACACACACACAGAGCATAGACCAACTCAAAATCAAAACTGGATGTAACCAGTTAGCAAACACATACACACACACACACACACACACACACACACACACACACACACACACACACACACACACACACACACACACACACACACAGTTACGGTCACTTCTACATTCACACATACATGCACATCAAGTTTATTTGATTTCATAAGATCCCTTTCCTGGACTGTGTCAGTCTGCTTACTACTACTACTATTTTCGGTTGCTCCCATTAGGGGTCTCCACAGCAGATTATCTGTTTCCATTTCTTCCTGTCTTCTGCATCTTCCTCTGTCACGCCAGCCACCTGCATGTCCTCCCTCACATCCATAAACCTCCTCTTTTCCTCTTCCCTGGCCGCTCCATATTCAGCATCCTTCTCCCAATATACCCAGCATCTCTCCTCCACACATGTCCAAGCCATCTCAATCTTGCCTCTCTTACTTTGTTTCCAAACCGTCCAACCTGAGCTGTCCCTCTAATATACTCGTTCCTAATCCTGTCCTTCTTCATCACTCCCAATGAAAATCTTCACAACCTCAGCGCCGCCACCTCCAGCTCCGCCTCCTGTCTTTTCATCAGTGCCACTGTCTCTAAACCATACAACATAGCTGGTCTCACACCATCTTGTAAACCTTCCCTTTAATTCTTGCTGGTAACCTCTGTCACAAATCACTCCTGACACCACTGTTGCACTGCCCTCATACATATCCTGCATCAATCTTACATACTTCTCTGTCACACTCAACTTTCTCATACAATACCATACCTCCTCTCTTGGCACCCTGTCATATGAGAGTTGAATCAGTTCATCTGTTCATCAGTTAGCTTCTGTTACTCTCCTCTTAACCTAGCTTCTGTTACTCTCCTCTTACCATAGCTTCTGTTACTCTCTTAACCTAGCTTCTGTTACTCTCCTCTTAACCTAGCTTCTACTCCTCTCCTCTTAACCTAGCTTCTGTTACTCTCCTCTTACCATAGCTTCTATCTCTCTCCTCTTAACCTAGCTTCTACACCTCTCCTCTTAACCTAGCTTCTGGTACTCTCCTCTTAACCTAGCTTCTGGTACTCTCCTCTTAACCTAGCTTCTGTTACTCTCCTCTTAACCTAGCTTCTGTTACTCTCCTCTTAACCTAGCTTCTGTTACTCTCCTCTTAACCTAGCTTCTGTTACTCTCCTCTTAACCTAGTTTGTATTACTGTAGCTTCTATTACTCTCCTCTTAACCTAGCTTCTATTACTCTCCTCTTAACCTAGCTTCTGTTACTCTCCTTTTAACCTAGCTTCTGTTACTCTCCTCTTAACCTAGCTTCTACTCCTCTCCTCTTAACCTAGCTTCTGTTACTCCCCTCTTAACCTAGCTTCTACTCCTCTCCTCTTAACCTAGCTTCTGTTACTCTCCTCTTAACCAAGCTTCTAGCCTCTATTACTCTTTCCCACATCTGTCAGTCTGCTTGTGAAAGAAAGATGCCTCATTTTGAGTTTAAAAATTGCTTGATGTTAAACTTGTTTATCTTGTAAAGGAAAATTATGGAAAACTGAAACTTATCTAAACATGCTTCATTGAGTATGTCTGCATGTCAAATGATACCCCGATTTAGATGAGTAATTAGTTTCATGTAATATTTTGCTAAACATGAAATCTGTTACAGTCGGTAAATCTGCTCTTCCCAAACTTCTTCCTTTCACTGCCTGATCGAGGCACGAAATCATTTTATTTTTCCGTTCTTCACGAATTATTTCAGAACAACATGAGCGTCGCTATCTCAGAGTTAGCCATTGGCTAGCTTGTTTGCTGATACCTGTTTTTAACTGTTCTGGTCCACTGTATCTGGTGACTTTTTACAGACACAGTTTGAAAAAACACAAAAGAGACCTGACTAAGATGTTTACAAGCACAAGTAAGTCGGAGGACTGAGCAAAAATCTTGGTTTCATAATCACGTTAAGCTAACGCTGAATTCTGACGTTCACCTCACTTTAACATAACTTTCTCAAGTACGGGCAACAACTCTGTTCATAATCAGATTATTAGTCTGCATGTGCACATATTTCTCTAAAATTTCAAAACATTTTCAGGTTGTCAGGAAAAGGTTTTTTTTTTTTTTTATGACATGGAGATCCAGTTTTTCAAACTGTTTTAATCCCCACCCCGCCCCTCTCTCTCTCTTGCTCTCTCTCTCCGCAGTCATGCAGCGGAGGTAATGGAGACAGCTGGATGGAAGTCGATGGTTGGTTCTCACCCTCACCTGGTTGCTGAGGCATATCGCTCACTGGCCTCGGCCCAGTGCCCCTTCCTCGGCCCTCCACGCAAACGCCTCAAACAGTCCTAACACAAACACACAGCAGATCCTCACCCACACACACACACACACACACACACACGCACACACAGTGGATTCTTGCACATCAGGCTGAACAAATGCCTCAAACAGTCCCAACATATTCACGCATGCACGCTCACACACACACACACACACACACACACACACACACACATGCACGGACACTTACTCCCAGAGGTGTTACCTATTTACTGCCCCCCCCCACTTACTGTCTGTGTCTGTTTAAGATGGAGGAACTTCCTGTCTCCTCCTGTAGAGAGGGTAGCAACCAAACACTCCTCCCTGTGAGAGAGGAGGTGACCATACGCTCCTCCCTTTGAGAGAGGTGACGACCAGCGTCCTCCAAGGAAAAACCAGAATCATAAGAAAAAAACAAAAGAACCAGTCTACGTCCTGGTGTTTGGAAACATGGAGACTTTAGAGGAGGGTTGCTTCTGCTGTCCGGCGCTTTCTAGTGTTGCCTTCGCTGTTTACAGCAGAAACACTCAGTGGTCCAACCGACCAGCGACCACCTGCAGAAGAAATCATCTGTCGGCCACAAACGAGACAGCCCAGGGAAGCACAACCAAGGGCTAGTCAAACGAAGATTGGACGAAAAACGTCTGAAATATTTACTCTTAAGAGAGTAAACGTTGCACTAAGGTCACAGGCCGCCCCCTCGTCCCATGTCTACCAGCAGTGGAGCAGGAAAACCACAGGCAGGCACACGCTGAGGAAAACTTCACAGACTGATGACCCGGACCGGGAACCAGAACCCTTTAAACCGAATTGCGCTCAAGTGACTGAAAACAAAGAAAATGTCCTACCATTTTAAATTTCAGCTGTGTCAATTCATTTCCATGTGTGTGTGTTGATTCCTGAAGACAGTGCAGGAAGCGGGCAGGACAGAGCACGTTTCTTTGAGAATCGTGTTTTGTGGGCGGATCGGACTTTGGATCAGTACAGAGAATAAATTCTTCGGATATTGGACTAACCGACCCGGAGACAACAGGAAGAGGATGAAACATTACGTTCGTTTAAGAAATGACTTGAGGACTGAATCAGGCATAACGTCGATGTTACTTTATTTCACCTTCTGTTTCGTTTGCTCAGATCTACCCTCTATCCTCGTTATTTTTAATAGGAATTTGTGCAGACCGCAATGGTTTTGGCAACAAAACATTTTTGACAGCAAAACGAAAAAAGCAGATGCGGATGTTTTCTTTGACAAATGAAAATGAAATGAAAATGAACACGTTTTAATGTTCAGAATCGACAGAATGTAAAAACACAAGAACCGCATCAGAGCCCATCCGGACTTTTCCTTTAAACCTGCTGGAAAGCCACCCAGAACCCTTTTCTGTCGATTTTACTGGTAAACAGAAGTGACTCCTAGTCGTTGAAAATTTTGTTCCAAGAGGAATAAACCACAGCTATTTTTTAATGAACGCAATGCGAATTTTGTTTGGTGATGTGATAAATATTTCTGATTAGAAGTTGGTTCTGTAGTATTGGGTAGATAAATGCAGTTGTTCAAGGGGTTGGTGTTTTAGAGACGGATCAAGTGAGGCTGGGAACAGGAATTTACCACAGAGCTGCAACATCATGGTCAAAAGGAAAGCTTTTCTGTTAGGCTACAACACATTTATTGCTGACATTATATTTATTCCATTCCATTATCCAAGCCGCTTATCCCAGTCGGGGTCGTGGGGATGCTGGAGCCTATCCCAGCAGTCATTGGGTGGCAGGCGGGGAGACACCCTGGACAGGCCGCCAGACCATCACAGGGCCAGTATATTAATGAAGTTTAATAATGATAATAATTGTGCCTTTTAATTATAATTCAGTTTTGATGAACAGAATCTCAAAGCAGTTAGAAACTGACTGATTCTGTGATCTTTGAAGGTGGAGCTTCACTCTTAAAGTAGGGATTTTCTCACTCATTTTATATATTCGTTATAATACTTCATTGACCGGGCGGCACGGTGGCGCAGTGGTTAGCGTGGTCGCCTCACAGCAAGAACGTCCTGGGTTCGAGCCCTTGGGTAGCCCAACCTTGGGGGTCATCCCGGGTCGTTCTCTGTGTGGCGTTTGCATGTTCTCCCTGTGTCTGCGTGACTCAGCCTGACGGCCTGTCCAGGGTGTCTCCCCGCCTGCCACCCAATGACTGCTGGGATAGGCTCCAGCATCCCCACAACCCTGAGAGCAATGTAAGCGGTTCGGGTAATGGATGGATGGACTTTTGACCTTCAGAATAGAAATTCTCTTTTCTCTTTGGGGGGCAAAGGTTATAAGCAGCCACAAACAGCTTCTCCGGGGCTAGTAGGGATTTTGTGTCTTACCAAAGGGATGTTACGGCAGGGTGGATGTTTGCTTATGGTTTGTTTGTGTTTTTTAAACCTGGGCCCTAGCCTGATGTATTCCCACTCAAGCAGTGTCCAGTGAAGCAGCGTCGGAGAGTAGACTGACAGACTGATGCCGGCCGTCAGTTGGTGGACCATCCACAGATGTTTGGCACCTGCAAGATTCAAGGGACGGATGCCGAGGACATGTCTGCTCATAGACGGGGGTCTTTCTTCCACCGTAATGCCAAACCTGTTTGGATTTTACGTGCCGCCAGCATGCAAGTTGAGAATGTTCTGAGGAAGATTCATCCTCATCTATGGCGGTGTTATCAGAGCTAAAACCTCCACGGCTTTTGGGTCTAGTAGGACTTTTCTCAAAGACGGTTTGTGGGTTTGCATGGTGCTGCTCCACCCTCACACTGCCAATGCGACATAAAGGTGTCATATCTTATATTTCTGCTCTCCTGAAGCATAGTGACTTGTAAAAATAAGCAGGGGTTGCTAAGCGGTACTGATTGAGACTTCTTTTTTTTTAATAACCAAATTTTAATTCAACAATCCGCACATATGATAATACATTATTACAGATTCATATTTGTCTTTTAAGACAACATCGCCCCACTCCCCCCCCCATCAATCCACGCCCTGCTCATAAAAACAAGATAGCGATAAATAACATAGCTAAGTAACAATAATAGTAATCTAATAAATTCAATAAATACAGATAATAAAGTAATTGTACAACTAAAAAAGAGGAATGGACAACTGGTACAGGTAGTCCCGGGTTACGAACGCCGGACTCGCGAATGCCCGTACTTACGAACCGACCTCCGTAAAGTGTATTATTTAAAAAAAAAACAGAGTTACACATTGGTTTGTACTAATAAACTACTTTGCGCGACGCTCAAAACACTGCGCGTTTTAGGCGGTTCGTCGGCCCAAGGGACTTACAACGCCGGTTTAAGTCGGGTCGTGTAAACGTGTGCGTTGTTTTCGCTTATATGTTTCATGTTTTCCCGCGTAATCATGGTTTCAAAGCGTAAATCTGATGCAAGTGATGGTGATGCATCAAAGAAAAGGAAAACGATCATGACTGAAATGAAATTGGAAATAATAATAATAATAATAGGCGGCTCGGTGGCCCAGTGGTTAGCGCTGTCGCCTCCCTGCAAGAAGGTCCTGTGTTCGGACGCCGGGGTTGTCCAACCTTGGGGGTCATCCCAGGTCATCCTCTGTGGTGTTTGTATATTCTCCCCGTCTGCGGTGGGTTTTCTCCAGGTGCTCCAGTTTCCCCCCCACCATCAAAAAAAGACTGCATGTTAGGGTTAGTACTCCTGTCTGTGCCCCTGGCTGAGGCATGGCAAGACGACCTGGAGTTGGTCCCCGGGTGCTGCACAGCGGCTGCCCACTGCTCCTAGCTACACAGCTAGGATGGGAGAGGTGAAATGCCAACAAACATTGGAAAAGTGTTAGGCTACAGTCAGTCAACGAGCGGGACAATTATAAAGGACAAGGGGAGAGTAATGGACTATGTAAAAGGCCCTGTCCCAATGAAAGCGACAATTATCACTAAGCAACGCAGTGGTTTAATTATCAAAATGGAAAGGCTATTGGTAATTTGGTTAGAGGATCAAAATCAGCATAATATTCCTATTATTTTGATTTTGATTACTATGGTATGCAAGACATCAGTCGGAATGAGAGTAAGTAACCTTTAATTATCTTGCCTTTTCAATCTAAACAGTTTAAGAAATGTTTCTTTAATGTTTTTTAGATCTATACACAAATTCTCGCTCAATTATAAATACTGTACTGTAGTTACATTTATTATTACAGCATTATTATATTTATGTTTTAGGTAAAATATATGCCATATACTAAGACAAACATTTGACTAATTGATGCTAGATGTGAACTGTACGTAACTGTTCTGACTTACATACAAATTCGACTTATGAACAGACTCAGAAACGGAACTCATTCGTAATAATCCCGGGACTTCCTGTATTATACAAAATCATCATGTCAGCCTAACCTTAAAACACTGCCTGCACATACAAATTCGACTTATGAACAGACTCAAAAATGGAACTCGTTCGTAATCCCGGGACTTCCTGTATTATACAAAATCATCATGTCAACCTAACCTTGAAGCACTGCCTGCACCTTACAAGGTCACTGTCCAAGATGTTTGTACCTGTACACTGTTACATCTGCACACATATTTACCCACTCATACATACACTTAATGTGCCTTCGTACGCACAACTTTAAGCATATGTGTGTATACATCCCTCCCCCCAGAACAATCCACAGTTGTCCACAACCCATCTTCCAACACTCTAGTCCAATGGGATAGATTGTATTGTTACGAAGTGAGAGATGAGAGGCTGCCAGTGTTTGTAAAATCTTTCAGCTGAGCCACAGACAACAAATTTGATCTCCAATTTCAGAAATGACAACAAGTCCCGCAGTCAGGATGTGTTTGAGGGGGGTGAGTGATTTTTCCATAAGAGGAGAATTCCATCCATCCATCCATTGTCTTAACCGCTTATCCTGCTCTCAGGGTCGCGGGGATGCTGGAGCCTATTCCAGCAGTCATTGGGCGGCAGAATTCACCGACGGGCAATTAAAGAGGCAAAGGAGATTACATTAGTTTGTTTGGCAGTCATTCTAACACCCTCCTCAGGTACACCAAAGATAGCAATCTGAGGCGATGGGTCCAGATTCATTTCCAATATCTCTGATATAAGATCAAAAAAAGACCTCCAATATTCCACCAAGCTCAGGCATGACCAGAACATATGAGTCAAGTCTGCTGGTGCATGACAGCATCTGTCACAGATATCAGAGAGGTTTGCATAGATCTGCAAGAAGATGGTCAATGCCCAAGACCAGTGGAGCCTGCGGAAATGCTAAAGTGTTGGATTTAGCAAAGTTATAAATTTGGAGATACCTAAACAAATCAAGAGTGCAGAAGGTTGAATGTGGAGCGTAATTGTGCAAAGCTAGCAAACAGGCAATCAACATAAAGGTCATCCAGGAAGGATAGGCCTTGTCTTAACCAGGTGGCAAATCTTGAATCAATCTTGGGTGGTAGAAAGAATTGATTGTTACAAATAGGTGTAGCTAGGGGCAGAGAAGTCCAGTCGAACTTTTGCCTACTTTGTTGCCAGATTTTCAAGATGGTAATAACTATGGGATTAGAGGAGTACTGCCTAGGTTCAAGTGGAAGGCTGCTACACACCAGGGCTTTTAAGGATGGGGAGTGACGAGAGTTAGCTTCTAGTTGGATCCAATTATTATCTGTATCCAAGAACCAGAGTGCAATTTTCTGTATGTTAGCTGGCCAGTAATATGACTGAAAATTCAGTAGACTGAGCCCCCCTTGTGACCCCCCCCCTCTGGAGCAGAGATTTAGAAATTCTTGGGATTTTACACCACCCCCCCATATAAACTTTGAAATTATCGAATCCTACTACTACCACTACTACTAGTTTTGGCTGCTCCCGTTAGGGGTCGCCACAGCAGATCATCCGTTTCCATCTCTTCCTGTTCTCTGCATCTTCCTCTGTCACACCAGCCACCTGCCACCACATGTCCTCTCTCCCTACATCCATAAACCTCCTCTTTGGCCTTCCTCTTTCCCTCTCCCCTGGCAGCTCCATATTCAGCATCCTTCTCCCAATGTCCAGGCCATTTCAATCTTGCCTCTCTTGCTTTGTCTCCAAACCGTCCAACCCGAGCTGTCCCTCTAATATACTCGTTTCTTGTCCTGTCCTTCTTCGTCACTCCCAATGAAAATCTTAGTATCTTCAATTCTGCCACCTCCAGCTCCGCCTTCTGTCTTTCCATTAGTACCACTGTTTCCAAACCAAATAACTTAGCTTGTCTCACAACCATCTTGTAAACTTTTAAAATAATTTTTAAATTATTGAATCCAATTGATGAAAAAAAGGGTTTAAGTAGAAAAATGGGTAAGCACTGAAAAAAGTATAAATATCTGGGGAGCACATTCATTTTAATGGATTGTACTCTACCTGCTAGAGAGAGGGGTAGGCTGTTCCATCTCGCAGATCAGTTTTCACTTTAGTTGTTAAAGCTGTAAGATTTTGCTCATGCAGGGAGTGGATGGAACAAGTAATATTAATTCCTACGTATTTGAACCTAGTGCTAGATAAAACATTTATATATATATATATATATATATATATATATATGAATTTATTTCTGGTTTTTCCCTTTTTCTCCCAATTTAGTGGCCAATCGATCCCTATTTTAGTTCAAACACCCACCCTCATACTGTATCGCCAACTGCATCTCTCCGGCCGGCAGTCTCGAAGGAGACGCCTCCCCACTTTCGTGACAAAGCGAATCCAGGCCGAACCACTGCTTTTTCCGACACACACAGAGACGCATTCATGTGACGAACACAAACCGACTCCGCCCCCCTCCCGAAGACAGCGTTGCCAATTATTGCTGCTTCATCTAGTCCGGCCATAGTCGGATCTGACGAGACCGAGGCGCGAACCCCAGTCCCCAGTGGGCAACTGCATCGACACAAAGCCGATGCTTAGACCGATACACCACCGCGGACCCCAGTGCTAGATCATTTGAAGGGGATACTAGATTGGGGTATTCCCTGGGCCAACTGATTAATAGGAAAACATTTGCTTTTCTGTATATTTAATTTGTACCCAGAGAAAGTTCCAAAGGATTCATGAGTGGCTAAAATATGCAGAATGGAACTTATTGGATTGGAAACATAAAGGAGCAGGGTCATCTGTGTACAAGGATACTTTGTGCTCGACTCCACCTCTTTTAATACCTGAAAACAACTTATTAGCTTTAAGAGCAATTGATGGAGGTTCACTAACAATGGCAAAAAGGAGGGGGAAAATTGGGCAACCTTGGCATGTTCCGCGAGAGAGGGGAAAGAATTGTGATCGCTGATTGTTGGTACATATACAGGCCTGTGGGGAAGGAGACAGTAAGCATATCCAGGATGTAAATTTCTCTCCGTACCCAAATTGCTTTAATGTGAAGAATAGATGGCACCACACAACTCGATCAAAGGCTTTTTCCACATTGAGCACTATAACCACCTCAGGATTGGACAGAAGTGCCGGGGAGTGAATGTGTTAAGGAGTCTCCTTACATTTGCGAAGGAATGACGGTTTTTAATAAACCCTGTTTGGTCAACTGAGATCATAGAGGGCAAAATAATCTCAATTCTACATGCAAGGACTTTAACAAGTAGCTTTTCATCTACATTAAGAAGTGAAAGAGGCCAATAAGAAGAACATGAATTAGGATCTTTATCCTTTTTAAGGATCAGTGAAATAGAGGCTTGGCTAAGTGTTGGCGGTAGTGTACCTTGTTGGAGAGAATCTTCAAACATTTCTAAGAGTAAAGGTGCCAACTGATTGGAAAACTTTTTATAAAATTCCACCGCAGGGTAACCGTCTGGTCCAGGGGACTTCCCACTCTGCATTAACTTGATGGCATCAGTTATTTCGCTAAGATTTAGTGGTGTATCCAATTTTTTTGTTGTGTTCCAGAGTTAATTTAGGAACACTGAGCCCATTGAAGAAATTTAACATGTCAACATCATCTTCAGGTGAGTCAGATTTGTATAAATCAGAATAATAGCTCTGAAAGTCTCATTAATTTCATGGGTTATTTGTCAGTGAACCTAAATTATTGGTTATTGAAAAAATTTGTTGTGAGGCCATCCTGCCCTTCAACTGGTGTGGGAAAAGGCGTCCTGCCTTTCCCCCATGTTCATACAATGTTCCATGTGCTTTAAGTAGCCTCTTTTCTGCATCCCTAGTGAATAAAAGATTGAGCTCAGTCTGGAGACCAAGTCTCTCCTTGAACAGCTCAGGAGACTGCAACATGGAACATCGGTCGTCTAGATCAGCTATTGCTTTTCTAAGCTCACGTTGCCATCTCTTTCTTGCCTTGTTAGTATGAGCAGTGGATGAGATTATCTCACTCCTAAGGAATGCCTTAAGTGTTTCCCATAATAAAGATGGACTGGTTACCTTTCCTCAATCACTACAATCTCTGAATCAGAGGACTCAGATATGAGCAGGTTTGACTAAACCTCTCTGGCCGGTGAGACACTGTTATGCGATCTGGAAAGCTCGGTCTCACATTTAGGGACAGACTCGACACTGGGCCGTAAGTCTACTCTGTGAACTCTTTTAATAGGTCCACCCTCCACTGGCTCAACAGAATATGTAGTGCCCTGCACCTCAACTACTCTGCAAATGGTGGGGTTCCAGGTGTCCTGGATTTTGTTCCTGCCTAATGGCCTGTGGCGCAAGTACACAAGCTGTCCAACATCAATGGATGGGCAGTGAACCTTTTCATATAGATGAACAATTCTTTCAGCTGCTTTGTGCTCTGTGTACTGCTTTGCTTTCTCATGTGCCTCCCTCGTGCCGTGTTTCTCTGCCTGTGTTGCTCCCTTTGCCGTCTGTCGACGTTAACATTAGACACCTGCAGCTCTGGTGGGTTGGTCTGGAGGCTAATCCATCTAGCAACCTCCTCGGACTGCCACGCTTGCTGGATAACTTCTGCTAGCGTCAAGTCTGTGGTTAGCTGAAACTTCTGAGACAACTCCTTGTCTCTGATACCCACGACCAGTCTATCAAGGATGTGTTCATCCCTTTTGTCGCCAAACTCGCAGTTCTCTGCTAGCTCATACAGAACTCTTATGTATGCTTCTGCTTTATCACTGGGTAGCTGGCTCCTCTGATAAAAGCATGCTCTGTCATGTATTAGGGTCCATCTTGGAATGAAGTAGTCGTCGAATTTCTTCAAAACAGCGTTGTAATCTCTCTTGTGGGCCTCCTCTTCAAACTCGAATGAGCTGAATATCTTTTCAGCCTCATTTGCCTAAAGCGTAAATGAGCAAACAGACCTGGACTTCCCCGTCCTCTTTGTTCAACTTGGTGGCTGTCCTGAAGCAGGAAAATCTTTGCTTCCACTCCGGCCATTCTCTCGGGCTGGCAAACTTGAACTCCTCCGGCGGATTAAACTTCGACATGTCGATCCGTTCCGATTACTCTCATCACTTCTGACACCATGTGATGTCTGTCTGACATATAACTGATAAAAAGGAACAACTCGCCAAAAGCTCCGAACTCTCAGGAGCATTTAATAGACTGCTTGACCACGTTATCAACACGAACACCACTACAGACGTCCTGTTCACGTCACATACGGAAATCCCGCAACATCTGTACTGATGCGTTCGCGGTACCATCACAGTAGGAGATTTCATACATTACATTAGTCACACGTCTTAGTGAGAGAAGCATATAGCAATAATACAGGATAACAAATTTATATGGATTTATAAGGTATATAAAAAGAAAATGTGATGAGAGGGATGCCAAGCAGTGTCCAGATGGCGACCACCATCACCATAGCGACCTGGGAGGAAGACAAGACTGCACATGCACACAAGGGAGACTCACATCACACCATTCACACACAGAAAAAGAGAAAGGAGAAGACATCACTCAGAGAGAAAGAGAGAGAAAAGACATGTGAGAGAAGAGAACAGTTTGCAATAGTCCATCTATACACTATAATCTCGTCGGCAGAACAGTGGTTGGTAAATTCATTGAGACAGAAACCGACCCGCCATGCAGTACAGGTTGTGACGCACTCAACTTAAAGGCAACTAAATGTAAGCTAGAGCAAAAAGATGAGTTTTAAGTTTGGATTTGAAGGACTCAACAGACTCTGATTGTCTGATGGCAGCAGGCAGGTTATTCCACAAGAACGGGACCAGATGGGAAAAGGCCCTGCTGCCACCAGCTGACTTCTTTTTAACTTTGGGTACACACAGGAGCCCTGTATGTTGAGAGCGAGGAGCTCGAGATGGAATGTAAGGTTTAAGGAGATCAGACAGGTAAGATGGGGCAAGCCCATTTAGGATTTTATAAGTCAGCAGAAGCACCTTGGTGTCTGATTTAACATGGATAGGAAGCCGATGAAGGGAGGCACGAATTGGTGTAATATGGTCAAATTTTCTAGTTTTAGTTAGGATTCTAGCTGCAGCATTCTGAACCACCTGAAGGCTTTTAGTACTAGCATGTGGCAGACCTGAGAACAGAACATTACAGTAATCAAGTCTGGATGAAACATATGCATGTGTTAGAGTCTCTGCGTCAGCCATGGAGAGGAAAGACAGAATTTTAGCTATGTTACGTAAGTGGGGGGGGGGGGCATTGTGTCAACACCTTCCTTACTGCCGAACAAAAGAAAAAAATTTTTTTGAACCTGGGTTTTATATGTGGATCCAACTGTTGGTAAAGCTCTTCTACCACATGTTTCTGTCATATCTGCTTGCTGACCACAACAACTTCACTTCTTCAGACTCAATGCTACCTGCCTTCTTCCTTCCTCCTCTGGCTGCTGTGATGAAAAGGTAAACCGCTATGCACCACGTCAATCTCTCAGAAAAGTCTGATCAGACCCTTACTGTTAAAATGAGCAGCTAGGGGACAGTGGTAGTTTACTCTCTGCCACTCAGCAACTCCTGCTCCCATTTACAAGTCACATTATGGGCTTCAGGAAAGCCAAAATATCACATATCATAATTCGACATGTTACAGCCACCTGGTTCTGTCTCCGTCTCTCTGTCTCTGTCTATCCATCTGTTGGCCAGAGATAGACTGCAATGCTATTTTTCCTTCAGATGCCTTCTTCCCCCTATCTGAACATTCAACAAATCCAAGTAGAAGAATTAAACAAGGTAAGTGAGATTCATCCAATTGAGTGTTGTAACATTCAAATCGTTTTGAGATTCGCACAGAGCAATCTATCTGGTGTGATGATGGCCTTCACCAAGTTAAACTGTTTTTGGATGGGAGTAAAATGTACTTTTAGGCCAGACACTTGGAATGTTGTGTTTACGAACGGCAACCGACAAATCCTGCTCGTTCCATCTTTTAAACCCAACCCCATTTTAGCGAGTTTGCTCACATCTACAGGTTAGAATCCATGAAAAGTTAAAAACACGTCAGTCTGATCCGGGTGCCCTGTGATGTTAGCACAGCAGGATCAGCACAGCTGCAGCTAGCCGCATTACATATTATGTATGTAGCTGCATTACATGTTATGTATGTAGCTGCGTTACATGTTATGTAGCTGCATTACATGTTATGTATGTAGCTGCATTACATGTTATGTAGCTGCATTACATGTTATGTATGTAGCTGCATTACATGTTATGTATGTAGCTGCATTACATGTTATGTATGTAGCTGCATTGCATGTTATGTATGTAGCTGCATTACATGTTATGTAGCTGCATTACATGTTATGTATGTAGCTGCATTACATGTTATGTAGCCGCATTACATATTATGTATGTAGCTGCATTACATGTTATGTAGCTGCATTACATGTTATGTATGTAGCTGCATTACATGTTATGTATGTAGCTGCATTACATGTTATGTATGTAGCTGCATTGCATGTTATGTAGCTGCATTACATGTTATGTATGTAGCTGCGTTACATGTTATGTAGCTGCATTACATGTTATGTATGTAGCTGCATTACATGTTATGTATGTAGCTGCATTACATGTTATGTAGCTGCATTACATGTTATGTATGTAGCTGCATTACATGTTATGTATGTAGCTGCATTACATGTTATGTAGCTGCATTACATGTTATGTGTGTAGCTGCATTACATGTTATGTAGCTGCATTACATGTTATGTATGTAGCTGCATTACATGTTATGTATGTAGCTGCATTACATGTTATGTAGTAACATTACAGTACCTGTTTGTACTGTAATGTTGCAGGGTGTTTTGAGAAGAAAAACAGAAGTTTTAAATGAAGAAAATAATGGATCTGTCGGATTTTGGGGTACCAGACATCTGTCAGCATTGACAGACACAGCCAGTGCTAACAATTGTCAGTAGTACTGTCAATGCTGCTTTTAACCTTTAGATGGTTTGCAACATGTGCATGTCAGCAAACTCACTGAAATGGTCTGGGGTTTAGTTACTCTTTAAGAACGGCTGTTGGTATCCGAAGTGTTGCATCACCGCCACTTGCTGGGTAAAGGCTTTTTTTTAACCCCCCACCCCTTTTCTCCCCAATTGTACTCGGCCAATTACCCCACTCTTCCGAGCTGTCCCTGTCACCGCTCCACCCCCCTCTCCCGATCCGGGGAGGGCTGCAGACTACCACAAGCCTCCTCCGATACACGTGGAGCAGCCAGCTGCTTCTTTTCACCTGACAGTGAGGAGTTTCACCAGGGGGACGTGGCGCGTGGGAGGATCATGCTATTCCCCCCAGTGGATGATGGGGACACATTTGCTGAAAAAATGAAATGCGGATAATTTAATCATGTGACCAGCTGTTTCTTCATCTTAACTGGTCCATCTTTGTTGTAGGTGTTGAAGTGTGGTCACATGATGTGGGGCACATAAAGCTACATGGTCAGGGTCTTCTTCACCTAAACAGATCTGATGGAAATGCGGCTAAATATTTTAAATATATATATATTTTTTTACATTTAGTGTTTCCAGTCAAGATTCGGCACAGTGGTTAGCGCTGTCGCCTCACAGCAAGGTCGTGGGTTCGAGTCCCAGCCGACCAGCCGGGGTCCTTTCTGTGTGGGGTTTGCATGTTCTCCCCGTCTCCGCGTGGGTTTCCTCCGGGTGCTCCGGTTTCCTCCCACAGTCCAAAGACATGTCGGTCAGGTGAACCGGAGACTCGCCCCTAGGTGTGGATGAATGCGTCGGCCCTGTCACGGCCTGGCCTTCTGCCCTACTGAGCACCTGGATAGGCTCCAGCACCCTGCGCACCCTAACCAGGAACGGTAGCTTGGAAAATGAAACGGATTAAGGAGTGTTTCCATTCAGCGTTTCCCTTTTGAAACATAATCTTTCGCATAAACCGGTTTGATGGAAACTGGTCGAACAAGGATACCCTTTTTTCATAGGGAGATATTACGATACCTTTTGTTACAGCCAGAAGTTAAAATATCTCCTGTTCCTCGTTCCTTGAAATGATTTTTGGACAGAGAAGACCAAGGGTCTCATGTATCAATCGTCAAATTTGCGCGTACACACCCATGGGATTTTTTTGACCCTGAGGTTTGTCTCAGAGGCCAGCGTAGAACCTGGGTAACCCCCAAATTTAGACACCGATTGGCTAACACTGATGTCTTTGCAGGCCCCGGCGATTGCTCGTTGCAAGAGATAGACGATAGATGTTAGGAGGAAGGAATTACAAATAACCATCATGCTTTGCAACTCCTGTTAGACAGTCTCGAGGGCTAAAAAATTCCATGGGTGTGTACGAACAAATTTGCCCATAGTAACGACTGATACATGAGGCCCCTGGAGTGGGCGGCACGATGGCGCAGTGGTTAGTGTGGTCACCTCACAGCAAGACGGTTTTGGGCTCAAGCCCCGGGGTAGTCCAACCTTGGGGGGTCGTCCCGGGTCGTCCTCTGCGTGGCGTTTGCATGTTCTTCCCATGTCTGCGAGGGTTTCCTCCAGGTGCTCCGGTTTCCTCCCACAGTCCAAAGACATGTAGGTCAGGTGAATCGGCCATACTTAATTGGCCCTAGGTGTGTGTGTATGTGTGTGTGTGTCAAGGCTGGATTACGGACCGGGCATGCTGGGTGCGTGCCCCGGGACTCCGGACCACGAGGGGCCCCAAAAGGTCAGGGGTATTATGTTCGCGTATACTAGTAGGGATCCCCAATCATACCCTACAAGGGATGTTTGTTGCAGGGCCCAAGCTAGCCTCTATTGATGCGGGGGCCCCAAGCTACAATGTCTCTACTGATGTAGGGCCCCAAGCTACAGTCTCTACTGATGCAGGGCCCCAAGCTACAACGTCTCTAGTGATGCGGGGCCCCAAGCTACAGTCTCTACTGATGCAGGGCCCCAAGCTACAACGTCTCTAGTGATGCGGGGCCCCAAGCTACAGTCTCTACTGATGCAGGGCCCCAAGCTACAACGTCTCTAGTGATGCGGGGCCCCAAGCTACAGTCTCTACTGATGCAGGGCCCCAAGCTACAATGTCTCTAGTGATGCAGGGCCCCAAGCTACAGTCTCTACTGATGCAGGGCCATGTTTAGTATTGTTTGCGTAGCCTATTTGACGTGGGGGGGCAAAGGACGTGCGTGCCCCGGGGCCCCCTGGTGGGTTAATCCGGCCATGGTGTGTGTCTGTGTGTGTGTGTGTGTGTGTGTGTGTGTGTGTGTGTATGTGTGGGCCGTGTGTGATGGCCTGGCGGCCTGTCCAGGGTGTCTCCCCGCCTGCCGCCCAATGACTGCTGGGATAGGCTCCAGCATCCCCGCGACCCCGAGAGCAGGATAAGCGGTTCGGATAATGGACGGAAGACCTGGAGCGCTGTGAAGCAGGTCCAGTCAAGTCACTAATCATGCAAGGGTCATCATTCATTTGTCACTTCTAAAATTCTCTACGACGCCAACTTTGAATAATAATGACAATAACAGTATGAATATTTCCAAAAACATTTCGCCATGGTTAGAACTAGTTTAGAAGCACCGTGTTCACCTCGGATTACAACTGTCCGGGAAGAGACGCCAAAATTACTGCAGCTGCCAACCGATCGTTAAGCTCATGTCTCCTGATAACGGTTATCAATATGGATCTATACGAAATTTTATCGCCCCCGTTTTACACACATATCAAGAATTGACTTTTGAAAAATCCTAAAAATTGCTCAAGTGTTGCTGCAGTTTTTTTTCCCACATCACTGTGCAAACACTAATCAATACTATACAAATTACTATAATACTGTAATACTACACAAATTACCATGTATTTCATGTTTTTCTTTCATCACATTATTATCACATTACTATTCAAATACCATGTTTCAAATACTAAGTGTTGCTTTAATTCTGCAAGTAGATCTCTAGTCACTCCCGGCGGGGAAGTGACTATGTATTTAGACCCTGGGGGATATTTTCTTGGCACACTTTGGGCCCCTTAGTACCAATTGAGCATCGTGTCAACGCCACAGCCTACCTGAGTATTGTTGCTGACCATGTCCATCCCTTTATGACCACAGTGTTCCCATCTTCTGATGGCTACTTCCAGCAGGATAACGCGTCATGTCATAAAGCTCGAATCATCTCAGACTGGTTTCTTGAAAATGACAATGAGTTCACTGTACTCAAATGGCCTCCACAGTCACCAGATCTCAATCCAATAGAGCACCTTTGGGATGTGGTGGACCGGGAGATTCACATCATGGATGTGCAGCCGACAAATCTGCAGCAACTGCGTGATGCTATCATGTCAATATGGACCAAACTCTCTGAGGAATGTTTCCAGTACCTTGTTGAATCTATGCCACGAAGGATTACGGCAGTTCTGAAGGCAAAAGGGGGTCCAACCCGGTACTAGCAAGGTGTACCTAATAAAGTGGCCAGTGAGTGTATGTTGTGTGTACGGTGTGGAGCACGATATCAAACACCGTGCTAGTAAGAGTGCTGTCGTGATCTGCAGAACCAAAGAGGTCAATTGTCTAAAAAAATCCTGATTTTAAATTGTCTGATAATAATCTTGGGGTATGTGATGAGGTGAAATATCTTGGACATTATATTACTGAACAAATGGCAGATGATATTGATAGGCCGTGCCGCAGGATGTATGCACAAACACACACTCTCACGCAAGTTTGGTATGTGTTCAGTTAGTGGGAAGACGTCTCTGTTCAGAACATATTGTACACCACTTTATATTGCACACCTGTGGTCACACTACATATTGTACACCACTTTATACTGCACTCCTGTGGTCACACTACATATTGTACACCACTTTATACTGCACACCCGTGGTTAAACTACATATTGTACACCACTTTATATTGCACACCTGTGGTCACACTACATATTGTACACCACTTTATACTGCACTCCTGTGGTCATACTACATATTGTACACCACTTTATACTTAACTCCTGTGGTCACACTACATATTGTACACCACTTTATACTGCACACCTGTGGTCACACTACATATTGTACACCACTTTATACTGCACACCTGTGGTCACACTACATATTGTACACCACTTTATACTGAACTCCTGTGGTCACACTACATATTGTACACCACTTTATACTGCACACCCGTGGTTAAACTACATATTGTACACCACTTTATACTGCACACCTGTGGTCACACTACATATTGTACACCACTTTATACTGCACTCCTGTGGTCACACTACATATTGTACACCACTTTATACTGCACACCTGTGGTCACACTACATATTGTACACCACTTTATACTGCACACCTGTGGTTAAACTACATATTGTACACCACTTTATACTGCACACCCGTGGTCACACTACATATTGTACACCACTTTATACTGCACACCTGTGGTCACACTACATATTGTACACCACTTTATACTGCACACCCGTGGTTAAACTACATATTGTACACCACTTTATACTGCACACCTGTGGTCACACTACATATTGTACACCACTTTATACTGCACACCTGTGGTCACACTACATATTGTACACCACTTTATACTGCACACCCGTGGTTAAACTACATATTGTACACCACTTTATACTGCACACCCGTGGTTAAACTACATATTGTACACCACTTTATACTGCACTCCTGTGGTCACACTACATATTGTACACCACTTTATACTGCACACCTGCGGTCACACTACATATTGTACACCACTTTATACTGCACACCTGTGGTCACACTACATATTGTACACCACTTTATACTGCACACCCGTGGTTAAACTACATATTGTACACCACTTTATACTGCACACCTGTGGTCACACTACATATTGTACACCACTTTATACTGCACACCTGTGGTCACACTACATATTGTACACCACTTTATACTGCACATCTGTGGTCACACTACATATTGTACACCACTTTATACTGCACACCTGTGGTCACACTACATATTGTACACCACTTTATACTGCACACCCGTGGTCACACTACAAAAAAGCAAGCTTACAGAGGCTTCGAGTAGCTTATAATGATGCTGTGAGACTACTACTAAAAAGACCTCGATGGTGTCGTGCAACTCAGTCAAGTCAGTTTTATTTGTATATACGCCCAATATCACAAATTACAAATGTGCCTCAGGGGGCTTTACGGCAACACAGCATCCTGTCCTTAGACCCTCTCAAAAAATCCTTGAACAGGGAGAAAAAATAGGAAGAAATGTCAGGGGAGAGCACCAGAGGAGGAATCTCTCTCCCAAGACGGACAGACCTGCAATGGATGTTGTGTAATAGTGCAACTGAGATGTCTGTGGCTGCAGGAGTCAGTACCGTTCGGGCTCTTCTATCTTGTCTTTGTCTGTCCTGGACCCTGAGCCCTGCAATAAAGTTGTGAGTTGAGTTGAGAATACACACAATTAGTGCACGAAATTTGGTCAATTTAAATGTGCCGGGTAATAAAATGGTAAATGTGGTGACTCTGTCTCCATCCAAGAGGACATCAGGAACCCCACAGAGGCCGACGGGACCCCCGCACCACAAACCCAGCACAGGGCCTCTGCAGAGAGAACATGCTCTCATATGCACACACAAGAGGCGAGGCAGACTTCGACACAGCGGGAGGGAGGAAGATGAGCGAAGCGATGACAGTGACGCCGATGTTGTCGAAGCTTAGCAGCATTCTCGTCTGCACCAAGAGAGGACTCCTAAGACCTACAGTCGTAAACACACTTGAGACCGGGATCTCCCCAAAGAGGATAGTTGTGACAAAGCTCAGGAGGAAGTCAAAATACCCAATAGATAGTCCATTTCCGCAAGGGCACATACACACCCTCCCCGAGGGACAAATCCGTTTGGTTTTAAGGAAACAGAAAGCGGTTTGGGATGGTTAGAAATGTGTCCGGGACTACTACAGTCACATAGCGACGTCGCATTTCCTGTTCTTTTGCTATGCTGGCATGCGGATGCACTGAACTGGTTTTCATGTGACCCGTGCAGAGTCTGTCACTTCAACCCTATCGTCTCCATCTTCACGTGTCACTGGAAAGTTACATGATGTCAAACTGTCACGAGCACGACCCGAGACCGTCAGTGTGTCCTGATGGTCCCATCGGATGGGTTAGTCAGTGAACGGGCCGACGGGGCACGGGCTGCTCAGGGGCCCAGGAGGTCAGGGGGCCCCCTTAAGCCAGAGCCTCTGCAGGAAGTTGCTGTTGTTAACTTTCAATTCCTCGCTACCGAGTTTAACGGATGAGTCATTCGAGTCAGGGACACAGAGCTGTCACTTCTCGTGCGGCATGCCTTTGTTAAAACAGGTAGCTGTCACTAAGCCCATATTTGTGGTTGAAGAAGGTGTCAATCAATCAATCAGTCATGTTGCATTGCTTCAGGTGCTGTTGGCGTTACGAGTGTAATATGGGGCCTATCATCCTGACTCAGTTTCATCACTGTAAATTGCTGCGCTTGAAAAGTGTTTATTTATTCATATATATATGTGTGTATATATATATATATATATATATTTGTTTTTTTTTAAATTATTTGGATCTCCATTTGTCACTACCAAGTTATCAGCTACTCTTCCAGGGGTCCACACAAGTAAACGTCACATCATAATGCAAAACAATTATGTAACTACAGCTACAAAAACCAACAAAGAAGAAAAAAACACAATGAAGCAACAACAATAAAACCTCTAATATGATAATAACAACAATGACACATGCAATAATAATAATTATAATAATACTATTACATTTTATTAGATTAAATTACATTTTTATTAAAATATTAAAGTATTAACAATGAATAATTATTGTAATAATATAAACAACGCGCATCATATTCTTCACACATTTTATAATTCTGTTATCCTCTTTCAATGTTGTATTGTGTAAACAGATCCATTGCATGCTGTCCGTCTTGGGGGAGGGATCCTCCTCTGTTGCCCTGGGGGGGGGGGGGGGGTCAGCTCGGGACGCCACATCCGGGACGCGAACCCGTGGCTCTCACACCGCGGGCGACAACGTTAACCGCTCGACTAAAGAGTCCAACCCGTTAGACAAGGGCTAACGTGTCTACTTAACCGTGTAGCCCCTAGCTAACGGGTCTGACCCTTTAGCCGAGCGGTTAGTGATGTCGCCTTGTGGTGCAGCACACCTCGTTCGAATCCTGCACCGGGCAAGAAAATAATGTAGATTTTATCAGGGTTGGTAGACGGTGGATGACTGACAGTCGAGACGAGGCGTCGTTGTGGGTGTGAACATGATTGACAGCCAATCGAGAATTGTCCAGTCACATTGGATCAAAACACATGAAAACAATACCATTTCGCTGCCAATAAAAGTGGGCGTGTCTGTGCGCCCCCTGGGAGATCTGAAGAAACCAATCAGACAGCAGCCTCGGGTCACCTGCTTACACGAGGCCCCTCACCCCGGAAGTATATCCAGACCAAAATCAACCAGATACCATTTGGAACCAATATTTAATGGCTGCCGACAGGCGCTCACAGACCGAAAAACACTTTTATTCCATCATTATACAACTAAATAATGTTTAACATGTTTAAATAGATTTTCATCTCTTGATATCTGAAGGGGGCGGTGCTCCGGCGCCCTGTGCTGGCCAGCCGCCACTGAACCCAATGTCCCCTCGGGGATGAATAAAGTTTGACACAAACAATGACACAAATAACATTTGTGTTGTAGTGATCTGCGCCCTCTGGCTATGTTAACTTATCACATTAATAAAGCAAGGACGACTCCTCTCGTGCTGGGTGTTGATTCACCGACCGGATTCAGACTGACGTCGTTACGTACATCACGTGAGTTTGTTGCGGCGCTACGGAAAGCCGTAAGGGACATTAGCGAATCAAATATTACACCTCCCTTTTTCTGAAAAGTGCTGCTTTCTCTGCAGGGATACAGACCACGTTGAGCACGTTTATAAGCAAATAACAATCTTAGTAAGAAAGAATATGAAAGTAGAACTCTTATATAACTGGACTGCAACAAAGTAGTGCAAAACATTTCCTTCACTGTCTAAATGTGACACTGTAATAACATTTCATCTTGTTTTTCTCTTTTTCCATTTCATTACTGGTAACTGCAAACATAGCAGGTAAGTACACAAGGTAAGTGAACGCTGTAAACGTTTCTTTTCATCACTAGTAGTGCATGAACATTTCAGGAAGAGGTAAGTGTGAACATTTCTCTTCATCACAAGTAGTGCATGAACATTTCAGGAAGAGGTAAGTGTGAACATTTCTTTTTCATCACTAGTAGTGCATGAACATTGCAGGTATAGTACAGGTAGGTGTACAATTCTCTTTTTTAACATTCATAAGTCAAGGACTTGTCTTGGTTTGATCGTGCGACCTGACCTCGTGGTGTAACCAGGCTGTGTGTCTGGTTGTCGCTGATTGTTCGTGTCTGGAGGTTCAGCATGCTCTTGCTGATGGGCTTGTGTGTTGTTGTTAGCGCTGGTAACAGTCTGCTGTGAAGTGTGTGTGTGTGTGTGTAGTGTGAGTGTTCACTCTGCTTTGTCGCAGGTGTTGACGGTTGCGTTGGTAGATCTGACCTTCTTTGGTTTGGATGTGGTAGCTCCTGTCTGTGTTCGCTGGTCTTTCCACAGTTGCAGGTCTCCAGGATCCATCCTCCTGCCGGAAGCGGATTGGTGTGCCTGCGGGCAGGTGGGGCAGAGGTTTGGCTGTTCGGTTGTAGTACGCCTGCTGGCGCTGTTGACATACCTCTCTCCTTTTGTGAACATCCTCCTGACTGGCCATCTGTGGCTGCAGGTGTTTTGCTGTTGATGGGAGAATGGACCGCAGCCTCCGACTCATCAGTAGCTGTGCCGGTGATTTCAGGTTGTCCACCGGTGTGTTGCGATACTCCAGTAAGCTCATGTAGGGGTCTTTGTTCTCAGCTTTGGCTTTGTCCAGGATGCGTTTGGCCCTCTGGACAGTCTTCTCGGAGAGGCCGTCGCTCTGTGGGTAGTGGGGGCTTGTGGTGGTGTGTGAGAAACCCCATGTCTGTGAGAAGTTGCGGAACTCACCAGAGCTGTAGCGCGGACCGTTGTCGCTGATGATAGTCTCGGGGATTCCGTGTCGAGCCATTGCTGCTCTCAGCTTCATGATGACGGCAGATGAGGTGCAGCTGTAAAGTCTCTCTAGCTCGAAGAATCTGGAGTAGTAGTCCACAGTGACTATGAAGTCCTGTGAGTTCCATGTGAATAGGTCTGTGCCTATCACTTGCCACGGCCGCTCGGGTATGGCGTGTGACATCATTGGTTCCTTTGCATTTGCGCTGCGCCGTTCTTGGCATACGCTGCAGTCTGCTACCGCATCCTCGATCTGTTTCCCCATGCCAGGCCAGAACAGTAAGTCTCTTGCTCGGCATTTGCTTTTTTTCCACGCCGAGGTGGCCGGCATGGATGCGCTGTATCATGTCCTTGCGAAGCTTTTGGGGGACAATGATTCTCTCACCTTTGAACAGGATACCGTCCATTTCTGAGATTTCTGCTCTGTGGTTCCAGTATTCCTGGATGCTGGGCGGGCACTTTTTCTTTGTGTCTGGTCAGCCAGTGAGTGTGGCTCGTCTGAGTGCGGTGAGCTGGGGATCTTGCGCTGTTTCCTGCTTGATTTCTGTGAGTCTTGTGTCGCTCACAGAGATGTTGCTGAGGACTGTGTGCACTTGGGTCTCCATCCCTTCCTGTAGGTCACTGTTGTGGTGTTCTATTGACTTGCGTGACAGTGTGTCGGCCACCGGCATGTCCTTACCGGGGCGGTGGATGATTTGGATGTCGTATTTTTGGAGCGCCAGGATCCTCCGTTGCAGCCGGGGTGGTGCTGCTGCCAGTGGCTTTTTTAGTATTGCCTCCAGAGGCTTGTGGTCTGACTCCACAATCACTTTTCGTCCGTACATGTACTCGTGGAACCTCTTGCAGCCGAAGACCACAGCGTAGAGCTCCTTCTCTATCTGTGCGTAGTTTTCCTCAGTGCTGTTGAGTGACTTGGACGCATAGGCAATTGGTTTGCCATCTTGGAGCATGACAGCCCCAAGGCCACTTTTGGATGCATCCACTTGGGAGTCGCAGCTCTTTCTGCGGGTCGAAATATGGGAGTACTGGACCTGGGTGCTGTGTAATGAGATTCTTCATCTCTTGGAACGCCTTGTCGTGGACTGCATCCCATACAAACTCACTGTCCTGTTCCAGAAGCTGTCTGAGGGCTGAGTTTATCTGTGAGAGGTGTGGAGCGAATCTGGCGAGGTAGTTGATCATCCCGAGGACTGTCTCCAGCTCTGCTTTGTTCTGTGGGGGTTGCATGTCCTTGACCGCCTTCACCTTGTGTGGGTCTGGTTTGATGCCTTCGTGTAAGAGCGTGTGGCCGAAGTAGCGTACCTCGGACACGCATATGTGACACTTGTCGGGGTTGAGCCTCACCCCTCGCTCCCTTGTGCGCTTCAGCATCGCTCTGAGACGCTGGTCATGGTCCTCTATAGTCTTGCCGAACACTAGTATGTCGTCCACTGTGGCCGTCACACCGTCCAGTCCTTCATATGTTTCATCCACGCGTCTCTGGAACTCGTCTTGAGCGGACACGATTCCGAATGGCAGTCTGAGGAAACGATACCTGCCAAACACTGTGTTAAATGTCGTCAACATTGAGGATTCAGTGCTCAGTTTGATGGCCCAATAGCCTGACCGCGCGTCTAACACGCTAAAGTACTCAGCTCCAGCGAGCTTTGTGGTGGCGTCCTCCAGCGTGGGGAGGGGGTAGTGAGGTCGTTGTATCACTTTGTTAAGAGCTCTGGGGTCTAAACACACTCTAAGTTTGCCTGTCTTTGGCTTCTCAACAACGACGAGTGCGTTCACCCATTCTGTGGGTGCTGTTACCTTACAGATTATGTCGCCTTTCTCCATGCTGTCAAGCTCGTCCCTCAGTTTGCTGCGTAGGGCGATGGGGATTCTGCGTGGCGGGCAGACGACCGGCGTTGCATCTGGTGTGACGCGGAAGGTGCACTCGCCTGGGAACTCTCCTATTCCCTGGAAAACATCTGCATACTCATCCATTATGCTCTGTGATGTGACATTGTTTTCCTCGCTCACAGCCATCACTATTTTTACCAAGTTTAGGTCACGGCATGTTTTCATTGCCATGACTGGTGGGGCGTTTGTGTCAATGACGTAAAAGTCCAGCATCATTGCATTGTCTCTGTACTTACATCTGAGTTTGCATGTGCCTTTCACGCTCAGCGCGCCTCCTCCATATTCAGTGAGTCTGTGTATTGCTGGTTTCAGTGTCACATTTTTGAACAGCGCCTGGAACAGGTTGGTGGGAATAGTATTGGCCTGTGCCCCAGTGTCTAGTTTGAACTTCACCTTCTGTGGAGGTGTGCCAATTCCAACCTCTACGTAAGCCTGCTCGTTGCTTTTTCCGTTGTTCTCTATTGAGATGCAGTCTATGTACAGCTCTGTCTGTTCTCCCACAGCGGTGCTCTCCACTGTAATGTTGTCGAAGTACAGTTCTTCCTGCTCTCTGTCAGTGGTGTACTCTTCTGGGTTCTCTCCGACGGCATGTACTGTGCCGCGGTAGTACTTTGTCTGTCCCTGGGAGCTAGACTTGCATACTTTAGCAAAATGATTGAGCTTCTTGCATTTAATGCATTATTTACCCTTAGCTGGGCAAGTGGCTTTAGCGCCGTGTAGCCCTCCACAATAGCTACACGCCCTAGCGGCGGTGCTAACGTTACCCTCCCTTTGTCTGAGGTTAGCGTTAGCTGCTTTGGGTGCGTTCGGTTTGCAAGTCTTTCTGCCTATTGCGTGCACCGTTTCATGCGTGCTGCCCTGGCCCATAGACTTTAGCTGTTGCTTTGCTAGCTCGTGTGAGCGGGCTACATCTATGGCTTTTTCCAGCGTTAGCTCAGCTCCCCGGCTAAGTAGCTTTTCTCTCACTCTGGGTGAGTTGGTGGCAAACACGATGCGGTCCCTGACCATCTCGTCGGCATGTGGGTAGCCACAGTCTTTGACTAGAAGCTTTAGCTCAGTTACAAATCGTTCGAAGGATTCACTCTCTCCCTGCATCTTTTCATGAAATTTATATCTGGCATAAATCGGGTTTGCTTTGGGGGTGATGTACTCAGTGTACTTATCGTAGTACGTTTCTAGCTTCTTGGCTCGTTCTCCGCCGAGTGTCCCCCAATCCAGAGCAAGAGGTCGCTGCATTTCTCCTCTTCGTTCTTCCCGCGCAGGGGGCCCTTGAACATTAGCTCCGCTGTTTGTCGAAATCGTCTCCATGCTTCAGGTAAGTTCGCCGATTCCCAGTCCATCCGTGGAGCTGGAACACCGTACGAATCCATATTAGGTATTTAAACCCCGCTACTCTGACACCATGTAATGATCTGCGCCCTCTGGCTATGTTAACTTATAACATTGTAACCGGTTATTTTCTTGCCCGGTGCGGGATTCGATACGGGGTGTACTGCACCACAAGGCGACATCGCTAACCGCTGTCCAACTCGGGCGAAGATTTCGCCAGGCGACAGCCAATCACCTTCAAGTAGGGTTAGAACCCGCCTTCGTGTCGGGAAAGAAGACACGCCCCCTACCCAGAATCCCTTTCGGACGCCGTCCGAACGCAACTCCTGAACGAGCCGGTGAAATTCGCCAAGCTGGGCACGTCTCCAGTTTATGCTATGAACCCAAACCCAACGCCGGTTTGGGCGGCGCAAGTTGATATAAAGCAGAGCCGCCGCAACTGATCTCTGTCGCTCATCCGTGATGCTCACAAGTAAACACAAACTGCTCGCGTGTGGTATTTGTTGTGTGCGGTCTAGCAAACTTGCTAGCGGCGTCGGTGTGACTAGCCTGCTTGTTGTGACGTCAACACAGCGAATTCGCGCTCTGTTCGAACACACCTGGCGGAGCTGGCGGCGGCCAAACACGGGCGAACAAAGCGGCGCCAACTCTCTCGCCGCCTTTGCTCTGAACGTAGCATGGCGGCTGGACGGTGGATTTGATGACGGTGACGTTGAACGAAGCGCAATTAAGGTGAACAAATCCATCCGTTTAACGAATACGCCAAACACGCTAGCCAGAAGGGAGTGTGGTTTTTCCCAATACGTCACAGCGCGCTGCGCCAACCAGCGGGGCTCGACCGGAGCGCCGCTAGCGAGCTGTAATGGAGGTCAGGGAGACAAGATGGCCGCCCGCACTTTTCGGCTGTTTTACTTCAGTGACTCAAACTCGGTCGTACGAACGTGTTTGGCTAAGTGACGGCTGCGGGTCACGTCTAAAAGGGGTGCGCAGGTAACCACCACGCTAGCAGTCGTTGCGAGTATGTCTTTGGTGTGATATTAGTGTGTAAATGTTCGCCGTTCATTATGATTGTAACCGGTTATTTTCTTGCCCGGTGCGGGATTCGATACGGGAGGTACTGCACCGCAAGGCGACGTCGCTAAATCAGTGTTTCTCAACCCAGTCCTCAAGGACTCCCTATCCTGCAGATTTTCTTTGCAACCCTGAATAGGTGCCCGTTTGTAGTTCTTCAACCAATCAGCAATGAATGTCAGAGTTTGCACACCTTGCATAATTAAGTGCTATGAGATGACTGGTTGAGTAAGTACAAGCAGGGCTACCTATGCAGGGTTACAATGACAATCTGCAGGATAGGGGTTCCTTGAGGACTGGTTTGAGAAACACTAAGCTAGTACGTCAAACGCTGGTTAGTATCTGTTTTAACTGTTTAATTTGATTGTTGTTTGAGAAAAAAAAGATGCTGATGAGCAGAACTGAAGAACAGTAAACACTGTCCCTCCTCGTCATTTCTGTTTCCCCCTGTTCCTACCAGGCTGTCCACAACGATTGCCTGTTCATGGGATTCCAAACCCCCGGGACCTGTAACAGGTATAAAGAACACAGATTAACGTGGATTTATAGCCGAAGTACAGATTTAGCACATATATTACAGAAAAATGTAAGACCCAACCAAGAAACCTTACACCATAGATAGACATGGGCCTACAAAAGCCATACTAGCCCTTTCACTGATGCTCAAATCTGAATGCAACTCGCATCCCAATGCAACACGTAATGCTAAATATCATTATTTCCATTATAAATAGAATACTCTTTATTAGTCATTGTTGTACATGCATACAAATGAAATGTACTCTCAGCATTTTAACCCATCAATCAATCTATTTGCATTTTATATAGTGCTTTTCTAGCTGCAACAGCCACTCAAAGTGCTTTACAATTAATTAATTCACACACACACACACACACGTAATCTTCTGCTTTTCTCAGACGCTCCTGAATTTGTATCCTATTGTATAGGAGCAGTGGGCAGCCGCCGTGCAGCACCCAGGGACCAACTCCAGTTATTTCTTCCTATTACCTTGGTCAGGGGCACAGACAGGAGTATTAAGCCTAACATGCATGTCTTTTTTGATGGCGGGAGGAGACCGGAGTGCCCGGAGGAAACCCACGCAGATGCAGAAACGGCCTGTACGAGGCAGAAATGCAAAACCATTACAGAGTATGTTTAAAAAAAAATCATCGCACTCGTATACGAAATTAGGCAAGCCCATTAATGACTGTTGCAAGCAAGCATTGGATGGCCTGAAATTTGATGTTCTCCCCGTGTCTGCATGGGTTTCCTCTGGGTGCTGCGGTTTTGCTCCCACACTCTAAAGCAGGGGTGGCTAACCATGTGTCATGGAGAGCTATGCAGGTTTTCATTCCAGCCAGACTCCATACAGAATGAAAACGGTTTGGATAATGGATAGAATGGAAATCCATCAGTAACAGAAGAACCATGGTGTGGTATATTACCTGGAGGAAGTGATATAAAATATTTCTGATTCTGATTCAGCGTGGCTCAATGTATTTCGATGTCATATACAACATCGTTAATCCCAGACGACGTTGGGTGGTAATGCGTTGCTAAAAGAGCAGTGGTCATTAAACATGGTATCATGTTCAACATGTTTTGATGTCATATACAACATCGTTAATCCCAGATGACAAGGTCGGGTAGTAATGCTGAAATCCTATTAGGGACACATTGTTACTTATGCACTGGTGGTAATGGGGATGGATGGGTAGGAGGAGGCTCTTAAAGCCCAGAACAGCTCATTTAAAAAAAAAAAAAAAGGAATAAGAGATGAACGTGAACTTAGTGTGAAATTCAAAATAGTGGACGTGAACTAGTTCATTTTAATCTCCATAACATTAGCTTCTTTGCCTTTCTCCCCCTCCCACACACACACATACCAAAGAGCATAATGTCGGTCCGACATGAACTTGACAACAGAGAACACAGTTTCTACTGCTTAACCTTAAAGTGTAACTAGGCTAAAAGAAAGAAGCTAATGTATGATATTTTGATTACATAGAGTATTATTTTCAGTGTTGTGCATGAACTCGTCAGACGGCCCTTTCTTGTGGAACTACATTGTCTCAACCGCAGAACGTCCATCTGATTCTGCTGATCTGCAGCGTAATATCCTACGCTGCATAGGTGCACTTATGCGAAGAAATGTGGACATTCTGCGGTTGAGAGAATGTAGTTCCACATGAAACGGCCGTCTGACGGCCAGATCCAGTGGTGAAAATGATCAAAACATATCGTACACTTAAACGGATTTTATTTTTTTAGGTGAGCCTTTTCTGAAGTGGCGAAAATGTGTTTTATCCGTGCCGGCTACTCCTGCTGAATCTCCCAACTGGGAGCGCACAGACTCCCATCTACTGCAGGTAAAATACTTGACTATTGACAAGTACCTCATACAACCCCACTTCAAAAAACCCGTACTATCACTTTACAGATAAAAGAAAGGGAAAATAACGACACTAATGTATACATTTTTCCATTCAGTTCAGTCAAAGCCTGCTGGGAGCACTTTAACCAACTTATGTGGAGTTATTTTGATATTATAATTATTCAGTTTGATCAAAGTTTACTTCCTGCTGTCCATGCAGTTTAATTCATTTCATTTTCATGTTTTGGAAGTTATTTATTTTTAATTAAAAAAGAATTCCACGGGCATCTGGGTGGCATGGTGGTCTATTCTGTTGCCTACCAACATGGGGACAGCGGTTTGAATTCCTGTGTTGCCGACGGCTTGGTCGGGCATCCCTACAGACACAATTGGCCGTGTCCGCGGGAGGGAAGCCGGATGTGGGTGTGTCCTGGTCACTGCACTAGTGCCTCCTCTGGTCAGTCGGGGTGCATGTGCGGGGGGAGGGGGAACTTGGGGGAATAACGTAATCCTCCACGCGCTACGTCTCCCTGGCGAAACTCCTGACTGTCAGGTGAAACGAAGCTGCTGGCGACTCCACATGTATCAGAAGAGGCATGTGGTAGTCTGCAGCGCTCCCTGGATTGGCAGAGGGGGTGGAGCAACAACCAGGACGGCTGGGAACAGTGGGATAATTGGCCAGATACAATTGGGGAGGAAAAAAAGGGGGAACACCCCCCCCCCCTCCAAAAAAAGAAAAAGAATTCCACTCAGATTGTTATTTAGTGCCTTGAACATCATGCACTTTATTTTTTCAAATATTTTCTGTTTTACACAAAATTAAATCAAACATATGTTCACTTAAAGGCAGTCTTGTGTTGGGGTTTGTGTTGCTGTAAATTTTGGCACAAATTTTTTTACATTTACCGCAACTGAATATCAGCCCCAATTATCTGCTATCGGCCTCCACAACTTACCAATAATTGGACTGGAAGAAGAAAAAAACAAAACAAAACCCTTGCTGCCAACCAGAGTACAATTGAACAAGTGATATCAAAGCTTCCACCGAACTCGGAAAGGGCAAAGCGAATCACAAAGTCGATCGCAACTTTTATTGCCAACAATTTGCGCCTCTACTCAGTCATTGAGAACCAAGGCTTTTGTGCTATGCTGCACACTTTGGAGCCGAGATACAACATCCCATCTTGAAATTTTTTCACCGACACAGCGATACCCACACTCTACAACGAAACCAAAACCAAAGTCATGGAATCATTGAGGAAAGCAGGTAGGACAGCAATAACGTGATGCATGGACATCCAGTGCTACAGAATCTTATGTCCCCGTAAATGCGCACTTTTTTCCGATGACTGGCTGCTCATGTCTCATGTGCTGCAAACGAGCAATGTGTGAGAGCCACACAGGTGCAAATGAGGCTGAACTGTTACATAATATAGCAGAAGAATGGCAGTTCACTACCAAATATTTAGAAACACCCCCAACATGACCGTTGCTGCTCAACTGGGTAAATTCCTACACGTGAGACATTAATGCCCACACACTAAATCTGGTATCTCAGCAAGCGCTCAAATTCTCCACTGTATCAAGGCTACTGAGGAGGGTCAGACGTATGACCATGTTTTTCCACCACAGCACCACTGCAAAACACCAGCTAGAGGAGAAGCAGAAGCTACTTGGTCTGCCATGTCATAAGCTGAAAACAGATGTCAGCTGCAGGTGGAACAGTGCTTATGAGGTGGTTGACATGTTTCTGGAGCAATAACCTGCGATCTGCGCCACCTTACTCTCTTCTCAGGTGAGGAGAGGAGAGGCTGACCTCTGCACTCTCGGTGAACCAGATGTCTGAAGTGCAGAGGATGTTATTAAGACCCTAAAGCCAATGAAAGATGCAACCACTCTCATATCAGAGTAGAGCACCTCCACAGTGTGTTTGGTTGTCCCATTACATGCTCAACTCATCCAGGACACAAAGGACTATTGGAGAGTCATCAGTGGTCCGGGAGATAAAGCAGGGCATCAGCTGGAACTTCAGCAAGAGGTGCACCAGTGAGCAGGAGAGAAACACTCTTCACACAGCCTCTGCTCTTGACCCGCTTTTAAGGGACTGCCTGTCCTTTCTGAGGAGGAGAAAGTGGAGATGTATCCAAGTGTGATCGCTGAGGCTGCGTCGCTAGAGGTAATTCTGGCATTTTATTTTATGTAAACATCAATGTAAAACATGTAAAATGTCACTTTGGACTTAAGACGCTCATTTAACTTATCCAATTGACAGAATAACAAATATTCCATAAACAATACAAGAATTTTGATATCGAATAGCAAAAGTAAATTTGTGTTTGGTTCAAATGTGGTTTGGGTTGAAGATATTACATTGTGATTTAAGAATGTAAGGTTGTTGTGTTTACCTGTTCTTATTATGTTTATCTACAGCAAGAAGTGAGAGCAGAAGAGGAGGAAAACCCAGAGCACAACACAGTCAGTGAGGAGGACACCCCTCATCCCAAGACCACTGAGGAGCAACACCAAAGTCCCTCTGGTCTCAAGGCACTTTCTGGATCATAAAACTTTGTACTTACTGTATTGTTCACTTGTACTGCCATATTTGAATTATGGATTGGTGGTATGGGGAAATACTTACAAAAGCAACCTACAACCGCAATGTGTACGGCAAAAAAGAGCTATAAGGATAGTGAACAATGTAGGATATCGGGAACACACCAACAAACTTTTTAAATTCAAGGGCCATGAAGTTCATGGAACTTGTAGAACACAAGACTGCACAAATGTTGTACAAAGCAAGAAATAATCTACTTCCTGGCAACATATAACAACTGTTCTCAGATAGAGAGGGTGGGTATAATTTAAGAGGAATATTGAAATTTAAAAACAAAGTATTGGCACCACTTGCAAAAGTATGTGTATTTCTTACTGTGGAGTTAGTCTGTGGAATGGTTTAGATCAAGAACTCAAGGAAAGCACAAGTTCAAATCATTTCAAAAAAAGGTACCAAAAAATGGTTTTAAAGCGGTATAAGGATGAGGAGGAGGCCTTGCTTCTCTCATGACAATGATACCGTGGTGGATGCTATTATTGTTTTTCCTCATTATTATTTTTATTTTTGGGGATTTCTTTCCCAGTATTTTATTAGTGTCACTGTTCTTTTTCGAATGGGATACCATTATTATTGCTTTTGTTATCTGGGCTTCTTTTTCGCTTGTTTCCAGTATTTTTATTGCTTTAATTCCTTTGCTTACAAACACGCACGCGCACACACATTAATTTAATTTTTCCACTATTTTTCTTATTATTATTCCATTTTTGATTTCCATCACTACTATTGTTTTTGTTTTTTGACTCATTGACAAGGTAAGTCATTGAGTAAGGCATACTCGGATGTGTAAAAAAAAAGTTTATTAATGAGATTATAAAGATTGAGCATCAGAGAGGGGGCAGGATATTATAAGTAGAAACTTCCTCCTGCTCCTTTTGTGATGGATAACTTTAACTGTTGTTGATGAAGATTCAGTCCCTTGTAGGCAGGCTGGCATGCTCTGTTTTTGATTTAATGCTTATACATTTGTGTGTTTATAGGCTGGTTTGCTATTTGACCTAGCCGTGTCTTATTTGTGCAGAGAAACTATGCAGAATATACTGTGCCCTGCTTTAGATGCCTGTATTGTAGCATACTGTGATGTTTGGTGTTGATACCTGTGTGGAGGTTTGATATGGTCATTAACTGATTATGTTATATTATGTTGTATAAACACAGCATCCATTGCATGTAGTCCATCTTGGGAGAGAGGTCCCTCCTCTGTTGCTCTCCCTGAGGTTTCTTCCTATTTTTTTTCTCCCTGTTGAAGGGTTGTTCTTTTTTTAGTTTTTTTTTTTTTAGGGAGTTGTTCCTTATCCGATACGAGGGTCTAAAGACAGGATGTTGTGTTGCTGTAAAGCCCCCTGAGGCAGATTTGTAATTTGTGAAATTGGGCTATACAAATAAAATTGACTTGACTTGACTTGCTGTTGTTGAATTCATGGTTCACCTTGTTGATTTGTGTGGAGATTGTTGCACTCTCATTCAGTGATTTAATTTGTACTGCCTCCTGGCTAGTGGTGGCGCTGTGATTTCTCACCTGAGTGATTGTTATATATGTGCAGGCAGGAGCGCAAATAAAGGAACTTCTCTTTCCAGTTAAGGAGACTGGTGACGAGCTGTGTATTTTATTCCTTCGTTGGTCCCTGCTGTGAAGATGGCGGCCTGAGCAGACCATCTTTGCAACGCTGTGCACCAGACTTTTAAAAGACTCATGAAAAGCCTACTATTTGTCAAGTTTAACTGCCTGTTTCTTGTTCAAGTGAGACTCTTCACTCAGCGCGCAAAGATTTTATCCTGAAATGGGAGGAAAAACATGTGATCTCGTCTCTTTCAAGTGAAGACAAGAAAGCTAGCGTAGCGTGTGCGCTAGCTAGCGGTGGCCATGGTTATTCACAAGACGGAGGTGATTTGGAGGTCCGTTGTGTAACCGAAGAGGAGTTCCCATCTCTGCCAGCTACACTAAGTAAATCCAAGGCGGTGAAGAAAAAAAGCATACGATCCTGGCAACTCATCCTTGGTCAGTGATAGCCACTCTCCACTTGCCAATTTAACGAAGCTTATCAACAACAGATCCGACATGATTGAGGGCAAAATCTCCGACCTGAACAACAAGGTAGATTGTGTTGTTGCTGACCTTAAGGCTGTCACCACGAAGATATCTAAACCTGAGCAGCCTGTTGATATGGTGGAGCAGAATGTCAGACTTATGCAAAAGAGAATGGATGACCTAGGATCGTACTCGAGAAGGAGTAACTTAAGGCTAATGGGAGTCCCTGAATCTGCCCAAGAAAACATTTGCCTTGAAGTACTAAAGATTTGCCAGGTTGTCCTGCCCTGCATGAAAGATAAGCTTGTGGATGCCATTGACACTGTTCATCACCTTGGGAAGAAACGACAGTTCACTGATGATACCAGACCCAGAGGTATCGTACTCCAGTTTGTCTCGTGTGTCTGCAGCGATGCGGTGTGGAAGGCGGTGAAGAACTCGTCCTTCTTGAGAGATCATGGCTTGCAGTTCAAGGAGGATTTCTCCAAGGGGGACCGAGAGAAGAGGCTGTGGTGTGAAGTGCAGAGGGCTCGTTCAGTGGGCCAGAGACCGAGAAGGCGAGATCATCCTAACTGGTTGACTACGTGTGAGATTCAGTTTCTTCCTCCTGTGAAGATTCCTCCTAATAAGGTGGTTGACTCTCTCACTTAACAAATATGGAGGGAAAATTGCTCCAGTCAGATTCATTTTAGTTAGTGTTGACAGTTTACCACTTTGTTATATGGATCTACTTGTATGTTGTTGCAATAAGGAACATTTTATTGTGGAAGATTTAATTACCTTACCCACATTAAGAGTATAACTTGGCTTATATATTATCTTGAAAGAGGTATTTTTCACGTAATTGGAAACACTGAGGTGCTGCGTTAGCTACTGACCTATTTTCCAAGCTTTTAAGCTTTTTCTACAGCTACACAAAAGAGGTTATAATCAACTTTTGTTCCCTTTTTATGTATTTTTTTTTCATGTTTATTTCTATTCTCTCTTTAGATGCCAGGGGTTTAAGAAACGATGTAAAACGTAAGGCCTTGGTTGTTTTTTTTTGCCAAACAGCTAAAAATTGATTTTGTATTTTTTCAAGAAGCGCACTCGCTTGCTAAAGATTGTAATTTTTGGAGGTCACAATGGGGAAATTACATTTGGCTGTCTCATGGATCAGAGCATTCTGCGGGGGTATCTTGTTTAAAAAACAATTTTGGAGGAGACATTTTGCATTCCGACTGTGACACTTATGGTCACTTTATCTGTTTAGTTATCAAGGTTAATAACATAATTTTGATTGTTGTCAATAGCTATGGTTTCAATTCTAAGGGGGACAATGATCAGGTACTTATTCTTTGGAAGGTAGATTGGTGTGTTGGTTAATTAAATTTCCTGATGCTTACTTAGTGATAGGGGGTGACTTCAGTGTCGTTATAGCTGAGGTTAGTGATAGATGGCCTCCAGGTCATCTCTCAAACTCCAATTCTACATGAAAGCTACTTATGAGCAGGTTTGACTTAACTGATATATGGAGGGATACATTTCCAAATAGTAGGATGTACACCTGGAGCAACAAAGACTGCTCCAGACGGTCACGTATAGACTTCTGGCTTGTCTCTAAAACTTGAAGTAAAGACAGTATTATAGTCAATATTTTAACAACACCATTAACAGATCACAGAGCTGTAACCATGAGTATTAATTTTTTTCTGTAGTGACTATGGGTTAAAAAAAATTCTACTGGAAAATTAACAGTTGCCTGTTAAATCACAGCAGTGTAAAACAAGAGCTGGAAAATCTTATTACTCTCTACTGGAACAAAGCTCAAAGAGAAGGATTTTTTTTGGAACTAATTGGGAGCTCCTTAAATTTGAAATGTATAAATACTTGAGGAATTATGGCAACGTGCTAGCTAAATCCAGGCGAATCTCAGAAGAAGGGGTTATTTCCGAAATCACATCCCTGTCTAATGTCCCACCAGAAAATGTATCTAAAGAGGAGAGATTAAAATTAGCTGAGTTACAAAGCAAATTAGATGACATGTATAAAATGAAAGCAGAGGGAGCTTTTGTAAGATCTAGGCAGAAATGGCTAGAGCAAGGCGAGCAGATGTCTGCATCTTTCTTTAATTTAGAAAAATCCCAAGCCAAGTATAATTCTGTCCTGCAGTTGAATATTGCAGGAACGGTTACTGATAACAAAAAGAATATCTCAAAAGTTTTGATATGAATATTACTCTTCTTTATACAAATCTAAGTACTATGGGGACATGTCAACATTTTCTAAATATTTGGATAGTGTAAATTCAATTAGCGAGGAGGATAAGTTAATTTGTGACTCTCCAAGTACTACTGAAGAAGTTATAGATGCCATAAATGATCTAAAAAATAATAAGTCACCAGGGAATGATGGAATCAGCTCTGAATTTTATAAGGTTTGTTCTGAGTTGCTTGCACAATTCCTTTTGAATGTATTTTTAGAGAGCATTGCAAAATCTACACTTCCTACCAGCATGACACGGTATAATTCGTCTAATACCTAAACAGAAAAAAGATTTGCTCATAATTGACAACTGGAGGCCCATTAGTTTACTCAATAATGATTATAAACTGTTTGCTGTTGTGTTTGCCACAAGATTTAAAAGTGTTTTGGACTCAATTACAATTACAATTAGTAACAGGCATTTCCAATAACATAAGACTAGTTTTTGATCTTATTGATTATTCTGAACTGATTACTGATGACAGTTTTATATTTTTTCTTGACTTTTACAAAGCCTTTGACACAGTTGAGCACCCCTTCATTTTTTATTGTCTTGAAAAATGTGGATTTGGAACATACTTTTTCAATGCAGTGAAAACCCTCTATGCAAATGAGAACAGCTCTGTGAAATTAAGTGATGGTACTACTCCAAGATTCTGTCTAGAAAGAGGCATACGCCAAGTCTGTCCGGTCTCTGTTTACCAATTCCTTATTGTTCCACAAGCCTTTTGTCACTATATAAAATCAAGCAACTTAGAAGGTGTCTCTATTGCAGGTAGAAATATTTTATTAAGCCAACTGGCAGATGATACAACTTTGTTCTTGAAAAATGCTCAGCAGGTAAAGCCTGCAATCAAAATTATTGATGTATTTTCAAAAGCTTCAGGTCTCTGTCTGAATTTCAACAAATGTGAGTTATTTGCTTTAAAAAGCTGTGATGTAACCTCTATTGATGATATACCTGTCAAGGAAAAGGTTAATTATTTAGGCATTCTTGTAACCAAGGGTCAACAAGACAGATGCACTGTTAATTTTTGTCCAGTGATTAAAAAAATAAATGTAATCGCTGGTTACAAAGAGCTCTGTCCTTGAAGGGACGGGTCCTCCTATTAAAAGCTGAAGGTATTTCTAGGCTTGTTTATGTTGCATTCTCTCTTTTCCTTGATAACAAAACTGCCAAAAAAATTGACCAGCTGCTGTTTAATTTTTTTTTGTGGAAAAAATCATATACTACATTACATCAGAAAATCTGTAGTCATTAATTCTTGCAAAAATGGTGGTCTTGGCTTTTTGGACTTCTCTACCTTGAACAATGTGTTTAACTGGTTAAAGCATTTTCTTTTTTTTTCTTTTTTTAAATGACTCCTCCATGTGGAACTTTATTCCCTTTTTTTTTAACCAAATTGGAGGGCTCTCCTTCCTATTGGTATCATCATCATCAGTTCCGTAACCTATGGAGGTCATAGGAGCACAGCTGATACTTCAACAAGTCTCTTCCACCGTTCCCTATCCATCGCAGCTCTCCCCGCCTCCACTACGCTCATCTGTAGCCGTTCTCCGATGTTGTTTACCCAGGTTTTTCTCGGTCTCCCTCTCTTCCTAGTCCCTTCTACCAGGCCTTGCAGGATATCCTTTGCAAGTGTCCTTTCCATTCGGCAGACGTGCCCAAACCAGTTTAATTTCCTTTTTTTTTTTTACCATTGTCAGTAAACTATCATGGCAACCAGTAGCTTCCTTAACTCTGTTCAGCACTTCAATGTTGGTGACATGCGCTGTGTATGGGATTTGCAGCATTCTTCTGTATGCTCGTAAGTTCAAAGGCTTGTATTTTTTTCTCCATAGCTTTTGTTAGGGTCCAGGATTCTGCACCGAATAGAAGAGTTGCTGTTATAGTGGCGCGAAGCAGCTGCATTTTTGACTTCATTCCCAAGTTTTTTATCTTTCTAGAACTAGGTCATTGTGCTTGTTGCGAGGGCGATTCTGCACCTAATTTCCTTTTCCAATCTTCCGTCTTCGTTAATCACAGATCTGAGATATTTGAAACATGTGACTTCCTCAAGTTTTTCGCTGCCAACAATGATTTCCACGTTCTGCTCTACAATCTCGTCAGCCTCCTCGGGTGATCTTTTGTTGTCATGATTTTGCTTTTTTGAGTACTGATCAACATACCCTTGTCCTTCGCTGCCTTGTCCAGTCTTCTGGTTATTTCAGCTAGTTCTCCCCTATTGCTGGCGATTAGATTTATTGGTATGCAATTATAAAATAAATAAAATACCAGTTAAACGGTCAAATTTTCACAAACAGGCTTTATTGGCATGGAAATTAATTTACAAGCACAATTTCTCACCACAATAATGGGGATGTCTTATATAAAAATATGAGTATATTTCTGAAGAATTGGTTTGACAGCAACATCTTTTTGGTGAGTCAACTGATTACCCCAGAAGGCCATCTTATGAACTACAATGAATTCATCTCTCATTTCAATTTTCCTGTCACAATTAAGGAATTTGCTCTGATAATGGGGACTATTCCTAATGGTTCTGTAATTTTGTGCAAGGGTTTAGTTCAAGAAGATGTTTCTTTGGATAATCCTGCTGATTCCTCTTGTGGGGAAATGTGTTTCTCACCACCCTGCAAGTATAATAACAAAGCTATTTGCTTTTTGTTTCAGAGTGAGGTTGTCACGAAGCCTTATGTCACTACTTGTTGGAGCAACTTTGCTAAGAATATTCCTTGGTCAAAAGTGTGGTCACTGACTCACAAATACTTTATTACTAATGAGATAAGAGAGGTTTCCTTTAAAAAAATTATATAAATTTTACCCTGCAAAGCATTTTCTCAAGAAATTTAAGGCAGATATAAATATAAATTGTTCTTTTTGCTCAGCCTATCCAGAAACTGTGCCCCATCTTTTTCAATATTCTATGTCTCTATGGAAAGATGTTTCAAAATTTATTAGTGACTCCTTATACATAGATTTTGCATTGTTATATATTATTTTCGGATTTTTGGCCTATGACAATACATTTGAGGAAAGAGCATATATCCAAAATCTATTGATTATTAGCTAAATTCTATATACGTAAGTGCAAGTTTACAAACCAAAGACCCCTTTTATTGTTTTTTTATAAAGGTTTCGAACAGTACATAAGTATTAATTCTATTGCCAATAAAAAGGTCCAAAAAACTAATGCCATGTGTTCACAGTAAAATATGTATGTAAATGTATTGTGATCTTAGCTGTTGTGTCTCAAATGTTTTTGTTTTCTTTTCCATTTTTATTTCTTATTTGGCCTACCCCACTGGCATGGTTGTTTGCACTGTAGTCATTAATGCTGTAAAAATGTGACAGGTGTACAACTTGTTGATTACTCAATAAAAAAAATAAAATCATTCCTCCGTTTATAATATTTAGTATGACAACGCCAACACACCTTGTTCAGGTGTGGTGGAACTCTAAGACAATAAAACCAGGATATACTACATGAGTCAGAATACATTTATTTTGATTGCTTTCAATCAACAGATCGCTCATAGATAGCTTTGTTAAGGCTCTTGCTTACTGTTTTTAACATGCCTGACAGCGCATTCATAACAAGATGGCACTCCCATCGCAACACTTAAACTGGTTGGTAAACTGAACAAGTCACTTTATGCTCTGAAACAGTCAGGACGAAAATGGAACAGAGTGTTACACGATCACCTCTGTGAAAATGGATTTACACAGAATCCAGCAGACCACTGTGTATACACCGAAGAGGGAGTGATAGGATCATACCGATAATTTGGGTTGATGATCTACTCATTGCAGCCAGGGACAATGATTCTCTCAATGATGTGAAGAAAATGTTGACAGCAAAGTTCAAAATGAAAGATCTTGGGAAGCTTAAGCACTTTCTAGGCATTGATTTCGACCAGGGTGAGGGAGAAGTAAGGATGAACCGAAAGAGGTACATATCAAAAATACAGGAGAAGCTACAAGAAAAGCGAAGAAGCACTCAAACTAGTGGCACATAGCGATGCTGAATGGGCAGCAGAATCGAGTGATAGACACAGTACAACAGGGTATTGTTTAAATCTCACTGAAAAAGGTCCTGCTGTATCGTGGAAATCAAAAAGCAGCCAACAGTTGCATTATCTACTTGTGAAGCTGAATATATGACTTTGGCTGCGACTACTCGGGAATGTCAATATCTTGTACAACTGTTGAATGGGATAGATAGTGAGTGCAAATATGAACCAGTCAAAGTCTTGGAGGACAATCAAGGTGCCATTGCTTTATCCAAAAAATCCTGTAAACCGCCAGAGATGTAAACATGTCGATATTCTATTTCATTTCGTTTGATCAGCACTCAATGGTGGCAAAATAACCATAGAATATTGTCCAACAACAGAGATGGTGGCAGACGTTATGACTAAGCCTGCGACAAAGGTTAAGATAGAGAAGTTTGGGAATCTTATGTTTGCAATGTAATTTTATGTTTCAAATGTTTAAATTTGCCAGACAAGTGTGACAATGTGTTTGGTCTTTGCATTATGAGAGCAAGTGGGGGTGTTGATTCGTGTGGGAATTGTCGCGCTCTCATGCAGTGATTTAATTTGTACTGCCTCCTGGCCAGTGGTGGCGCTGTGATTTCTCACGTAAGTGATTGTTATAGATGTGCAGGAGCGCGAATAAAGAAACTTCTCTTTCCGGTTAACCAGACTCTGTGACGAGCTGTGTATTTTATTCCTCCGTTGGTCCCTGCTGTAAAGAAGGCGGCTGGGCAGACCGTCTTTGCAACGCTGTGCACCAGACTTTTAAAGACTCGTGAAAAGCCTACTATTTGTCAAGTTTAACTTTCAGTTTCTTGTTCAAGTGAGACTCTTCACCCGGCGCGCAAAGATTTTATCCTGAAATGGGGAAAAAACGTGTGATCTCGCCTCTTTCAAGTGAAGACAAGAAAGCTAGCTTAGCGTGTGCGCTAGCTAGCGATGGCCATGGTTATTCACACGACGGAGGTGATTTGGAGGTCCGCTGCATAACCGAGGAGGAGTTCCCGTCTCTGCCAGCTACACCAAGTAAATCCAAGGTGGTGAAGAAAAAAAAGCATACAATCCTGTCAACTCGTCCCTGGTCAGTGATATCCACTCTCCACTTGCCCATTTAACGAAGTGTAGCCCTTCCTACCACGTTCCAGGTTAATAGATGGATATTAACTGGGTTTGTTACAGTATAGTCAGGCGGCTTAGCAAAATGATGGGGACACGGCGGACAAAAGCACCAATTTTTTTCCACATGCTCTCCATCACCATAGCTTTCAATTTTTAATGGGAGCCACTTCATCAAGATGGCGGGTGGCGGCCATCTTTGATTTCAAGATGGCCACCAAGTAAAATCTATAAGTGCCAATATCTCAGCTTCCAAGCCACTTAGAAGGTCAATCCTGATGTCAAAATATACATTTTATGGGTCAACAAATGTATTAAAGCTATTGAGAATATCAATAGGTGACTATTTTTTCTGATATTAGATAATTTAGTTCATTCTGGCAATATAGCCACACAATTATGTACATTATGCACAACATATTTTTGTAACACACAGCGTGAGCATTCCAGTAGACGATAAGGTAAGTAAAGTTAGCCATTTACTCTTATATAGGAAATTATTATTAAGCACATGTGTGTAACGACACATTCATTGGGGGGAACATGACCACATCGTACATTGATGCTAGTCCAGTTGGTGTGATTTTTTATTAACTTTGACAGAGCTGTCTCTTGTTATTTCCCATTTATATTCAAATTAATTCTGTCAGAAAAAGAAAACGCAAAAAGCGTATGAACCCCCCTCCAATTGTAGCCTACACTTGGTTTGCTCCACCTGCCTGCATGCAACTACTGCAGAATTAATAGAGTAGCTTACTCCGCACACATGATCGGAAAGGCCGAGGCGGTTAACTGACAACTGGATTACCAAGCAAACCAAGTAAATACCATGCTCTTTTTAATAAGGCTGGCTGGTTTTCTCAAAATGTGTCATTTCTAAATGATAGTATCATGCTCGGTACTGTAGGCTATAGCCTACTGTCTGTTTTATCCTAATTAGCTAGCTATTTAGCTAAATAGCAAGCAAGCTAAAGCAGGACAGTTGGGTTAGCAATCAGAGACATAGCTTGGCCAATAACATCACAAGCTTAAATAAAGGAATTTAGTTTACCTAGATAGCCAACACAACTTAGTCTGATTGTATTGTAAGCATGTTGTTGTTGCTATTAATGTTCACTAGTTGCTAGCTCAGAATCAGATCTCCTGACTTTCTAATTCACATCATGTCATTCTGTGTGATGGTAATGTTAAAATTAATCTGACATTTTTTTGTTCAGATCGTGGACGTGTTCAGTCAGTTGAGGTGAATGTGGAGGAAGCAGATTTCTTTCAGACAGTAAGTAACTATACCTTACCTAAATAAGTAATGTTAGCAGTGGCGTGCACAGACTTTTTAAAGGGCAGGGTCGAAAATAAAAAAAGGGCACCTACAGCGTATTTTCGGCACTGAAGAGGGCACTTTAGAGTGCGTTTTGTCACTCAAGAGGACATTTTAGTGTGCGTTTTGTCACTCAAGAGGGCACTTTAATGCGTGTTTTGTCACTCAAGAGGGCACTTTAGAGCGCATTTTGTCACTCGAGGACATTTTAGTGTGCGTTTTGTAACTCAAGAGGGCACTTTAACGCGCGTTTTGTCACTCAAGAGGGCACTTAAAGATGCGTCTTTCAACAATAAACGCACGGGGGGGGACCGCCCCCCTAGCCCCCCCTCCCCCTGTGCACACCTATGAATGTTAGAGTAAAGGGTAGACAGGCGCGGATCTACGGGGTGGCAAGGGGTAGCAGCTGCCACCTCTGGGACACAGTCTTGCCACCCCATTTATAAATCAGATAATATGTTTTTAAAGTATATTTTATGTACATGCATGGTGAAGGTCAATGAGACATGCACCAAACTCATCTCAAACAGTAGAGAACAAAATACATTCGTTGAAATCCGAGTTTTGAATAATAATACGTTTAGAATAATGTCCATTGCCCCCCCCCCCTTGAACCTCATGCAACCCCTTTGCCACCCCAGGAAAAAAATCTCTAGATGCGCCACTGAGGGTAGATAAGGCATATATAGCTATTATCATCAAGGTCAGTCATTGTCATGTTTTTCTGGTAAAAATAACAGTATTTCTGGTCATAATGCAGGCTGCACAGAGAAACTGTCACAGGGATGCTGAAATTGGGCAGACAGGGACATGCTCAAATATAGACGATCAGGTGAGAAATTGGACAGTGAGAACAGCTTGATAATAAGTTAATTAAATAATTAGTGTTAATCTAGGCCTACATGTCAGTAGTCAATAACTAGTCATAAATAAACACACGCACACACACTATAATATACTTTTTGTATGTTGCAGCGGCTGCAGCCTTTGACTGAAGTCTTGTCCACATGATGGATTGGGCATTGTGTATTCTATGCCAACAGCCTACCACTGAAGCACTCTGATGCCCTTTAAATGCACCGGGACCTGGAGACCAATCTGAGCCATACAAATCCTTTCTGGACAATGTGAATGCTTTCAGGGAGCTGAATCAACTGCCAGTACCACTCCCTTTTGACGAGCACATTAATGTGGACCAGTTTGTCAGGTGTCGAGCACAGTGGCATAAATCTTGTCACATTAAATTCAATGTAAGCAAACTGGAAAGAGCACGGAAGAGGGTGAGAGCTGGATCTTCTGAGACCTGTGCTGCAGATGTGAAACGACCTCAACAATGTGAGCCTCTGGACAAGAGCACATGTTTATTTTGCAGAAAGTCTTATGGAGATCTTCACGAGTTCATGACTCTCAAGGCAGATGACAATGTCAGGGTTATGGCCACAGACCTGGAAGATACTGAATTATTGAGCAGAATTGCAGGTGGTGACCTCATTGCACTTGAAGCAAAATATCACCTGGCTTGCTTGACTGGAATCCGAAATCGACATCGTTCGCGAACAAGGCAATGCCAAGACTCCTCGGACAGTCATATACAAGAGAAAGAGATCCAAGCCAGAGCATTTGTAGAGCTCATCACCCACGTGGAAAATTGTGTAGAAGGTGGTCAATTCCACTACAAGTTTTCATCCCTGCGTGAACTGTATGAAAACCGCCTGCTCAAGCTTGGTTAGTCGCAAGGAAATCAACAAGGTTCGCTTCAAGGAACAAGTCCTGAAGTACTTTCCCCATGCCCAGGAGCAGAGTGATGGAAAGAATGTGATACTTGTTTTCGAACAGGGAATTCAGGAAATGCTGAAGCAGGCTTTGAACTCTGACTATGACGAGGATGCACTGATTCTGGCCAAGGCTGCAAAACTTGTGCGGCGTGATATATTCAACTCCAATGGATTCAAATTTAATGCCTCATTCCCCTCTGAATGCCAGCAGAACTCTGTTCCCACCAGTCTCAAGACCCTGGTGACAATGATGATGGCCAGTGCCGACCTGAAGGATTAGAGCTCTACTGACTCCCAGGCCTGCCTCACTGTCTCACAGACCATCCTGTTTAACTGTAAGAAGAGGGCTCCAACTGACAAATCTCGACATTCATTGGAGTACGAACCTCCCTTGCCCCTTTACATGGGACTAAGTGTGCACACGCAGACCAGGTCAAAGAAAGTGATTACACAGCTGTATGAGTTGGGCCTCAGTGTAAGCTATGATCGGGTTGTGGACGTGGAGAATCAGCTGGCTACTGCTGTCTGTGTGAACATTGAGACGAATGGTGTTGTGTGTCCTGCTCAGCTACGTAAAGGGCTCTTCACCGTGAGTGCCCTAGACAACCTTGATCATAACCCATCAAGTACCACAGCTAAAGGGTCCTTCCATGGCACAGGCATCAGTCTCTTTCAGTTCCCCTCCAAGTCCAATGTGGGACACTTCCAGGATGGAATAGGCATGACTTCGCCAGAAACAAAGAAAAATCATCGGTTGCCTGACAACGTTACCACTGTGCCAGCGGTTGCACTCAAAAAGGCCAATGTGGCTGTTCCCAAGACACCCAATCCGATTAAAGCTTTCAAGGGACACCTGGGTAGAGCACATATGAAAGAGAAAGGTTGGCTCAAGCATTCACTCAAGTTGATCGAAAAGGAGGAGCTAGATAAAGGGGACATTGTGGCCAGGTCGGCCTACCACGCATCTCTACACGATGTATTAGATGATTTACAGCCCACTCTCACACAGTTCTTGCCATTGTTCTATGAGAAGGCTGCTACAGCTTCCATGATCAAGCACGGGATGGATGTACAGCGTGAAGCCACACAGTTTCTGAATCCAGGACAGATCCCAGTAATGGCTGTGGATGCACCACTGTACGCATGGGCCAAATCTGTTCAGTGGAACTGGCCTGGGGAAGACAAATGTGTAGTCATGTTTGGTGGTCTCCATATTGAAATAGCAATGTGGAAGATATATGGCGACTACTTGGAGGCCTCTGGATGGACCACTGCACTGATTGAGGCTGGCATTGTATCCTCTGGCACAGCCGACTCCTTCCTCAAAGCGTCCCATCTCACTAGGACAAGACATGCCCACCAAGTGAGCGCTCTGGCATTGGTGAAGCTGCAGCAGGATGCCTTCTTGGACATGCTGATTGAGGGACTACATGATGAGAAGACCAAAGAAGCTTGGAGACAAGATATGATCACCAAGAGTCCAACATTCCAGTACTGGGATACCACCCTCAACATGGAAATTCTGGGTCTGATATTTGTGCGGGCCCACAGAGAACAGGATTTTCCCCTCTATGTGGAGTCACTGAAGGCTCACGTTCCATGGTTCTTCGTCCTTGATCACCAGAACTATGCCTGATGGATTCCTGTCCACATTCGTGACATGGAAAGCTTGCCCACGTACATTCACAAGGAATTTAAAGAACATGGCCATTGGGTTGTTCCCAAGACCACAAACAGATTCTCAAGCATACCGATATACCAGGCTCATGAGCAGAATAACGATCTGGTGAAGGGTTCTGGGGGTGCAGTGGGATTCACCGAGAATCCCTCAGCATTCAAGAAGTGGATGATCGCAGGGCCTGAACAAGCACGACTCCTAAAAGAGTTTGAGCAGGAGTATATCTTAGAAGAAGGCAATAAACAACAACACCATGAAGAAGGAATGTCTACACAGAAGACATTCAAAGAGCAAGCACTAGCTCTGGTGCACACCATCAGTGGGATGAGCAATCCGTTCCTAGATGATACCCCCGAGCTACTAATGCTGGACACACGAAATGTGATTGACGAGTCTGTGGTTAACACAGTCCGCACAGTGGAATCAGTGGGCAGAGATCAGTACAACAAGTACCATAAGACAGTGATCAAGGACCGCTCTCACTCCATTCATGAGCCCATCAAAAAGAACTCGCTGCCGCTCTTCAGATGCCCAACACCCAAGACGAAGACCAAGTAGGCAGGGCAGATCTCAATGTTGAAGGATGATGTGGCACTCTTCTCCCAATTATATATAGCCATGCAACACAGAGAGGGGGACCTGGGCACCACACACTCCGACAAAAACTGTTTCATCCCAAAGACTGTGTACCACACACCCAGAAAAGCAATCTGGTGTATGCTGTACAATGCAATGAGGATTGCACTGACCTATACATAGGAGAAACCAAACAACCACTACACAAACGGATGGCCCAACACAGAAGGCCAAACTCCTCAGGACAAGACTCAGCAGTCTATCTACACCTAAAGGAGAAGACACACTCCTTCGAGGACAGCAACGTACACATTTTGGACAGGGAAGATAGATGGTTTGAAAGAGGGGTGAAGGAAGCCATCTATGCGAAACTGGAAAAACCATCCCTCAACAGAGGAGGAGGTCTGCGACGCCACCTATCTCCCACTTACAATGCCGTCCTTTCATCTCTACCCAGGAGACTCAAAAGCTTAGCCTCCAAGAACAACAGTCGGTCACTAACGGCTCCAACGACTCATGACCACTGAATGGAGCACTAACGAAGTCGAAACTAACACCTCCAACTACTGTCGTTGCTAAACATCGGAACACAAAAGAGCCATTGACATCGATAGCTCTGATAACGACTGTCATTGCTAAACATCGGAACACAAAAGAGCCATTGACATCCATAGCGCTGATAACGACTCCAAAGAGGCTAAATATCTGAGTTTCATCACCATACAATCAGACTAGCTTGGTCTAGTCAGAAAGGCACGAACTGATGAAGTCTCTTGGATGACAGGCGAAACGTCTTCATGGATATATAACCAAGTCCAGTTGCACTTGATTCAGTTCCTTTGGATGCCTGTAGTCAGTAACATTGAAATGACATTTGGCTGTCTCATGGATCAGAGCATTCTGCGGGGGTATCTTTTTTAAAAAACAATTTTGGAGGAGACATTTTGCATTCCGAATGTGACACTTATGGTCACTTTGTCTGTTTGGTTATCAAGGTTAATAACATAATTTTGATTGTTGTCAATAGCTATGGTTTCAGTTCTAAGGGGGACAATGATCAGGTACTTATTCTTTGGAAGGTAGATTGGCGTGTTGGTTAATTAAATTTCCTGATGCTTACTTTGTGATAGGGGGTGACTTCAGTGTCGTTATGGATGAGGTTAGTGGTAGATGGCCTCCAGGTCATCTCTCAAACTCTAATTCTACATGAAAGCTACTTATGAGCAGGTTTGACTTAACTGATGTATGGAGGGATACATTTCCAAATAGTAGGATGTACACCTGGAGCAACAAAGACTGCTCCAGACGGTCACGTATAAACTTCTGGCTTGTCTCTAAAACTTGAAATAAAGACAGTATTATAGTCAATATTTTAACAACACCATTAACAGATCACAGAGCTGTAACCATGAGTATTAATTTTTTCTGTAGTGACTATGGGTTAAAAAAAATTCCACTGGAAAACGAACAGTCCCCTATTAAATCACAGCAGTGTAAAACAAGAGCTGGAAATCGTATTACTCTCCACTGGAACAAAGCTCAAAGAGAAGGGTTTTTTTGGAACTAATTGGGAGCTCCTTAAATTTGAAATTTATAAATACTTGAGGAATTATGGCAACATGCTAGCTAAATCCAGGCGAATCTCAGAAGAAGGGGTTATTTCCGAAATCACATCCCTGTCTAATGTCCCACCAGAAAATGTATCTGAAGAGGAGAGATTAAAATTAGCTGAGTTACAAAGCAAATTAGATGACATGTATAAAATGAAAGCAGAGGGAGCTTTTGTAAGATCTAGGTAGAAATGGCTAGAGCAAGGCGAGCAGATGTCTGCATATTTCTTTAATTTAGAAAAATCCCAAGCCAAGTATAATTCTGTCCTGCAGTTGAATATTGCAGGAACGGTTACTGATAACAAAAAGAATATCTCAAAAGTTTTGATATGAATATTACTCTTCTTTATACAAATCTAAGTACAAGGGATATGTCAACATTTTCTAAATATTTGGATGGTGTAAATTCAATTAGCCAGGAGGATAAGTTAATTTGTGATTATCCAAGTACTATTGAAGAAGTTATAGATGCCATAAATGATCTAAAAAATAATAAGTCACCAGGGAATGATGGAATCAGCTCTGAATTTTATAAGCTTTTTTCTGAGTTGCTAGCACAATTCCTTTTGAATGTATTTTCAGAGAGCATTTCAAAATCTACACTTCCTATCAGCATGACACAGGATGTAATTTGTCTAATACCTAAACAGAAAAAAGATTTGCTTTCATTGACAACTGGAGGCCCATTAGTTTACTCAATAAGGATTATAAACCTTTTGCTATTGTGTTTGCCACGAGACTTAAAAGTGTTTTGGACTCAATCATAGATGAAAATCAATCTAGATTTACGAGTAACAGACATTTCCAATTACATAATACTAGTTTTTGATCTTATTGATTATCCTGAACTAATTGCTGATGACAGTTTTATATTTTTTCTTGACTTTTACAAAGCCTTTGACACAGTTGAGCACCCCTTCATTTTTTATTGTCTTGAAAAATGTGGATTTGGAACATACTTTTTCAATGCAGTGAAAACCCTCTATGCAAATGAGAACAGCTCTGTGAAATTAAGTGATGGTACTACTCAAAGATTCTGTCTAGAAAGAGGCATACGCCAAGTCTGTCCGGTCTCTGTTTACCAATTCCTTATTGTTGCACAAGCCTTTTGTCACGATATAAAATCAAGCAACTTAGAAGGTGTCTCTATTGCAGGTAGAAATATTTTATTAAGCCAACTGGCAGATGATACAGCTTTGTTCTTGAAAAATGCTCTGCAAGTAAAGCCTGCAATGAAAATTATTGATGTATTTTCAAAAGCTTCAGGTCTCTGTCTGAATTTCAACAAATGTGAGTTATTTGCTTTAAAAAGCTGTGGCAAAACTTCTATTGATGATATACCTGTCAAGGAAAAGGTTAATTATTTAGGCATTCTTGTAACCAAGGGTCAACAAGACAGATGCACTGTTAATTTTTGTCCAGTGATTAAAAAAATAAATTTAATCGCTGGTTACAAAGATCTGTCCTTGAAGGGACATGTCCTCCTGTCAAAAGCTGAAGGTATTTCTAGGCTTGTTTATGTTGCATTCTCTCTTTTCCTTGATAACAAAACTGCCAAAAAAATTGACCAGTTGCCGTTTAAATTTTTTGTGGAAAAATCATATACTACATTACATCAGAAAATCTGTAGTTATCAATTCTTGCAAAAATGGTGGTCTTGACTTTTTGGACATCTCTACCTTGAACAGTGTGTTTAAGATTAACTGGTTAAAGCATTTTTTTAAATGACTCCTCCATGTGGAACTTCATCCCCAAATTTGTTTTTAACCAAATTGTAGGGCTCCCCTTCCTATTGGTATGCAATTATAAAATAAATAAAATACCAGTTCAAGTGTCATAATTTCACAAACAGGCTTTATTGGCATGGAAATTAATTTACAAGCACAATTTCTGACCACAATAATGGGGATGTCTCATAAAAATAGGAGTATTTTTCTGAAGAATTGGTTTGACAGAAACATCTTTTTGGTGAGTCAACTGATTACCCCAGAAGGCCATCTTATGAACTACAATGAATTCATCTCTCGTTTCAATTTTCCTGTCACAATTAAGGAATTTGCTCTGATGGGGGCTATTCCTCATGGTTCAGTAATTTTGTGCAAGGGTTTAGTTCAAGGCAATGTTTCTTTGGTTAATCCTGCTGATTATTCCGCTTGTGGGAAAATTTGTTTCTCACCAACCTGCAAGAATAATAACAAAGCTATTCACTCTTTGTTTCAGAGTGAGGTTGTCACGAAGCCTTATGTCACTACTTATTGGAGCAACTTTGCTAAGAATATTCCTTGGTCAAAAGTGTGGTCATTGACTCACAAATACTTTATTACTGATAGGATAAGAGCGATGTCCTTTAAAATTTCACATTTTACCCTGCAAAGCATTTTCTCAAGAAATTTAAGGCCAATATAAATATAAACTGTTCTTTTTGCTCAGCCTATCTAGGAATTGTGCCCCATCTTTTTTGGCATTGTCAGTATTCTAGGACTGTATGGAAAGGTGTTTCAAAATTTATTAGTGACTCCTTATACATAGATTTTGCATTGTTATATGAGTATAGTATTTTCGGGTTCTTTGCCTATGACAGTAAATTTGAGAAAAGAGCATATATCATAAATCTATTGATTATTCTAGCTAAATTCTATGTACATAAGTGCAAGCTTACAAACCAAAGACCCTTTTTATTGTTTTCTATAAAGGTTTTGAACAGTACATAAAAAGTATTAATTCTAGTGCCAATGAGAAGGCCCAAAAAAATTAATGGCATGTGTTCGCTGTAAAATATATATATGTAAATTAACTGTGATCTTAGCTGTTGTGTCTTAAATGTTTTTGTTTTCTTTTTCTTTTTTTTTCTTTGGCCTACCCCCTTGGCATGTTTGTTTGCACTGTAGTCGTTCATGTTGTAAAAATGTGACGTGTACGACTTGTCAATTACTCAAAAAAAAATTATTCCTCCGTTTATAATATTTATTTATCCTGCCCTAAAATGACCACGCCAACACACCTTACCCAGATGAGCTGGAATTACAAGACAATATAGCCAGGCCTCATGACATGTGTCAGAATAAATTTGTTTTGGCAGCTTTCAATCAACAGATCGCTCATAGATAGCATTATTAAGGCTCTTGTTTATATTTTTTACATGCCTTACAGAGCACATCCCTAACAACCTGGCGCTCCCATCACAACATACAACGTACATACCGGCAGTGGCGTAGCAAGGAATTCATTTTTGGAGGGGTTGAGAAAATATGCTAAACATCAACATGTACTATAGCCCTTTAGGAGTGGCGAATGTGTGTTTTATGTTATGTGAATAGATGACAGTAGGTGAACGTGCAGTTACATGAGACAACAAGCAGAGATATCTAGAATTGGCAAGGTGGTTGGACAACTTTTTGTCATTTGATTATTAAAGACTTGTACCGTCAACCTGATCAATAATGTAACAAACGCACAGGCAAAAAAAAAACCTCCTCTTTATGATAGTTCCATTGAAAACTCAGTAGATCTACACTAATAAAGAAAACAACATCCTACCTTATAACACCAGGGCTAGCCTTCTTCTTTTCCTGCTGTAGGCGTCCAGTACCTCCTCTACTGTCACTGTGATGTCCCTATGCTCCGAGAGCAAAGACAGGCCGTCAAGGCGATTTTCAGTCATTTTGCTGCGCCGTTTGTCCTTTATTCTTCCCAGTCTTGCAAAACTTCTCTCAGCGTGAGCAGTGGTCACTGGCAGTGTTGCGAAAATTCGGACAAGTTTGAATATAGTGGGATCAGGGTTCGAAATTCGTTGTTTTTAGGGCAAGGCAACTTAGCCTTGGATGATGCCTAATTTTATTAGGGCACCAAGGCAAATAGCCAGGGCACCAAAGGCAACTGAGAAATCCAAGCCCACAACACCATTGCGCAAATAAATATTACAAGATTGATTTCAGAGGTTTCTTGAAAAGGTTTTATAACTAAAGTTGTAATAAATTCCACATGAGGAGTTCGATTGTTGGAATCCCATTTTCAATCACCTTGATGCTCACTACCTCCTTCTCCGACGTGGATTTATCCATGCTCCCGTCAAAAAGTAAGGAGCGGTAAAATGGCTCACTCCTGATCAGAGTCTGGAAATCGTCCCTCACAGTCTCTACTGTGTGCCCAATGAAAGAGCGACAGGCATGGTCATGGATATCGGTCTTTCCAAGCTCAACGCCATGTTTACGTTCAATAGATATCCAAGTTTTGAATAGGGTGAAATGTTGTTCACAGTACACCAACATGTAGGCGATATCAAAAAGCTTGCACATTTTGCTTTGCGGAGGCTGAGTTTATTCAGAGCATGTAATCAGTTTATTCTGAATATAGGCTTAGGTACCAGAATATGGACCTAATATAGTCACATGTTATGATCGAGCAGAATATGGTAACATTATGCGTGTAACTTATCTTCAAACTCACCTGTTAGAGCTGCTTAGCTAGCTAGCTAGCTAACGTAACGTTAGACCATGCGTTACACCCTACACCGCTGCTTGCCAACCCAGCAGTGGCGCTGGGCAATCGTAAGTGAACGCACAGGGTCAGGGGTTGCAAGTGGCGTAAATGAAATTGGAGGAACGTGGGGGCACTTTCGCACAGACAGACAGCAGAAAATTGGCTTGAAACCAGTTACAATGAGGAAAAAAACTGCTACAAAGGGCACAGCGGCAACATTGCCTTTACAACTAGTGCTTTTTACAAGGGCATCAATGCTAAACGGGAGTTGCCGTGGAAGCTGTGGGGAATTTCAAACGCTGAGTGGGATAGAAATGTTCACTGCAAGCATTTAATGTGTCAAGTGCATTTTGTGGCACAGGAGTTGAATTGGCCCATGTAGCCCTCCATGACTCGATTTCAGGCTGGACAACACTCAGATGATCTGTCACTTTGTCGGGATACAGCTGATAAACTTTCCCAGCTGAACCCTTGCAGCGTTTTCACATTGCATAGGAGTAAGGAGCTGAGATTACAGATGACTTCCCTATGTTTTGTGAATCGCTCCTTTATTTGGGATGTATAAAAGTCCAGTAGTGGAATAAAAAGTTGTTGGCGATGGTGGATTTCACAGGCCCTCAAGGGCTCAGTGTCACTCGCATTGCCTCTAATCCGCAATGGTTGGAAATGTATCTCGTACTTGGCTGCTTTGGCGCATGTCTCCTGGAAGATTTTCGCAAACTCTTGTTTCTGAATTGGATCGTATTTCTTCAACCTGTCTGCTGACCTCGTCTGCAGCAGAGATGTAGCTCACTAGGTCGCAGTTTTCTTTTTGAAGAAACTGGGATAGGTGGAATGTTTTAGCAAGCATCTTCTCGCAGACATTCATTGTAAGCACGAATTCGGCTTTATCAATTGCACTGATAAGCTGGTAAGCTTTAACAGACGAATCACCAGAGAATGTGTCACTAATCTTTATCAGGCTAGATCTCACTGGCTCATACAGCTCATTAAAAGTGAATATGGCTTCGTGACGCTCTACTCATCTTGTTTCACACAGGGAGCCAGAGTCTGGTTTTCTTTTGATCAGGCATAAGCCGCCATATTTCCTGTCTCAAGTGGGTGGATCGGAGAGTGGAATCATGAAAAAAGTGGCAAATTTCAGATACAGTGCCAAAGCAACTTCTCACTAACTGAACTGTACAGCATTTGTTCAACACCAGATTTAGACTGTAACTTGCACAGTGCACACACACAGCATGCGTGTTCTCTTTCAGTTTTGCCTGTGCCCCGTTAATACGGCCATTCATGGCAGAGGCCCCGTCATAGCCCTGACCACGTAAGAATCGTACATCAATGCCTGCTTTCGTGATCTGTCCATCAATAGAATTGGTAATTGCTTCTCCAGTCAGCGCTTCTATGTCTACAAATGACAGAAAGTCCTGTATATTTGCCATCATCATGCTTATCCACATATTGAATGCAGAGAGACAGCTGTTCTCTTCCAGAGCAATCTTTCATTTCATCCGCTAGTACACTAAAACATTTAGCTGCATTTCTTTTCTGGACTAGTTTATTTGTCATGGTATCACCCATAGTGTTAATAGTCTTGTTCTGTGTTTCAGGACTGCAATAGCTTGGATTCGCATGAAAGTGACCGAGGTGCTGGAACAGAGCTTTGTCGCCAGCTAGTGGCCCTAAATCAAAGTAGCGCGCTGAAATTCCCATCATTGTGTGTGGGCTGATCAAGCCCAACTGGCCCCGAATCTACATGCCCTAGGGCGATTTCTTGACGACCACAGAAAATTATGGTTTCGGTTGTGCTCTTTAGTTTTTCCCTGTTTTCTGTAATCTGTCTTTTCTTCTCAGAGTCCAATTTCAGTGATATGTCCTCAGTTTTGTTCTGAAGAATCTGTTCAAAGTGGTCAGCTCTAACGCTTGCATCAATGTACTTTTTCTTAATGCTTCTAATGCATGCTTCCAGTGAGAGAATGGTACACTGACTAACTTTCCGAATGTAGCATTACCTCCCTTGCCCAAACCATCCACCGCAAACGAAAGGCAATGCTTGCAGAAGCAACCATCCGCCTATACCGAATAAGCTTAGCCAAGTATATTGGTTCAACCGATGACGCTGAAAACCTAGCCTACCTTCATTCCTGGGGAATGAATGTCCAGTTAAGGGCGTCCAGTCAGATGTTTCTCCTGTGCTCATCTGAAAGTCCCTTACTTTGTCTTTGTGAAACACAGTCCATTATGTCAGACTTAGGTGAAACATTAACAGCAGCCGCTACCGGCGCCGCCTCTTGTGCTATTTGATCCCCCGCTGCGGCCTCATGTGCTTGCACCATCGTTGTATCCACTGATACTCCGCCAGAAATGCTGCCGTTGCCGATAAGATCAGATTCAGAGGCTTTGGACTTTTTTGGGGGAAGGAAGAAGTCGCTGATTTTTTTGTTCTTTTTTGTTCGATCCACTGCAGCTAGCTAACGACTCAGGTAGCTAGCTAGCTAACGTTAGTGATGATCACGGCTAGCTAACGACTCAGGTAGCTAGCCAGCTAACATTAGTGATGATCACGGCTAGCTAACGACTCAGGTAGCTAGCTAGCTAACGTTAGTGATGATCAGTATTTGCAGTAGCGTACCGTGGGTTTTCAGTCAGGGCCTTCGGTAACTAAGTACACCCCCCTGCCCCGCCCAACCCCAAGACACACAAATTTCTCCTGTGGTTGCCGACACAGCCAACACAGCCACATACAAAATACACTATCACACATTATATGCACTACTAGATCAACACCAACAAGACAGCTGATCTTCAACAACCACAGCGCAAACGACGGTGCACTACAGCAGCTGTTGCAGCATCACCATCAGATCTTCCTTTATACCACTCAGCAACCAGACTGCACATGCACACCACATGGCACAAAAACAACTAGAGGAGTTCGCCCTTAAATTAGTTATGAAAAACAAATTATGATTTTGATTTTGACAGGGCCAGCAGAGGAGACCCTGATAGCCCTGACAGGGGTGCAGTATTAGAGATATTAATGAACATATGCGCTCTCCCATAGACGGCCATGCAAAAATTATTACGGTAAAATATTCATATCTCAATAACTGTGACAGATTTGGTGCCAATGCTTCATGATGTTGTGTAAATGCTCATGGAGAAGTTGTTTACCAAGTTTCATCTTATTAAAGACAACAGAAATGTAGGAATACCGTGTTATATTGTTATTGTAGCACCCCCCGTTCATACAATTGTATCAAATGCAACACACTTATGCACTGAGGCTGTATGTAAAACATTTACAAAATTGATTGCAATCCAATTTTGCATTGAAGACTACTACAGTCAAATATCCCTATGTCAATAACTGACAGATATCAAAAAGAAAATTAGCCACCATGACACACATATGCTTTACATGTGGAAATTGGAATGATGTGTCTATCTGCAAAAAAAAAAGGGTGAGTAAATGCGATCCAAAAAAACGTACTGAAGAATAAAAAGAATTAAAAAAAAATGGCAAAGAACTAACTGTGATTGCTGCAATTTGCTGCAGCAATCACACAAAGGTTTAAAATCTCTGCCATCGGTTCAGCACTTTGGTTCAAGGATATCAAATGTACAACATGGTGTGATAAGGTACTGGTAATTGATATCAAACTAGACTTAATATTTAAATTAAACAGATAAGTTGTATAAGCTAGAAAGCTTGCAGCATATTGTGTGTGCGTGAGAGAGACTCACTGAGAGAAAGAAAGAGAAATATGAGGAAGAGAGTGAAAAGCAGAGCGAGAGAAAGAATGAGAGACATTCTCATCTATCTCTACTTGTCCAATCAAGCGGAAAGAAATGTGTATGGTGCGAGAGAAAAAAAAATCTAACAAGGAGTTACATAATGTTGTTTATAGAATAACAAGTCACGCTGTGATAACTACTACCTACTGTCCAAAATAATTGTGGTCAACCCATAAGAACAAGGAACCAGTGCTGGGGAGGGGAAAACACCCCAAAGGTACAAATTTCTATCGACATGGGGACTTTCCAGAGGCTGTGCATCACAAAAGGAAAGCCCTGCCTGCGATGAGAGCTGCCAGAGAAAGGGCAGGGATTGCCTACCTTCATGATGACAAATTAATCACATATCCATCCTCACAACTAACTAAAACGAAACCAAAGTTAGTAAAAATGTAATGTCAGGTGTAACGTTTCCTTCAGCGTAACCCGGGGGGGGGGGGGGTCATAATTTTGACAAATCATGTCCGTATTAGCCAAATTATCATAGAAAAGGACTGAAATTAGCTCATATTAATATTTGCAGTCTCGGGAATAAACTTGCTGAAATAACAGATGTATTGATTACAAATAATATCCATATTTTACCAGTCACAGAAACCCATCTTGGTTGTTGACATTCTCAGACGACGCAGTGCTTATGCAGGTTTAAAATGTTGATAGAAAAGACAAGAATTTGCACTGAGGAGGGGTTGCCATGTACATTCAGATTCATATTCCGGCAAATATGAGACAAGGCCTCTTGCCGCCGGTGTGGAGGCCTTGTGGTTACTGGTTCAATTACTATATGTTAAACCATTATTGGGTGAATGCTGTTAGAGGCAGTGTGCGAAGTGAACCATGGTTTTCGGGGCAGAGCTCACTTTTCTTTTCTTTTTTTTACCTGGGGGGCGCTTGCACGTGCCTCAAAGAAAGGGCCGACTGTGACTCTTGTTAAAAAGAAACATTTATAGCTGCAAGCATGTAGGCCCACTTGCTTAATGTCAGCACATCCGATCTATACGGACGGTGAAGGTACGTCACCCGTATGCACTGGCGTAGCCAGCGGGGGGGGGTCAGGTTTAACCTCCCTCCCCCCTGAAATATTTTCTGACAGTTCCAAGCTGCTTACTCACGACCTAAGTTTAGTGCGGCACAGCTAATATATCAGATAACACTGGTTTTGCGCAGTCTCTGTGCCGAATGATTCCCATAAATGTGCAGTGAGTTTATCATAAACCAGTCAGTAAGCTACCTGGATTTTTAACCACCCTCTTTCTTTGAGAGACATAAATTGAACAAGTCACATCACTTATCTTGTGTAATCATGTATGCTATTGGCCATACAATCTTATCTTACAGCAAGCCAATCATAATTGAGCTATTGTGCGAATGCATTATTCAGTTCGAAAGGGAATCGTTAGCTAGCCGTGATCATCACTAACGTTGGCTAGCTAGCTACCTGAGTCGTTAGCTACCCTCTTTCTTTGAGAGACATAAATTGAACAAGTCACATCACTTATCTTGTGTAATCATGTATGCTATTGGCCATACAATCTTATCTTACAGCAAGCCGATCATAATCGAGCTATTGTGCGAATGCATTATTCGGTGCAAAAGGGAAACGTTAGCTAGCCGTGATCATCCCTAACGTTGGCTAGCTAGCTACCTGAGTCGTTAGCTACCCTCTTTCTTTGAGAGACATAAATTGAACAAGTCACATCACTTATCTTGTGTAATCATGTATGCTATTGGCCATACAATCTTATCTTACAGCAAGCCAATCATAATTGAGCTATTGTGCGAATGCATTATTCAGTTCGAAAGGGACTTGTTAGCTAGCCGTGATCATCACTAACGTTGGCTAGCTAGCTACCTGAGTCGTTAGCTACCCTCTTTCTTTGAGAGACCTAAATTGAACAAGTCACATCACTTATCTTGTGTAATCATGTATGCTATTGGCCATGCTAAAGTATCACATTCATCAATCCAAGGTGACGGAGTCCAAGCCCAATGTTGGCTTATTTTACATTGATCTGATATTCTTTTTCCAAGTCTCTTACCAAAATAACTTCTAACAAAAAAGCAATGAAAAAATCTCTCATCTTGGAACAAATATTAAACATATTAGATAAATGAACAGTTTAGTTTTACATTGTTTTTCCCCCCCTTAAAGACTCCTAACGTCCATCCATTATCCAAGCTGATTGAGACTATAATTATTACTTTTTATGTTTGGACTCTCCCCTGCACTGAAACTGACATTGTATTGTATTGTTGCAATGTAAAAATACAATTGTACATGATAAAAAAAAAAGAATAAATGTCAAAAAAAAATGCTGAAGTAATCGTACCTGGTACACAAGAAGCCTCATGGCAATGTACTGAGCATATTAAAGCATGGAGTCAGTTGCGCCACCGTGATGTGGTTGGTTATTAGGTATTTTACATTTTGGCTAATGTTAGGAGTAGAAGAAACATTTTTGTACAGTGGGTTCCATAGATGAAGCTGATTCGACTGATATAGGCCACGCCCATTAAAATGGATGAAGCTGATTCAACTGACATAGGCCATGCCTCTTTTTTTTTATCCGCCATTTTCGATTTTTCGTAAACACTTTTTTGCCTCTTTTCAGAACCAGAATCGTGTATTGGCCATGTAGGTTTGCACAAACGTGGAATTTGACTGGTTTCGTGGCTCTCTCAGTGTACTTAACATAGAATAACAACACAGCAATCTTCAGATGTATACACAAGGATTAACATATACAGGTGAAATAAGAGGTGATACGGTGCAGTTGTGCAGAGAAGATATCGGAGATGCTGAAATAGATGTGAGCAGGTTACTTACATACATGACTGAGGTAGATGGACATGACAGAGTGTACCAGTATACATACAATGTACAGTACAATATATACAACATGGTTGGCTTTATTGACAGTGTTCTTTGTTTTTGTTTGTTTTGATTCCCCCCCCCCTTTTTTTCCTCCCCAATTTTACCTGGCCAATTACCCCACTCTTCCGAGCCGTCCCGGTCGCTGCTCCACCCCCTCTGCCGATCCGGGGAGGGCTGCAGACTACCACATGTCTCCACCAATACATGTGGAGTCGCCAGCCGCTTCTTTCACCTGACAGTGGGGAGTTTCACCAGGGGGATGTAGCGTGTGGGAGGATCACGCTATTCCCCCCCAGTTCCCCCTCCCCCCTGAACAGGTGCCCCGACCGACCAGGGAGGTGCTAGTGCAGCGACCAGGGGACAAACCCACATCCGGCTTCCAATGGTGTCTATAGGGACGCCCGACCAAGCCAGAGGTAACACGAGGATTCGAACCGGCGATCCCCATGTTGGTAGGCAACGGAATAGACCGCTACGCTACCTGGACGCCCCTGATTTATTGCCAGTGTTAAGTTTCATTAGAATGACAGTTTTATATCTGGATGTTTTGGGGTACAGCGCTCTGCAGCGCCTGCCAGAGTGGAGGGGTTGGAACAGGTTGTGACCAGGGTGTGATGGGTCTGCAGCGATGTCGCCTGCCCGTTTCCCGAGTCTGGAGGTGTATAAGTCCTGAATGGAGGGCAGGTTGGCACCAGTGATTTTCTCTGTAGCTCTAACTGTCCGCTGTAGTCTGTCCCTGTCCTGTCTGGTGGCCGAACCAAAGCAGACAGCGATGGATGTGCAGAGGACATACTGGATTATTGCAGCGTAGAGCCGAATCAGCCGTTCCTGAGGCAGGTTGAACTTCTTGAGCTGGCAGAGAAAGTAAATCCTCTGCTGGGCCTTTTTTGATGGTTGTGTCTGTTGGATGCCCTCCTTAAATCCAGGGAGATTGTGGAACCCAGAAATCTGTAGGTTTTCACTGCAGTGTTGGGGGGGTGGGGGGTGCTGCATAAATTTGTCAACACTCCCAGAGATGTGACGTGAAAAATGATCTAAAATCTGAATGAAATGTAGGCTGTGGACCTGAAATACTGACTTGTAACATGCCGTCATACCTCAACATGCCAGAATAAAGCGACAGCTGAGTTAACTGGACGGTGCAAAGCCAGTGTTTTTACAATTTTATTTTTTTTCCTTTGAAAGACTGCAATAGAAAAACGTCATAACTGAGACGATGTGGATGCTGCTGCTGAGATTACCCATATGCAGTAGAACTGGAATAGCTGCGTGCAGTATAGAACTAGAACAGCTGTGTGTGTGTGTGTGCGACCACGATTTATGTGGATGCATATCAATGAGCAGAGCCTTGCACATCATGTTGACACAGTGCCTTGCCCCCCCCCCCCCGTGACGGCCCTGCTTAAACTAACTACAAGGAAGTGGAACGGGTTTTTTTTTTTAATTCGTTTCGTTTCGTTTTTTTTTTTGTTTTAAAAAATTGTGAGCCAACAGGTTTGTGTGATGGCAGCATTCCTGCTCTCATATAAATCCTGTGCCACTCTCGATCTACCACTCAGATGCGAGCGCGCAACTGGGAGAACAGGCAGGTCAGTGCAACATGTTTTTATTTCAAGCCTGTTCACGCTACTTTGGATATCGCCGTTTACTGTTTGTCATATTGAATGGTGCTGATGAGACTGCTCTGAACGAGATGATTGATTGTATTATGTGTGGTGTGCAGATTAAAACCAGTGTTCGTGGATGATGGCGGCTCACATTATGCTGACTCTCCTGCTTCTTGGTGTGATAAGTAAGTAAATGTTTAATGTCCGCTCCATTATTGTCGATTGACTTGTTGTTACTTGCAACATTTTGGTAATATTCTCTTCATCTGTTTAATTTACAGGTGTGGTGGGGTCGCAAGTTTCTGGTAAGTCGTATCCCCCACACACACACACACACATACATTTTTATCGCTTCGGTTAGGATGTTAACCGGTGCCACATGCAGCAGCTCTGCACTGGTTACCAGTCAACATGTAAGGCTGATCTGGAGAGTTTTACTGGTTAGGGCACTCGTAGCACAGGACTCTTAACTACGTACACTGCAGACCTCCTATTAGATACAAGTCTCGGCTGAAAAATCTTTAAAACTCATATTTCACTCATAATGATATCAATAAGCTTGTCGATATTTCTTCTGTATAAGTGCAGTTTGTTTGCTTAATGTGAATACTGTACACTACCACGTATCAACGATTGTAGATTCCCAACTTTTTTTTTTTTGCTCTCTGAATAGAAAGACGTTTCCTCCAGTGGCGTTTCTAAGCCGTTCTGGCACCCTAGGTGACCCCCCCCCCTTCCAAAAAAAACTGCCATCCTCATGAGAAATAACACTTTTTAATTTTACTATTATAAACACAAAATAAATAAAAATGCAACAGTATGTGTACAAAAAAGGAGACTCAAAATATTGTGTGCAGTTACAAAATAAATAGTTAATTAAAAATATAAAATAAATGGATAAAATATAAAAACACAAATTATTTACTAATATTCAATCAAATATTTAACACCAAATACATCGCTCTCATCAGTTCACTTATAACAAATAAATAAGTCTTAATGTGTGGTATTAATTGTATTTTTATAATCATTAAAAAAATATATAAGGGGCACCCCTGATTCCTTCAGAATCCCTTTTCCATTTGAGGACTGCATAAGTTTTCTGTTCATTGCATATTAATATTCTGATAATTGCATACTGAGCTACTTGGATAATGCATATTGAAATATTCTGATGATATTCTGCAATTTTTATTTTACACTGATTATTATTTTCTCAGATTTTTACAATTTAAGATGTGTTGTTTAAAATCTTGTGTTGAGGAGTTGATGTTCTTCTGACTTTCTGCTCAGCGTCCAATCAAGATAAACTCTTGACTGTGTATAAACTTTACTTAGCACCCAATAAACTTGGAGTTTAAATAATAATAATAACATAATAATAGCAATAGCATTATTAATTAATAACAGCAGATAATTTAGTATTGAATCTTGTAGGTATGTATAGAAAACCCCTCCCTGATTCTGACCTGAATAAAAGATAAAATTAAAAATAGATAAAATTAAAACAAAAGTCAAAGCAGACAAAGAAGAAAATGACCTGGAGCTGTCTGCATAGAAGTATTTCTATATTTGGCTGCTGGAAGCTGTATTCAAAAATATCAGATAGGCTTTTCTCTGCTGTCCCTACGTGTTCTGAGAGAAAAGTATAAATAAATCAAAAAGAAGAATCAAGTTTTCTGGCATATTCTCTTCTCTCTTCTCCTTTCGGCTGCTTCCGTTAGGGGTCGCCACAGCGGGTCATCCATTTCCATCCCTTCCTGTCCTCTTCATCTTCCTCTGTCACATCAACCACCTGCATGTCCTCCCTCACCACATCCATAAACCTCCTCTTTGGCCCTCCTCTTCTCCTCTTCCCTGGCAGCTCCATATTCAGCATCCTTCTCCCAGTATACCCAGCATCTCTCCTCCACACATGTCCAAGCCATCTCAATCTTGCCTCTCTTGCTTTGCCTCCAAACTGTCCAACCTGAGCTGTCCCTTTAATATACTCGTTCCTAATCCTGTCCTCCTCCATCACTCCCAATGAAAATCTTAGCATCTTCAACTCTGCCACCTCCAGCTCCGCCTCCTGTCTTTTCGTCAGTGCCACCATCTCCAAACCATACAACATAGCTGGCCTCACTACCATCTTGTAAACCTTCCCTTTAACTCTTGCTGGTACCCTTCTGTCGCAAATCAACCCTGACACTCTTCTCCACCCACTCCACCCTGCCTGCACTCTCTTCTTCACCTCTCTTCCGCACTCCTTGTTACTTTGAATAGTTACTACAGTTCTGCACATCACCCTTATTCTTGAAAATCGGTACCATTATGCTTCTTCTCCACTCCTCAGGCATCCTCTCACTTTCCATAGTCTATTCTTTTTTAGTCTCTAAAAATAAAAATTCGCATTGATGTAGTTTGAACCCCTCTATTCACATTTGAGGAGGCTTAATTTTACTGTCCTTTTAATCACAGGGCTGTAAATAAGAGGAACTAACCATGGCCAGACTCAGCATTTCCCAGGTTTTACCTAATTTCCACTGACATCAACGTTTCAAGTAATTATAATGGAAATAAAACAGAACATAATCATATTAAGAACATTAATACTGCTAATGATGATGATAGTAATAAAAGCTAATTGTGCAAAAATGAGAAACTTTAATATCGAAAGGGTCGTGTAGACAAATATAGATAAATAAAATCATAACTTACTATCTTACACGGTCATAAACATGAAATGAACAAAATAAAAACCAGAATTATAGAAAGACGTTATGGTTGAACTATGTTTTGAGTATTTACAGAGGCGTCACCCTCTTACAGGACTGTAATGCACTTATCACACTTAGCTACATGATTCAGCATTAGAGTCCCGTTTGGTTTCATTAAGTCCGAAGTGTGGACTCAAGTCACATGACTTGGACTTGAGTCAGACTCAAGTCAGAAATATGATGACTTTAGACTTGACAAAAACTGAAAAAGACTTTGACTTTGACACCAATGACTCGTGACTTGACTTTAGCTTAAGCCGCTTGACTTGAAAGATCTGAGACCTTCTACAAGCCCAAAGATGAAATGCTTTTAGAAAGTGTGCAGCCAAGCAACTCTTCATTTCCATAATTACAGATCCACTTTGAATCAATCTATAATAAATAAAATTTTTAAAAAGAATGATTTATGGATGATTTGCATACATTTAGTATATTAAATTTTACCAGCTATTAAAATTTTGAAATGTGGTTAAATTTGATGAAGACCACATAGTGACTTGAAACTCAAGGTTTAGGACTTGTGACTCAGACAACAATGACTTGGCCCCACCTCTGCGATACGTAACATTGATTTTATTGACAACTTAGTATAAAGTCATTTATATAATTCACCTACTGTATAACTTGGGGGGGATTTGAGTTCTGATGCTTTGGTTCATTCCAGCACCTCTCTACCCCATTGCTGGAACCACCAGCTCCCGATCGGATGATGGAAGTTCTCCTGCCATAACTTTACAGCGTTCCTTCATGTACTTTGGACGGTCATATAATCAGATCTATGTGCGTAAAAACATTCATATCATATAAGACCTATGTGAAACATTCTGCTAAAATTGTAGTGTTTCTTTAACCAGCTGTATACCATGTGTCTGTTAAAGTGTCCATCACTGGCTGATAAATCATTTCCATCACCAACGTTGAGCTGTTGAAGTGCTTGAAACTGACGAGATGATGTCAAGCACATTTTATTCAAAACAAAATTAAGGCTAAAATGATTAAGGCTAAATCTCCAACCAATGTGATTTCTGGCAAATCATTATTACTGAGTCTTTCTCTACTTACTTTTACTTCCTTTTTAATCAGGTCAACCATAATGGACACTTGACGTTTAACTCTTCATGGGGTCGATATGTCCCATACTGCTTCCCAGCGCATGGATCCAGAGCCCTCATTGCCCCTTTCTGGACAGATTTGGACAACAGAAGAAATGGTGCAGTCTACTACAACCAGTATACCGGAGGAAGTGTCCTGCAACGGGCCACACGAGATATTAACCAATACTTCCCTGGCCTGAGTTTCACTGCCAACTGGGTCTTTGTTGCCACATGGTATGAAGTGGCGTACTTTTCCAATACAGGGACAGTAAGTCACCTCAATCACTGCCAAATAAAAAATGGCCATAATGTTCCCGTGCAAGTATCAAAATTATATTATTATTGGTTTATTACATGTTTACTATCACGTTTTTAGCGCACGACAGCCCAAGCGGTGTTGATAACTGGTGGCCGGCACTCCTTCGTCTTGATGAACTACGGACAAATAGCCGCAACGACCCATCGGGTGCAGGTTAGAGCCAACATACATGTCGTTACTCTTAAAACCACTCACACTGTAGGTTGCTGTTACGAAAAATGAATACAGTCTTTAAGACGACAAACAAGTGCAATAAGTGATGATGGTAATGATGATGTCGTCTTACTGTATTCCGTTTATCAACATCTGTTATTTCAGGCTGGCTATGACACAATCAACTCCACCCATCATTTCACCATCTACGCAGAATCGTGTTCCACTAGTGTGACACGTAATATCCAGAGCTTGCGCACCAGCAGCAACGTCAATGTTCCTGGGCGCTACGCCTTCCGGGTAGACCACGGTCCAACAGGCTGCACGTTTAATGGTAAGACGACGTAGAAGTGAACACGGTTCATACATGTGGTTATGGTTTTGGAGGTCATCCCTCTCGAACATCAGCGACTGTTCTCACTGCTAGCGTGTTTCTAGCTGCACTGATAATCATGTTAGGTAACAATAAATAATGGAATAAAATGAGATAAAATGATATAGATAAATTAAATTATGTTATATTATACAATATTAGATTAGTCAAAATGATTTTTAAATGACTCCTGCAAGGACATTGCATTGTTGCAGGGACCTCTCTGGTATGGTAAATTAATTATCACAAAAGAATGTAGAAAAAAAAAAACAGGAAATAGTTTTTTCCACCTATTTGTTGTTTTTCAGTGTATCATTTTTAATAGGTGAACCCTCGACAACGCTCCCTTGCACCTCAGTTTCCTGGCTGCACTGATCAGCAAATTTGAAAATGATAAAACGATAGATCTGAATAAAATTATATTATTAGAGATAATTAAAACTGGGCTGGGCAGTGGTTAGCACGGTCGCCTCACAGCAAGAAGGTCCTGGGTTCAAGCCCCGGGGTAGTCCAACCTTGGGGGTCGTCCCGGATTGTCCTCTGTGTGGAGTTGGCATGTTCTCCCCATGTATGTGGGTTTCCTCCGGGTGCTCCGGTTTCCTCCCACAGTCCAAAGACATGTAGGTCAGGTGAATCGGCCGTACTAAACTGTCCCTAGGTGTGTGTGTGTGTGTGTTTGAGCCCTGTGTGATGGCCTGGCTCCAGGGTGTCTCCCCGCCTAATGCCCACTGACTTCTGGGATAGGCTCCAGCATCCCTGTGACCCTGAGAGCAGGACAAGCAGTTCAGATAATGGATGGAAATTCTCTTTTTATTGAGTTATACCAAGGTCCATACAAACAATGTACTTATTAACATAGGACTTCGAAGCCTCACCTACCCGAGTCTTCTGTAAAACACAGTTGTGACAGAAGGTAAAAACACCAAGTTAAATTAGATAATACAGTGGCAAATAAGGACCAATAAAGTAAATTAAAAACATAGGTATAAAAATAGAAAATAAAATGCATAATAAAAAATAGAAAACCAAACTTGATAAATAGAACCAGAATGGTGGGGTGTACAGTGTTGGGGTGTACCTTTATGATACTCAAGTCTCTTTACAAAGAAGTTTGGGAAGGGAAGATAGAAAGAAAAAAAACAAGACAAAGAAATTCACATTAAACAAATGATGGTCGTACAAGTAGGGCTGTCACAATTATGACATTTTAGTTGACGATTGTCATAAAAATAATTGCGGTCACATTCGGGTGGTGTGGCGGTCTATTCCGTTGCCTACCAACATGGGGACAGTCACAATTGGCCGTGTCTGCGGGTGGGAAGCCGGATGTGGGTGTGTGTCCTGGTCGCTGCACTAGCGCCTCCTCTGGTCGGTCAGGGTGCCTGTTCGGGCGGCGAGGGGGAACTGGGGTAATAGCGTGATCCTCCCACGCGCTACGTCCCCCTGGTGAAACTCCTCACTGTCAAGTGAAAAGAAGCGGCTGGTGACTCCACATGTATGGGAGGAGGCATGTGGTAGTCTGCAGCCCTCCCCGGATCAGCAGAGGGGGTGGAGCAGCGACCGGGATGGCTTGGAAGAGTGGGGTAATTGGCCAGATACAAAAAAAAAGGAGGGGGGAATCCCCCCCCCACCCCACCCCCAAAAAAAAACACAAATAGATAATTATGATTAACGGTTTAATTTTCTTTTTCTGGTCATTTTACGCCACTATTATAGTATAAGCCTAAACACATACACCTTATGGAGAATTAAAGGCATTTATTTATGGACATTGCACTTGTTAACATAAATTAGATTTCTGTTTGCTTTTGAGGCTTTATAAACAAAAACTGCATAGGGCAGATGTCATAAATAATAACTCAAATATACAAACCAGGGCAGCACGGCGGCGCAGCGGTTAGCACGGTCCCCTCACAGCAAGAAGGTTCTGGGTTTGAGCCCCGGAGTAGTCCAGCCTTGGGTGTCGTCCCGGGTCGCCCTCTGTGTAGTTTGCATGTTCTCCCCGTGTCTGTGTGGGTTTCCTGCGGGGGCTCCGGTTTCCTCCCACAGTCCAAAGACGTGTAGGTCAGGTGAATCAGCCGTACTAAATGGCCCCTACGTATGAATGTGTGTGTGTGTGTCAGCTCTGTGTGATGGACTGGCGGCCTGTCCAGGGCGTCTCCCCGCCTGCTGCCCAATGACTGCCGGGATAGGCTCCAGCATCATCCCTGCGACCCGGAGAGCAGGATAAGCGGTTAAGATAAAGGATGGAATGGATACAAAGGCTATTACTGAAAAATACAAAGAAATTCTAGAAAACCCCAGTGTGGATAGCAGTCGTGATCGTGTCTCACCCAGATTTATTTTCAGTAGCTTGTTCTAAAACTATTGTGTAGGCATACATAATGTAACGAAAAAGAGGTCCAAGATGATAATGACGATTATGTCAAATAATTGTGATTGTCCCAAATAATTGTGATTGTGCGATTATGTAACAATTGTGACAGGCCTCCATACAGGTGTAATGTATCCAATTCACCATCTTTTAAAAAACTTGTCCGGTTTCATTCTAACAGAGAAAGTACTGGCAACTGGATAGCTCAGTAGGTAAGAACGCCAGCTTCCCTGCCAGAGATCGGGGGGTTCTAACCCCGGTTGGGACGAGTCTCCAGTAATTATTTACAGTCTGTTATCCCATGACTGAAAACTATGTCCTCGCCCCCCCCCCTCTTTTTTGAGGGCCGTTTCACACCTGATAATCCGCTTCTATTCTGCTTCCTTGCTTCACACCAGATGCAAGAATGATACATTGTGTCGTTTTTCAGCCGGTTCAATTCTGTTTCACACCTATTCGTTTGCTCTGGTCCGAATCAGTTGATGAGTTGGTGAAGCGAATCAAAATGCAGCCGCACAAGCCACGTGAGAACGTTAACGTCACTCATTGGTCAGATGTGTCCGGGGAGGGAGCAAAACGTAGTTCCTAAACTGCTCTCCAATCGGTCAAAATTTCCATGCGGGAAAACTCGAAAGAAACTCCGGAAAGTAGAATAACAGACAACACACCACAAGTAATTTCGCAGTGATTTCACAATGGCGTCGTCATCGGTTATTACATCGTTTGCATTTATCACTTTAGGCAAACGATAGTTTGAAAACGCGTCGCATGTTGTTGTTGTTGCTGAAGGGGATCGTCTTCCTCGTCCCATAATGCACAGCGTAGCTGGCTACGGGAGATCATTTAGTCCAAAAATGCACAGTGCTTTCTGCAGTTGGGTCGGTCCAAGGTCGGATCACATTCTCACCACAAATGAATCGCACCAAAGTGCGTTTGGAGGCGTACCGAGACCGCCTTTTCAATAAGGTCTCGGTCCACTTGTTTGGTCCGCGTATGGTGCGTACCCGAGTGTGATTGCTGTGTCCTCACCGGCCCAAACGAACCGCAGCAAGGGGGAAACCGAACCAGAGTTCAATTCAGTCGAACCAAACAAGGCAGGTGTGAAAGCACCCTGAGACTCGCCCTCTCTTCCCTTGGCTCGCCAGTAAGCGTCAATTTCCAGTTCTTTCAAAGTCGTGTACAGTCACACCGGGTCCTGGTGCCTAAAAGCCTGGAGCCTTTCCTTGGTGCAGAAGTGTGCCGGTGTGACGCTGGTTCCCCGGTCTCCTGCTTGTGCGCCATGATAAATGCTGAACCTGATCCAGAAGAGACACCGGGTGTTTGATGACAGCCACTAAGAGCCCTCTTTTTGCCATGTCTCCAGTCGCTTCCTCCGCTGATCCATACAGCACTGCTCCTTCCTGGTGGAAAACTCTTCGCTTGGCTGGGAATGGAGTTTGAAATCAGATTTCCTTCTCCTTTAACACCGAGTTCACTCCGGCGTACTCCCTTTGCTTTTTTAAAAACATCAGGTGCGTAGTTGTGCTCGAGATTTACCCTTTTTCTGAGATGTTCAAATCCCCGCTTTTGCCAAGCCAGACTCGATACTTCTTCTTTCATTCTGTAGCTTAGCAGTTTGACTACAGTGGACCTCTGTGAGGCGTCTGAGGGCAGCTTCAGCATCAGGGTGCGATGCACTCGTTCGATTCGTAATTCCAAAGAGGCAGGGCGCTCCAAATTTTCCCGTAACAGGTGCTCTACGAAGGAAAGCATTGATGGAGAGTTCTCCTCGAGTCCCTCTTTAACATCCTCCATCCATCCATTATACAAACCGCTTATCCTGCTCTCAGGGTCGCGGGGATGCTGGAGCCTATCCCAGCAGTCATTGGGCAGGCGGGCGGGGAGACACCCTGGACAGGCCGCCAGTCCATCACAGGGCCGACACACACACACACACATTCACACCTAGGGACAATTTAGTACGGCCGATTCACCTGATTCTGATATTGTCTCGTCTGGAACGGCCCTCTAAGGCCGTCAGGTTAGCGTCCAGGTGTATCTGAAGTTTCAGCAGCTCATTCACAGCTTCCTCCATGGTTTGAATTCGGGTTTTGGCTGCGTCAGTCCCCTCTTCCACCTCCCCGATTCTCGTGGAAGTTTTGTTTATTTCGTCTCGAATTACTTTCAGCGGCTGACTGTTGTGTTGTCTTGCCTAAATTCACTAATTTCTTTCAGCACGAGACCCAGGTTCGCGTTGTCCGTTTGTTCTTCACCGAGGTCCATTCATATATATCGTTATCCTCCATAGCGCTGCTAGCCGGGGAAGCCTGGCTGAATTCGTCGTCTTTGAGTAACTCAAACTGCACTGACTTCTTCTTTTCACTAGGCAGTTTCAAAGCCCACGATCTTGAATCAAACGTTTCTGTAGATTCGAGGCGTAGTGGGCTATTACTTTGAACTTTGTCGGGAGCATGTTTGTCTATGCCGCCGTCTCCTCGCTGGCTAACCCGGAAGTTCCCGGTTTGTATTTAAAATAGACTACCCTACCAAACTACACTTTCGGTCTACACATGACTCATCTGTATTGAATACACTCGGCTAAAATCTCCACCTTTCTCTCTCTACTTTTCCATCTCTTCCAAGGCTTACCCGTCCAGCTGGGAGATTCCTTCTGGGACGACCGGACCTGCACACGGAAATGCGTCTGCACCACCGCAGGTCTGCAGTGTTACAGCCAATCCTGTTCCTTCTCTCAGATCTGCCGCCGCGATGCCTTCCAGTTCTCCTGCCAGACCGTCCAAAGGCGCACGTGCACCATCGCTGGAGACCCACACTACTACACCTTTGATGGGACCGTCTTCCACTTCCAGGGCACGTGCACGTATGTGCTGTCTGAGGAGTGTGGCCATGGGCTGCCCTACTACCGGGTAGAGGGAAAGAACGAGCACCGCGGCAGCACCCGTGTGTCCTGGACCCGCCTGGTTAAAGTTTACGTCTACGGAGAGGAGATCGAGCTGGTCAAAGGTCACCGTGCTGAGGCGAAGGTCAGCTCCACAAACATAAACTCGAAGGCGGAAGAACCGTAACACAAACAGATGTGCACTCACACATAGACACACAGACAAGTACGCAGAGGAAGCTACACGGGCACACATACACACACAAACGTGCACACACAAAGACCTACACACATAAATACGTACACTCACGCACCAGCAAACAAGCAGACACACACACTCAGACTCTCATCCTTATAAATTGTTCTGTTTTGATTTAATTGGTCACATGTCTGTTTGCCAAAACCACTAAATAAACTTGACTGTTTTGTTTTCACTTTGATTACATTTTATTGTTTCACTTCTTGTTTCCCCTACAGGTCAATGGAACCTTCACCTCCACCCCCTTGTCCCTGCGGAATGGCACCATTCAGATCTACCAATCGGGTTTCTCCCTTGCTGTTGCCACGGACTTCGGCCTTCTGGTGACCTACGATGCTAACCATTATGTCAGGATCAGTGTTCCGTATAATTACCAGAACGTCACCTGTGGCCTTTGTGGGAACTTCAACAACCGTCCAGCAGACGATTTCCATACACGCCAAGGCCAGCTTGTTACTTCCGACACTGAGTTTGCCAACAGCTGGAAGGCATCTGGAGATGACGAGCCAGGATGTGAGGCCCCATGCAGTGGCCTGGGTTGTGCTTCCTGCACAGCGGCGCAGTACAGCCTGTATGGAGGTTCTTCTCAGTGCGGACTCATCCGCGACCCCTCAGGCCCCTTTGCCCCCTGCCACGGCCAGCTGCCCCCCCAGACCTACGTGGACAGCTGTGTGTATGACCTCTGTGTTGGGGGTGGGTACCAGCCAATCCTGTGCCAGTCCCTCAACGTGTATGCCAGCCAGTGTCAGCAGAACGGCCTGCAGCCAACTACCTGGAGAAGTAGCGGGTTCTGTGGTGTGTATACAACACTAATTACTCATTCATAAACATATTCAGGGTAGGGGAGGGGCTGGAATATATCCCAACATGGATTTGGCGAAGGATTGGGAGACATTGACAGATCGCAACAGCTTCATCTTCTAAACATGTAAAATGGTAACATGTAGCCTCACAAAGCCACCCCACAAATTTCACTTTGTCCATTGTAGTCTAGCAAGGCTCCGCAGGCATTTGTTTGTGTTGGGGGCATCATCAATGGGCGTAGACCAGAATTACTTTGCAGGCATTGGATTAGCCTTTTATCAGTCAGAGCTACAAACCTCATGACCTAGAACTGGAACACCACATTTCTCAACACACTGTTCTGCTAGTAGTAAACACCACTACCACTAGCAGGTCAGTCCATGTAACTAGATATTACATCTGTACACAGTTCTTGCTGTCATTGCAAATGTCTTTTATAAAACTAATTCTATAGCATCATCAACACTGACCTCTCCTAGTGCAGCCATTCTTGTCATTTTCAAAATATGCCACTGCTCACTGTCATCATCATCTAAACCCTCCACCTACTTTAGTGATTGATCCGGCTTCCAGGCCCAATCAATTCTCAATGGCTCCTCTCCAGACTGTATCTTGCACAGCAAAAACTGAGCGTGTGAAATTTAGGCTGGCTTCATGAGGGTAGGTAACATGTTCATAACATATGTTAACATCTTTTTTTTTCGTACAGAAATCTCCTGTCCAGCCAACAGCCACTTTGAGTCCCAGGGCACCGGCTGTCCTGCCACTTGCACCAACCGCAACTCCACCCAGAACTGCCCTGTTCCAGCCCAGGAGAGCTGCATCTGTAACACAGGCTACGTCCTTAGCACAGGCGTGTGCGTCCCTCTGTCCGAGTGCGGGTGCACATTCGAAGGCCAATACTACCGTTCGGGACAAAGCGTCATACTGGACAGGGACTGCGGGAGGCAGTGTAGCTGCAGACATGGTTCCATGACCTGCCGCTCCCATTCCTGTGGTCCGCTGGAGGCCTGCGGGGTGGAGGATGGACAGAGAGGCTGCAGCCCCAGGAGCTACTCCACATGTTGGGTCAAGGGTCCCCGATCCTACCTTACATTCGATGGGCGGCGTTACCAGTATCCTGGGGCTTGTCGACTTATCCTGGCCAGGGTCATGGGGGAATCTCAACACCCCCACTTTGTGGTGACAGCAGAGAAGATTCCCCGAGGCCAACAGGGATTTGACCGTCTACTGCGATTTGAGGCGGAAGGAGTGCAGGTGTCCATTGAGATTGGAGGGAACTCCAGCGTGCAGGTATGCAACTGGGAAATATCTGATCCCCTTTATGTAAAAATGGGCTGCATGAATACTTAAAAAATCCTCTCACACAACCATAGGCTGGCTAGAATATTGATTCATAAACATTGAGTCACATCAATTGTTTGATTTAAAAAAGAAAGAAAGGGCATCCAGGTGGCGTGGCAGTCTATTCTGTTGCCTACCAACACGGGGATCGCCGGTTCGAATCCCCGTGTTACCTCCGGCTTGGTCAGGGGTTCGAACAGACACAATTGGCCGTGTCTGCTGGTGGGAAGCCAGATTTGGGTATGTGTTTGGTCAGGGCGCCTGTTCGGGGGGGGGAATAGTATGATCCTCCCATGCGCTACGTCCCTCTGGCGAAACTCTTCACTGTCAGGTGACAAGAAGCGGCTGGCGACTCCACATGTATGGGAGGAGGCATGTGGTAGTCTGCAGCCCTCCCCGGATCGGCAGAGGGGGTGGAGTGGCAACCGGGGCAGCTCGGAAGAGTGGGGTAGTTGACTGGATACAATTGGGGAGAAAAGGGGGGGGGGGTGTCTGAAAGAAAAAAAAGAAAGATGTAAAGCATTTGGAAATCAAACACTGGTTTTGGTGAGGTTGCATCGCCTCAAGATTTATTTGAGTTAAATTTGAGACAGCTGAAAAACTTCTAATATCAATTAGTGTAAAATATGACTTGAGCAAACAAAAAAATCTGTGAAAAAAAACCCCAACTTTAAACCATGAGGTCTGTTTTCTCACTGAAAAGCTGGGTACTGATTGAATATACACTACCGTTCAAAAGTTTGGGATCACCCAAACAATTTTGTGTTTTCCATGAAAAGTCACACTTATTCACCACCATATGTTGTGAAATGAATAGAAAATAGAGTCAAGACATTGACAAGGTTAGAAATAATGATTTGTATTTGAAATAAGATTTTTTTTACATCAAACTTTGCTTTCGTCAAAGAATCCTCCATTTGCAGCAATTACAGCATTGCAGACCTTTGGCATTCTAGCTGTTAATTTGTTGAGGTAATCTGGAGAAATTGCACCCCACGCTTCCAGAAGCAGCTCCCACAAGTTGGATTGGTTGGATGGGCACTTCTTTGAGCAGATTGAGTTTCTGGAGCATCACATTTGTGGGGTCAATTAAACGCTCAAAATGGCCAGAAAAGGAGAACTTTCATCTGAAACTCGACAGTCTATTCTTGTTCTTAGAAATGAAGGCTATTCCATGCGAGAAAGTGCTAAGAAATTGAAGATTTCCTACACCGGTGTGTACTACTCCCTTCAGAGGACAGCACAAACAGGCTCTAACCAGAGTAGAAAAAGAAGTGGGAGGCCGCGTTGCACAACTGAGCAAGAAGATAAGTACATTAGAGTCTCTAGTTTGAGAAACAGACGCCTCACAGGTCCCCAACTGGCATCTTCATTAAATAGTACCTGTTAGAGCCTGTTTGTGCTGTCCTCTGAAGGGAGTAGTACACACCGGTGTAGGAAATCTTCAGTTTCTTAGCAATTTCTCGCATGGAATAGCCTTCATTTCTAAGAACAAGAATAGACTGTCGAGTTTCAGATGAAAGTTCTCTTTTTCTGGCCATTTTGAGCGTTTAATTGACCCCACAAATGTGATGCTCCAGAAACTCAATCTGCTCAAAGAAGTGCCCATCCAACCAATCCAACTTGTGGGAGCTGCTTCTGGAAGCGTGGGGTGCAATTTCTCCAGATTACCTCAACAAATTAACAGCTAGAATGCCAAAGGTCTGCAATGCTGTAATTGCTGCAAATGGAGGATTCTTTGACGAAAGCAAAGTTTGATGTAAAAAAAATCTTATTTCAAATACAAATCATTATTTCTAACCTTGTCAATGTCTTGACTCTATTTTCTATTCATTTCACAACATATGGTGGTGAATAAGTGTGACTTTTCATGGAAAACACGAAATTGTTTGGGTGATCCCAAACTTTTGAACGGTAGTGTATTTCAATATTTACAGCCTGTGTTGACCTTTTCCGTTTCTCTGTCCTCAGGTTGACGGTCAAGCCGTTGCTCTTCCTTTTAGCACAGCTTCCAACCGAATCCGCATCTACCACCGCAGTGTGGGCGGCGTCGTGCTCCAAACATCCTTCGGCATGACCTTGCAGGCGGACTGGCCTCACTTGGTGCGCATCACTGCTCCCGGAGTCTACAACGGATCGCTGGGCGGACTCTGTGGCAACTTTAACGGTCACCAGCATGATGACTTCCGCTCACCCACCGGCACCCTGTTGAACAACTCTCAGAGCTTCGGTGACAGCTGGCGGGACGGCTCCCTCTCCGCGCACTGTGTGGAGGCAGGAAATGGTAGCCGTCGACTTAACACGACAGATTACCGATCGGGTCAGTACTGTGGCATCATTGCGAATTCCAGCGGGCCATTTGCTGCGTGCCATAGGATGTCAGACCCGTGGGACAGCGTAGAGAAGTGTGCAGAGGACGTGACTGACTCTCACGATCCAGAGATGGCGCTGTGTGAGGCGCTGAGAGACTTTGCTCTGTCGTGCCAACAGGCCGGTGTGTCCATAGGAGACTGGAGGAATGTCACCGGCTGTGGTAATTTTTTTCTTCTACTGATGGGCTGTGGGTTTAGATTCAGTCCATTCGATTTTTAAATCAGTCTCATTTGGGTGGCAGGTAGGCTTAGTGGTACATTAAATTGTCCTGCAATTAAAGGACTGCCATACCTGTCAAAGTGTCCTAGAGCGATATACTGTAGGGACACTGCACCAGCTGGCTGTACATGAAGCCTATTCTACCTAAAGAGAGACAATCACAATGTTCAATAATCTCTCTCTCTCTCTCTCTCTCTCTCTCTCTCTCTCTCTCTCTCTCTCTCTCTCTCTCTCTCTCTCTCTCTCTCTCTCTCTCTCTCTCTCTCTATATATATATATATATATACATTGTACAGATAACACTCCATTAGCAGACATAATACCAAGCAGTTTACAGTGTATCTGAAATGCCACCAAATTGTGCGGAAAGAGTCTGACAGTGACAACACTGGCAGGCAATCCATGAATGTGAAAACGACAACCCTTTACTTCCTGGTTCACCGCTGTCTTTGGTGGGGTACATGGGTAAATGGCTGCACTGTACCAAGAAGGGTGGCACTGTGGCCTCACCGCAAGAAGGTCCTGGGTATGAACCCCAGGGTCATCCAACCTTGGGGGTCATCCCAGGTCGTCATCTGTGTGGAGTTTGCATGTTCTCCCTGTGTCTGCGGTGGGTTTTCTCTGGGTGCTCCAGTTTTCCCCATCATCAAAAAGACATGCATGTTAGGGTTTATACTCCTGTCTGCGCCTCTGACTCACGGCATGGCGAGACAAACTGGAGTTGGTCCCCGGGCGCTGCACGGTGGCTGCCCACTGCTCCTAGCTGCACAGCTAGGAATGGGTTAAATGCAGAGGAATTTCCCCACGGGATTAATATAGTATATCAAAATCAAAAACATCAAAATCAAAAGAGGTGAAAAACAGTGCTACACACAGCTATTTGTATTGAATGTCACATTAGGCCGATGATTTGCAAATTATCCGGCAGTGACTGGTGGGAACCTTTCTGCACAACTCCGGCTGTTGTCCTATACATGGATATAGAGGTAATGTTGAACATTTTTTTTCCCAAGAGATTAATACAGTATATATTTTCTTCTGACCTTTTTTTGTAGCGAAAACCTGCCCTCTTAACAGCCACTATGAGGTGTGTGGTACTTCCTGTCCAGCTTCCTGCCCCAGCCTGTCCTTCCCCTTCCTCTGCACAACAGTGTGTCAGGAGGGCTGTCAGTGTGATGACGGCTTCCTGCTCAGTGGTAACCGTTGTGTGCCGCCCATCGCTTGCGGCTGCCACCACCAAGGGCGCTACAGGCAAGCCGGGGAGCAGTTCTGGGATGGTGAGGAGTGCCAGAACCTGTGCACCTGTAACGGTACCACTGGGTCAGTCTACTGTAACTCTGCCACCTGTGGCCCCCAGGAGTCATGTCGTGTGGCTGGGGGTGAGTACGGCTGCCACCCCCTCCCCCATGGCACCTGCTCTGCCTCCGGTGACCCCCACTACCTGACTTTTGACGGCCGGGCCTACGACTTCCAGGGCACCTGCCGCTACATTCTGGCGACGGTGTGCAATGACACAGACGGACTGAACAGATTCCAAGTGGAGGCCAAGAATGAAGCGTGGAGAGGGCTGGCAGTCTCCATCACGGCAGAGGTGTTTGTTGACGTTGGGGACCACAGGGTGCTCATATCCAGAGAGAGACGAGGTTCGGTTCAGGTGAGTCCTGAGGAATGCCAACATCAAATCAACAAAGAGATTAGGATTTAACCACTATCTATATTAATGTACAATATATAAAATTTTGAGAAGCACCACACAGCTTCCTTCATGTTAGGCTGTGCTGTCAGTTTAAGAAGCAAAACAAGGGGTCCAAACACACTCTTCTAAATAGAATTAAATAGTTCATTTGATTTGTCCTTTAGGTGGACGGTATCATCACACATCTTCCTATTCTTCTGGATGGAGGTCGTGTTTCCATTTACTCAAGCGGACTCCGAACGTTTGTCAACACTGACTTTGGTCTAAGCGTCAGCTATGATGGGTGGAGCACGGTGTCCATCGTTGTGCCTTCCAATTACAGGTGAGAGCCTTTGACTCGGTCCATATTGTACAGCTTTGAAAGGCAGTGTGAGAGTCAAACTGTTCCCCTTCATATGCTTTCATACTTCTTGTCTTCACTCTCTACCTTTTCTGTTTGCTCTCTAATATCCCCCCTGCTTTTCTTCTCTGTTGTAATTGTACTTCTTTCCTTGCCCTCCTCCCTCTCGCTCAGTGTTCTGTAATCATGAGGATGTTGTCTGGACAATGTGGCTCTGACCTTTGACCTGCTTACTGTTAGTTTGCTTGTCATATTGATGATGTAAGCACTGAAGCCTGTTGTCTAAGTGTGAATCTCGGGATTAGAGTGTTACACGACTAAGCAGTAACAGTAGTACCCCTGGTATACGCTTGTAAAATTGGTGATTGGGGAACTGAAGCTTGGCCTTATTCCACATACGATAAAGAGCATCAGCTAAATGCTGTACATGTATTTGTATTTAAAATTAGAAACTCGGTAGAGGTCTGACAACAATCACTATCCGAAACAAAATGCATCTCAGCTCATTTCCTCGTTCTCTTCACCAATCCAGCGGTAAAACCTGTGGACTTTGCGGGAACTTCAACGGTAACCGAAATGACGATTTCGTTACTCCATCCGGTGCCCAGGCCGCCTCTCCCTCCCTGTTTGGCAACGCCTGGAAAGTTCCCGGAAACTACACCTGCACCAATGGGTGTGGCTCCTCTTGTCCACGCTGCTCCGACGAGAGACCCGCCAGGTCCCAGTGTGGGCTGATCCAAGCAGCTGAGGGGCCACTAAGCTTCTGCCATGACCACGTGGACCCGACGCCGTATTTCAATGACTGTGTGTTTGACGTGTGCTTGTCGGGGAACAGGGGCCAGGATGTTCTGTGCAACTCCATTCAGGCCTACGTCAGCGCCTGTCAGTCTGCCAATGTCCGAATCTACCCCTGGAGACAAAACACCACCTGTAGTAAGATAATGAGTCAACCAGTTAACCAGTCAGTCTGTTCTATCACAGTTTAAGATTTCATACCTTTTTCTAAAAATATCTTGTAGACGGAGCTTCTAGATAACTTATGTAAAAAGGTTTGTATAACAGGATAATAATAATGACACATACGATCTATAATGTTTTTTGTCTAGCAGTCTGACAATAGTAATAGTAGTAGGTCATCACATTTAAATTGTGAACGTAAAGAATACCAGTTGTTTAGAGGTCTCAAGATATTGCTCTGTAAAACTAAACCTGACGTGCTTTTTGTGCTGCAGGGCTCGACTGCCCAGCTAACAGTCACTACGAGCTGTGTGGAACAGACTGTGCACATACCTGTGCCAGCAGTATTGATGGGAGCTGTGAGCGGGTTTGCTCTGAGGGCTGTTTCTGCGACGAAGGCTTCCTGCGCAGTGGAGGACGCTGTGTTCCCACAGAGAACTGTGGATGTCTGTATGATGGCTTCTACTATGACGTGAGTCCTACTGCGGCGAACACAACAGACGGGAACCATGGCTTGCTTAAGGCCGGTTCGTAGCTCGCCGATTTATATTCGGCGTTGCAACAACGTCACTACACATCCCATCAATGCTGCACTTTGACTCCGGACGCTGTCGCTGTTAAGAAGTAGTGTAGCGACCCTGTGCAGTTTGGCGTTCTGGATTAGTGGAGTCAGTCTATCATCCTCCTGCTCTCTGCCAATCACGGGGATGCATGTTATGTCGGTCAGTGTGCGTGTGGTTGGTGGAGTGGAGGGCTGGCCCACTGGTTATTGGTTTGAGTGAGACACTGCTGCAGCTTGGTGTTCTCTCGCCGCTGTTGGAGTGACTTAATAAACCGAATGACATGAGAATTCTACTCTTGTCTCCGATGTGTAAGCGAAACATTACAGTGTAAACACATGAGTGACTGATGTCACATATCGCCGAAGTTTAGTCATTGCCCTCAAGACGTGGAGGCAGAAAACCAGGAGATAGATGAGCTTTTTTGTGCACTTGGGGGTTCGTCATAAGCACTACTTAAATGTCTGTGCCTGTATTACTACTGCATCATACAGGCACAGGAACATGGCGTTTGCTAAATCTTATCAAATGTCATCATAACAACTGAGCCAGCAATGGGGTCAAAGTTCAGTAAAATATTCATCTTGACAATGGGTACAGTGACCATCACAACAATGACAGGTTGCTCATTTCTCAGAATATAAACCAAAAGTTTGGTAACTGACCATCAAATGTAATTACTACCAGTGACAACGATCACAAATCGCCAGACTGTAAACTGGCCTTTACTCATCCCGGCATTAGTTCAGACGAGCATCCGTTGCGTGGGTATATAAACATGCTGTCACTTTTTACCAAAAGGTGCCATGCTTCCTGTGTATTAGCACATACCAGAGGGTAACATAATTGCGTGTTACAGGCTGGTGAGACGTTCTGGACCCCAGGCTGCTCCCGGCGATGTGAGTGCCGTGGCCCCAACGACTTGCGCTGCTACGCGGCTTCATGCACCCCCACACAAGAGTGTATGGTCAGAAATGGACACCGGGGCTGCTTCAACACGCTGTCCACCTGCACCGTGTGGGGAGACCCTCACTACGTCACCTTCGACGGGGCACTAGCTCATTTCCAGGGGACATGCTCTTACGTCATCACCAAGAGCGTTGCCCCTAGCAACGCAACCACCTTCCAAGTGGTTGCAACCAATAATCACCGTGGAAACAACCGGGTGTCATTTGTGTCTGCCGTGGACGTTTACCTATCGAATGGAAGAGAAGCTGTTGATGTCAGGATCGGACCCAACAAGATCGTTAAGGTAGTACATTTGTTCAGTTAGGTTTAAATCATGTACTTGTGTTTGTACAGTATATGACTATGTAAGCTAATGTGTATCTTATCAATAGTTATATTCACTCCATTTGTTTCTCACCGTCTCTCACTCCCTATTTCTCTGTCTATCTTTGTGTCTCTCCCCCGCTCTCTCTCTCAGATCAATGGCAGTCAGGTGTCTCTTCCCGTCTCTGCCGGTTCCTTGGCCCACGTGAGGAAGGAAGGAGCCTATGTGGTTTTGAACACGAGTCACGCCATAGTCGAGTTTGACGGCAGGAGCACTCTGCTGGTCAGACTGGACCACAGCCTGCGCACCGCTGTCACTGGCATGTGTGGTAACTTCAACGGTGACCCCGCAGATGACAAAGCCCTGCCCAACGGCACTGTGGTGCAGAATGACGATGACTTCGGGGCCGGATGGAAGGCACCTACAAGCCAACCTGGGTGAGTCATGTGACCGTTGTGCAGAGGTAAAGTGAAATGCGATGAAGGCAGGGATTTGAACTCTCCCAAGCAGCAGGTCCATGGACAGATTTGATGAAAACCAAATACCTAAGATTATATTGAATATGGAAATGGTTTCTAAGTCTGTAGATTCCTGACAACAACAAAAACAGCAAGGATAACTTATTGAAATGCTTCTGTAGGATATTTTAATCTGCTCTTCTATGGGAGTGGAAATAAAATGTATAATTATCTATCATGCCAGGTCTCCTTTTTAAAAGTATATTGCTGGGAGTAACCTTGTTTGAAAGACTGGTTTAGTTGAATAAGGACTAACATAGGTGTCCTTTTGGCTCTATCCAGAAAGCCCAACCAGTACTGGTTTGAATCCGGCCCAGGACTATTATCCGTTTTTCCTTCTCTTTCTTTACCTCATCTTCCCTTTTCCCACATACCTAGTCAATAACGGCAAAGTTGCCAAAAAAGGAATAAATAGGTGGTTTATAAACGAGCTTAGATAAAAATAAGTACATTTGGGGATGCTGCAAGGAAAAGCCCCTAGAAATGATGTGGTGGCAGGCCCCCTAACCTCAATGCGTCTAATTTAGTACACTCTCTTGAAGGCTGGCTCAAGGGCTCCCTATTGCTTAGGAAATTAGCCCTCCATGTACTCACCCCAGCCCTATATCTGAACTTCAGGTTGACAATTGCTGAAGTTTTAAAAAGTCACTGTCCATCTCTTCTGCAGTTGTGGAGCCACTGATGTGAGGGGGGGCGGAGGCCTGAATGACTGTGCCCACAGGTGGAAGTACTCTTACCTCTGTGGGGTCATCACCAACACCAGTGGCCCATTCAGTGCCTGTCACCTGCACTCTGACCCCCAGCCATTCTTTACTTCCTGTGTGTATGACCTTTGCCTCTATACGCCGGCCAATGGCATGCTCTGCTCTGCCGTCTCGGCCTATGAGAGGGTGTGCAACGTTTTGGGGCTGGACATCCCTCAGTGGCGCCAGGATTTGCACTGTGGTCAGTATGCACTATCATTTTCACTTTAATGCAGCTCTTAAGTCTCACCACGTTGTTCCATTGTGTTTAAGTTTGTTTCTAGATAATACCTGTCCGAGAAAGCTGATTTAAGTTGGGGCTCGTCATTTTAGGATCATTTTAAACTGGTTTTGCCCCTCTCAAAACAGTGGTTCCCAGGCACGATCCTCGATTACCTTCAGTACTGCCGATTTTCTTTTCCACCAGGTAGTTCATTATGTTAAGCTGTTGTGTGAGATATTCCAGCCTCCGATCGAGATTTTAGACCTGGAAAATTGGGTGAATATAAAGAACTACCTGGTAGAACAGGAAACTCATGGTACTGGTGGTGACTGAGGACTTGACTGGAAACAGGTCTAAAGCGCTTGATCATGGTTTAACAGTCTATTGCCACTGGAGGAAGTCATTGGCCTTCCCTACTGTCTGATACATATCTCCCACTATCATGTTGCATTAAGACTGTCAGAATGTGGAAACATATCTGCTCACATTAGGTTATGTTGTAATTTCTACTGGACTGGACCGACTCTTATATGGCAGATTTTTTGATTAGCATGGTATATGTGCGTAAATAAAACCAAGTCACAATCAAAGTTCCATCACACAGAGATTCTGCAGGATTTTATAGAAGAAAAAATTGCAATGATCAAACCAAACGGGCCATTTTTTAAGCAACAAGCAGCTCAGTTTAGAATTTACCTTCATTAATAGTTCCGGTTCACCAAGCGAGACCAGTTGATTCATGTTTAAGTGGTTTTACCTGGCGCAGAATATGTGACTCTTGTCTAATTCAGTTACGAGTTTGATCTCGATTCAGAGATGATAACGCCAACTCCAGAGACTTGTGGGTAAAAAAAATACGGAAATTGGTTAAATGGAACAGCAGAAAATGTGCAGAGGTGTGACTGATCGTTTCCATTTAGCAATATATCACAGCACTCCATGGTATAGTCCACAGTGTTGAGCACACCAGACAATGGGAGCGGGATCTTAACAGCAGTCAATGACTCATCCCTCGTGCTCTTTCCTCGCTCATATCCTCACTTATCTCCTCACTCATATCAGTCAGTTTGGGGATTCAAGCTGTCAACAGACTTCTCAAACCTGAAGGTACTTCAAAACGCCCTCTGGAGTCTGGTTGACTTTTAACTCATCTTCTTGGGTGTTTTCAGCGGAGTCGGACCCCTGCGAGGAGCTCGGCTGTGTGGAGTACGAGTGGTGTGGCGAGAGAGACGGTGTCTGGGGCTGCTTCTGTGACGAACACCACCACCGGCCCAACAACCAGAGCTACGGTAGCACATACTCCTAATCTACCTGCAGACAACTTGATAGAAATGGTTTTTTGTCAGCCAAGAGCTAGGATGGTAAAGACAAGATGCGTATTTGGTATTGCAGCTGTTGTTCCGGCTTCTTCTATATGTCAGAACAAACCAGCTCATATTTATTTACTGTGGTCGGGAAATTTGATTCTTGAGACCAAAAGCAGAGAGAGGATGGGTTGATGAAGTTATGGAGAGTTTTTTATTTGTTCATTTTTCTAATGTGAGGAGTGAATATTTATTTTCCAGTGAATTTTGTCTTTTTCCTTGTTTTTTTAGACTCGTCAATTTCCTGTGTGAGCAGCTCGGCCAACATGTCACTGTCGCGCTGCCAGCTGTTCGAAGCTGGTTTCCATCCCGAGGCGCTTCACCTCAAAGATTTCTCATGCCAAGGCTCCCTGCAGGACGGACGCCTTGAGTTCCACTTCAATAACGACGACGACCTCTGTGGGACCATCCTCAAGGTGCCCGTCACAATTCAGACCACTTCAGATGAACCCTTGTCTCCGTATGCAGATTATTGAAACACTGGTTCACCTCACACATCCATCATTCTTAATAAGGTGATACAGAACTATCGTTGTACCAATCAGAGTTCACTTAGTCTGGCGTCATCTTATCAACTGACGATTTATTTGTGTAGACAGAATCTTTTGTTTTTAACTACTGATTGATGAGTTGCAGCTCTATAGCAAAACTTTTCCGAGAAGGTTGATTGCGTGTTAAGGAGACCTGAACAGAACAAACTTTATTTTAGATTTCTTAAGCAAGTGTACTTAACTTAAAAAATAGTTCCTGCTTTTTTTTTTTAATCCCCCCACCCACCTTTTCCCCCCCAATTGTACTTGGCCAATTACCCCACTCTTCCGAGCCGTCCCAGTTACCGCTCCACCCCCTCTGCCGATCCGGGGAGGGCTGCAGACTACCACATGCCTCCTCCAATACATGTGGAGTCGCCAGCCGCTTCTTTTCACCTGACGGTGAGGAGTTTCACCACGTAGCGCGTGGGAGGATCATCCTACCCCCCCGAACAGGCGCCTCGACTGACCAGAGGAGACTCTAGTACAGTGACCAGGACACATACCCACATCCGGCTTCCTACCGCAGACACGGCCAATTTTGTCTGTAGGGAGGCCCGACCAAGCCGGAGGTAACACGGGGATTCGATCCAGTGACCCCCATGTTGGTAGGCAACGGAATAGGCCACTACGCCACCCGGATGCCCAAATAGTTTGTGCTCTTAACTTGAGATAGTTTACATTGCTAGGTCAAGCTAACCCTATAACCCTGACGATTTACATGCAATCAAATGTCTGTTCTTTGTACCACTGACATAATTAAAACAGTAACTAATTCAGGAGTGGCTCTCAACAGACTTAGTGATCAAACACCACTGCAGTTAACAGTATCGCCACAGATGTGTCATTTGAACAACAAAAGAAAAAAATTTTAAGATTGTAGCTTTAACCACTCCACTCATTTTAAGTGTATTTAACCACATTTCTCTAAGTGTACTTCATTTTGAAAATGTGTCCTTTGCAGACTAATGGAACTCACTTCATTTATGAGAACGCGATCCAGGGTAACGTTGACCCTCATGATAGCATCATCAGCCGTCAGAGAAACATCCACCTGCCCTTCTGCTGTCAGTACCCTCTCCACCAGAGTCTCTCTATGGATGTAGGCATCAACCCTATAGAGAGGTAAGATATGGCTTATAGTGCCATATTTACACCTGCCACGATTACTATTGCTGTTTTGTAACTACTACCATTACTTACAACTACTACTTTAACTAGTCTTACTACCACTACTGCACTGCTACTATTACCGCTCCCAGGGGGTAATGCAAAATAGTATGTATTCATACTGTACATTTTTCAAGACTGATGAATTAAAACATTATTGTAGGCAAAACAAAGCTCTCTCAATTTGACACCAACATCTACTTCAAATCAATTACCTTCTATTGTAACCTCAGTTTAGCGTAAGCTGTTCTTAGCCATGCTAATGCTAATTCCATTTCTCTAGCATTGTGAGTCGGAAGCTTCCAGTGGGCCTGGGTCACTACCGTATTAGGATGATCCCATACCAGGATGCCGGGTTCCGCTTCCCCTTCAGTGGTCAGAGTAACATTGAGATGGAGGTGAACAAGAGGATGTACGTGGCAGTGCGGACGGAGGGTGTCGACGGACGACAGATCTCCACTGTGCTGGACACCTGCTGGGCCACACCTGTCAACCAGGCCAGCTACCCCGTCCGGTGGAACCTCATCGACAGACAGTAAATAAGCTTTTCTATTTTAGTCATTCAGTGATGCACTGCCTCTATTAAATGCATTGTGTTGCAGTGAGGGGCTTAGTCAGACAGGATACCAGCATCACAGGTTCAAGTCCTTGGGTTGCTTAAGTGTCTTTGAGCAAGACGGTGAATTTCCTGTCAGTCTTGGGTTCTGTTCTGTAGCAGACCCTAACCTCTGACCTCCCTGTGAAGAGAATAATCTTCTCAGTCCTGAAACTCGGCTGTACTAAATTGCCCCTGGGTGTGCGTGTGTGTGGGCCCTGTGTGATGGCCTGGTGGCCTGTCCAGGGTGTCTTCCCGCCTGCCGCCCAATGACTGCTGGGATCGGCTCCAGCATCCCCGCGATCCAGAGAGCAGGATAAGCGGTTCGGATAATGGATGTTTAAGTAGAACAGAGCAGCCGAAAAGCATGCTGCTAACAAATGGCTAACATAAGTAACACAATTTCACAGATTAGCCTGATGTTGATTTTTTTTACTCATTTCAACAGTATTTATTCTTCAAAACTTGTAAATGCCCTGTTTATCTGTGAAGGTTATTTCATAAACCAAACCAACCAAATCTCTTCAGCTTGCTTTGACAGAAGATCTTCTTTCAGTTGTTCAAAACCACTACTCCTTCATTTTTCCCTATAGAGATAAAAAGTACCTGTGATGGGAGTTAACTGCTGGGGTGACCTACCATAAACAACATCCTTGAACCTGTTTCACTGCAATGAAAAATAGAAAATTGCATTATTATTATGATGTAACTTAAAACAGACATTCCCTCTAAAGCCCCTCCCCCCCATTTGTGCTACTTAACCTTTGACCTGATGACCTCTCTGAGTACTGGATGCCTGTCTGTCTCTCAGGTGTCCAAACCCGGAGGATGGCACCGTGCAGCTGCTCCAAAATGGCGTCTCCACAGAGGCCCGGTTCTCCTTCAAGATGTTTACCTTCACAAATTTCTCTTCGCTTTACCTCCACTGTCAGGTCCACCTGTGTCTACTCAGACAACAGAACTGCACCACCGTATGTACCATGTGTGTGTGTGTGTCTAGAGCTCACCCCAATCATAGTTTCTTAAATTCTTATTTTCAACAGAATTTTCACATTCTGAGGCAATATATGTGCATGTGATTTGTATGTGTACACGTGTGCATTCTTATGTAAACACAAAGCACACACACATGTAGTTATTGATCACTCAGTTAATTAGAAACATGGCAGGGAGACAATCTAATCATAACGAGACTGTTTCTAAAGTCAGAGTACTGCAATGCTTTTACCAGTTAATGATCTGGTTATTGGGTTGGGGATGAGTTGCTGCCTCAAGTGAAGGAGTTCAAGTATCTCGGGGTCTTGTTCACGAGTGAGAGTAGGATGGAGCGGGAGATTGACAGGCGGATTGGTGCAGCATCAGCAGTAATGCGGACGTTGTACCGGACCGTTGTGGTGAAAAGGGAGCTGAGCTGGGAGGCAAAGCTCTCAATTTACCAGTCAGTCTTCGTTCCAGCCCTCACCTATGGTCATGAGCTTTGGGTAGTGACCGAAAGGGTGGGATCGTGGATACAAGCGGCTGAAATGAATTTCCTCCGTAGGGTGTCTGGGCTCAGCCTTAGAGATAGGGTGAGGGAGCTCGCAGTAGACCCGCTGATCCTTTGTGTCGAAAGGAGCCAGTTGAGGTGGTTCGGGCACCTTCCTTTGGAGGTTTATCGGACACGTCCAACTGGGAGGAGACCCAGAACTTGCTGGAGGGACTACATGCCCAACTTAGCTTTTTGCCACCGCGACTCTGGAGAAGCAGCTGAAGATGAATGAATGATCTGGTTATTTGTCCACATGTCAACACCATGAGTGTCCCTGGGACTTCAGTTGTTTTAACCCCCTGTAATGTCGCTCCACAGCGCTGCTATGCCGGTTACCATCACAGAGTACGCAGGGACATGACCTTCCATGACACGGCAGACATCTCCATTGGACCGCTGCAGTGGCGACAGAGGAACAGAGGTACTTTATTTTTGCGGACATCTCTTGCCCTAATCTTACACCACTTGGATACAAACTAGTCATTCCATTACTAATGTTGGAGTTTGTGGTGGATGCATACTCCGATATGGTTTGTTACACTTTGTAGTACTAGCTTGCCACCTCTGGATGTTCTTCAGCCTGGTCTTTCTTGTGTAGCTCATTCACAGTTCAACTTTCTACACATGCTAAACGTTCAAACATTGGTCTAAGACGTTCAAGTGCAACGTCTTGTGACAGCCACATTCAAAAAGCTTGTGAGAGGGGCCGCCGGGTAGTGTAACGGTCTATTCTGTTGCCTCCGGTTTGGTCGGCGTCCTTACAGACACAATTGGCTGTGTCGGCGGGTGCGAAGCCGGATTTGGGTATGTGTCCTGGTTGCTGTATTAGCGACTCTGGTCGGTCGGGTGCGCCTGTTCAGGGGGGAATAGCGTGATCCTCCCTCACACTACGTCCCCCTGGCGAAACTCCTCACTGTCAGGTGAAAAGAGGCGACTCCGAGGCAGCCCTCCCCGGATCGGCAGAGGGGGTGGAGCAGTGACCAGGACGGCTCAGGAGAGTGGGGTAATTGGACGGGTACAATTGGGGGAAAGGGGGGGGGGTGTAAAAAAAAAAAAAAGCTTGTGAGATTCATTTGAATTGAAAGATGTTATGTAACAGTGTGTCGCCGCCATTCTCTCTTCTTCCCATTCCAGAAGTAACCAGTGGATCACCCATCATGTTGGTCTCCATGACAACGCTGATGCTCACCCTGCTGACAACCTGGACCCTGAGCTAGACAGAGACACACACACACACACACACTTTCGCCATCCTTTAAATAAAAACATGTAACAGTACACATGACAGCCTTACTCTGTTAATGTGGAATCCATCACCAACCTCAATCAAATGTTTTAAATGCAGACCGTGTGAAGGTAGCAAAAGTGCAAAAAAAAGCGTAGAGAGGTGCTACTCCTGAAGAAAACATGACTGCTAGTTTTTAGGGTGTTACTGGGGCATTGTAGGGGGCTGCACTAATACTACTAATGCTATCACTACTACTGATGACCAGCAATGCAATAATAAATAAGTGAAGGTTCGAATTTCAATGGAAATCAACAAGCATTCACACCGACCAATGACAGAGCTGAAATCAGTAGCTGTTTCTGTAACACAATTCTATTGGCTGAGCTTCAAATGTATGCTTAAATTATTTTCATGACCTCAAAAGTATGAAAGATATCAAAAAAACTAAAAGACCACTTTTTTTAGAGCAAGACAGGCTTGGTGTCGAAACCTCATGTGGTAGTAGTAGATAGGTGCCATGTTGCTGAATACTCCAAAATACTAACTTCATGGGTCTGACACAGCTTAAGTCTCATCCTGGATTAAACTGAATCCAAATTCTCCATGCAAAAGTCAGTCAACAGGCCCTACGTATGGTCTGAGCTTGAAACTCATCACTCACTCCCAAATCCTATTCTCTCAGCAGGGGGCAGCCCGAGATAAGCTAAGAGAGTAACTCGTAGTTTGACACCTCACTGCTCTAGTCTATGAAGTACACTTATTTATGAAAGTACTCTTATCAGCACAGAATTGACTGTATTTGAATATGTTTAGTAAGTCTATATATATGAAGGATGATGTTAACCTTGTTTTTCTGGCTGCTCTGTGATCTAAATCAGTTATTTCTAATGATGTATTTATATGATCAATAAATGGTGTCATTGTGCATTCAGTCTTGCTTGTTGTTCCTCTCATTATTATTATAATTAATAAGTAAGATGTGTTTATTGCCTGGATAAAAATTAGACATATTGAAAGATAACAGTAGCTTGGAGCTCGCAGCTTAGCCCTGAACCCGAATGGTTATTAAGAAGTGCTGTGTATTATTATATAATCTATATCTTGCACTGTTTTGAGTCTGCTACACAATACAATTTACCTGTGGATTATGAAGTTCATCTTACCGATTTCAAGCATTTGGAGTGACAATTTGAAAGATTGTGGGTGGAAAGTAGTGACGCCAAAGCAGTACAAACTAACTCGGTGTACGCAGGTTGGTCACAGGTCTAATGGAGTGATGCTAGTAGTAAAGGTAGTAATGGTAAATGGACTGCATTTATACAGCCATTTTCTAGTCTACTGACCACCCAAAGTGCTTTACAATGTATGCCTCATTCACACACTGATGGCAGAGGTTGCCATGCAAGGTACCAACCTGCTCATCAGGAGCAGTTAGGGATTCAGTGTCTTGCTCAAGGACACGCTCTCCACAGGAGCCGCGGATCGAACCAGCGACCTTCCGATTACTAGACAACCCGCTCTACCCAGAGCCATGCTGCCGATAATAGTGGCAGTGAGCCATGATTACAACCTTAAACCCTAAAGATGATATTGATGAGGATGCCGGTCAGAGGTAGAAGGACGTTCAGATTACAAGCTCATGAAACTCATCTGTCTCGCATCTTCTCACCCCTTTTCTTTCCTCTCTTACTCCCCCCCACTCCATCTCTCCTGCCCCCCCCCCCTTCTCCTGCCTCAAATCTAATTGACTCGGGCCGCTTCATGCAGGCTCTCAGATCGTTGACCCGGCCCGTGTTTTCTGACCTTAATAACGTCCACATGTGGCTGAACCGAGCTCCCGACCTCTCAGCCAACTGCCCAGACGTCGGATGAATGATTATCTCTGGCGTCAGGGGGAAAACCTGAAAAAGATGCATCAGATTATTTGGGACCGAGGCCGTTTTGATTACCGGGCAGGAAGAGAGTCCTTTCACCGTTACACACGTGAAGATGATTACATCAGAACAACAAGGCGATAAGAACAATAGCTTCATAAAGTTCATCTGTCTCAAACTACAGCTGAAACGTGGCGCAGCTCCTTCATCCATCATCGCACCACTTGGTGTTTAAAGCCAAGTCAATTTTATTTGTATAGCCAAAGATCACAAATGACAAAGTTGCCTCAGGGGGCTTTACAGCAACACAACATCCTGTCCTTAGATTAGACCCTTGTATCGGATAAGAAACCACTCCCTAAAAAAAACCCTTTAACAAATAGAGGAAATAAACGGAAACCTCAGGGAGCGCAAAAGAGGAGGGATCTCTCTCCCAAGACAGACAACGTGCAACGGATGTTGTGTGTACAGAATAAAACAATTTACAGATTACAACACTGAAAGAGGATAAGAGAATTAGGTAACACTTTAGTATGGGGAACATAAAAAAAACTTAATTACTAGTGAATTAGTAATGATCAAGATGTCACTTTAGTATGGGGAACATATTCTAAGTAACAAAAACTTAATTTAGAGTAATTTAACACTATGAACACTTGCAGTTTTGTGTGTTGTTATGTAAGAACAGACCATATTCATTAAGTGTTAGTAAGGCAGAATAACTCTTCTTGTGGTACTACCACCTTATAAAGGCCATACTAAGCAAAGCATATTGAGATGGTACTACTAATAAGCAATACTTCTGAGGTTATAGAGGGAAAACTCATAGTTAATGGCTTACTGGTATAATAAGGCCATGCAGAATAAGGCATTAATGAGTACGTAATAATGACCAATTAAGAGCGAATATGTTGCTAATTTGCATGCTAATAAGCACCTAATTAATGGCGACTACGTTCCCCATACTAAAGTGTTACCGAGAATTATTATGGAATTATGAGATACTATATGAAGAATATGATGAGGAGGATGCCAAGCAGTGTCCAGATACCACTAGAAGAGTGTAGGACCTGAGCCACGCAACCAAATCCCTATGTAGACCTGACAGGAGGACAGACTACACGTGCTCACGGGGGAGGCTCGCGTCACACCATTCACACACACGGGAGAAGAGAAAGGAGAAGACATCATTCAGAGAGAGAGAGAAAAGAGAAAAGTTTGCAGTGGTCGATAACCTATACTCCATAATTCCGTCTCTTTGTGGAGGGAAGTTCCCTTAACAGAACTTCCCTGAGCAGGGAGCAGGGAGTACTGTTGATGTACACTGGAATAGAACGCAGCCTCCCTTGTTCACTGCGTTTGGTAGAAAAACCCTTCAGTCAGTGTTTCCAGGTCTGTGATTTTCCCGCGGAATTGGACTACTGTTGAATTGTTGCCGCGGTTTGAATTTTTTGTCCACTGGTTGGGTAGACCTATTTTGCATGCAAATGACGTGAATAATATCTAATCTCTCATCTCATCATCAGCCGCTTCTCCGGGGTCGGGTCGCGGTGGCAGCAAGCTAAGCGGGGCACTCCAGACGTCCCTCTCCCCAGCAACGCCCTACAGCTCCTCCCGGGGGATCCCAAGGTGTTCCCAGGCCAGACTGGACATGTAGTCCCTCCAGCGAGTTCTGGGTCTACCCTGGGGTCTCCTCCCAGTTGGACGTGCCTGGAAAACCTCCAAAGGAAGGCGCCCAGGAGGCATCCTAATCAGATGCCCGAACCACCTCAACTGGCTCCTTTCGATGCGAAGGAGCAGCGGCTCTACTCTGAGCTCCCTCCAGCTATCCGAGCTCCTCACCCTATCTCTAAGGCTGAGCCCAGACACCCTATGGAGGACACTCATTTCAGCCACTTGGATCCACGATCTCACCCTTTCGGTCTCTACCCAAAGCTCATGACCAGAGGTGAGGGCTGGAACGAAGACTGACTGGTACATTGAGAGCTTTGCCTCCCGGCTCCGCTCCCTCTTCACCACAACGGTCCGGTACAACCTCCGCATTGCTGCTGATGCTGCACCAATCCGCCTGTCAATCTCCCGCTCCACCCTACTACCCTCACTCGTGAACAAGACCCCCGAGATACTTGAACTCCTTCACTTGAGGCAACAACTCATCCCCAAACCGGAGGGAGCAATCCACCATTTTCCAGTAGAGACCCATGGCCTCAGACTTGGAGATGCTGACTCTCATCCCGGCTATTTCACACTCGGCTGCAGACCGCCCCAGTGCCTGCTGGAGGTCGTGTTCTGATGACGCCAACAAAACCACATCGTCTGCAAAGAGCAGCGATGCTCTCAGGGTCGCGGGGATGCTGGACCCTATTCCAGCAGTCATTGGGCGGCAGGCGGAGGGACACCCTGGACAGGCTGCCAAGACATCACAGGGTCCACCCACCCACACACACACACACACCCATTTATACCTAGGGACAATTCAGTACGGCCGATTCATCTGACCTACATGTCTTTGGACTGTGGGAGGAAACCGGAGCCCCCAGAGGAAACACACGCAGACACGGGGGAGAACATGCAAACTCCACACAGAGGACGACCCGGGACGACCCCCCGAGGTCGGACTACCCCGGGGCTCAAACCCGGGACCTTCTTGCTGTGAAGCAACTGCACTAACCACTGCGCCACCATGCCGCTCTTACGATAATGTAAACTACTAAAAAAAGACTCACTGGCCGATCGGCCAGGGGGTCAGCCCCTTTGGTTGAGTGGTTAGCGACGTCGCCTCGTGGTGCAGTACGACCCTGGTTCAAATCCCACCACCGCCACCGATGTAACAGCACATAGCCGCCTGCTGCAGGATTCAAACCAGGGTTGTACTGCACCACGAGGCGACTTCGCTGACCGTTCAACCAAAGGGGCTGACCCCCTGGCCAATTGGTCAGTGAGTCTTTTTTTTTAAGTAATCTATGACTACATACTGTATCTAATTACACAATGCCCTTTTAGAACCTATGTGAGAGAACTGTTTAGGTTAAACTGCTTCTAATGCCGGCATTCTAAACATTTATGGTGTTACTTTGTAGATATTATAATACACCTGGCAATGGTAACAATGCTGCTGGACTTTAAAAGCAGTGTATATGGGATCCGCGGTGGTGCAGCGGTCTAAGCATCGGCTTTGAGTCGATGCAGATGCCCACCGGGGACCGGGGTTCGTGCCCCGGTCTCGTCAGATCCGACTATGGCCGGACTCGATGAAGCAGCGATAATCGGCAACGCCGTCTTCGGGAGGGGGGCGGAGTCGGCTTGTGTTCGTCACATGAATGCGTCTCTGTGTGTGTCGGAAAAAGCAGTGGTTCGGCTTGGAGTCGCCTTGTCACGAAAGTGGGGAGGCGTCTCCTTCGAGACTGCTGGCCGGAGAGATGCAGCTGGCGAACGCATGCAGTACGAGGGTGGGTGTTTGAATTAAAATAGGGAGCGATTGGCCACTAAATTGGGAGGAAAAAAGGGGAAAATCAGAAATAAATGTATGTATATATATATATAAAGCAGTGTATATGGTTTAGCAGGGGCATATTTTGAGTTCCGGTTTTGGGCTGGTTTTACTGGCTGTTGGGCTTGTTTTGGACTGGTTTTACTGGCTGTTGGGCTTGTTTTGGACTGGTTTTACTGGCTGTTGGGCTTGTTTTGGGCTGGTTTTACTGGCTGTTGGGCTTGTTTTGGGCTGGTTTTACTGGCTGCTGGGCTTGTTTTGGGCTGGTTTTACTGGCTGTTGGGCTTGTTTTGGGCTGGTTTTACTGGCCGTTGGGCTTGTTTTGGACTGGTTTTACTGGCCGCTGGGCTCGTTTTGGGCTGGTTTTACTGGCTGTTGGGCTTGTTTTGGACTGGTTTTACTGGCTGCTGGGCTTGTTTTGGACTGGTTTTACTGGCCGCTGGGCTTGTTTTGGGCTGGTTTTACTGGCCGCTGGGCTTGTTTTGGACTGGTTTTACTGGCTGCTGGGCTTGTTTTGGGCTGGTTTTACTGGCTGCTGGGCTTGTTTTGGACTGGTTTTACTGGCTGTTGGGCTTGTTTTGGACTGGTTTTACTGGCCGCTGGGCTTGTTTTGGACTGGTTTTACTGGCCGCTGGGCTTGTTTTGTCACACAGACCTGGTAACCCTGTCTTGATCCCTGCACCACGGGGTGAAGTTGTTCTCAGGCACCATCATGTCGATGGAGGAGATGTGTTTGTCACCCCAGGGGGGGGGGGCAAAGTGGGATCAGAGGTGGAAACGCGGGGGACAGACGGGTAAATAAGGGAGAATGACAGCCGGTTGATTTTTATTTGACGCTCACTCTGTATGTCAACACAGACCACCGTGCAGCTCACAGCCAAATTACATCTGAATTTGCACCGTTTCCTGCTGCCAATATCAATTCTGTGAGAAAGAGGAAACTTCGAGTTGAACCTAAGCTGTGACTTTTTTCGCTTTGCAGTTGGACAAAACTGGACCGTTACCCAACACAGTTTCATTTTCCCACACAGAAAAAAACACGTCTCGTAAATACAACTTCAGCAATTACGCTCTCTCTTCCCACACTTCCTCCACACGCTGTGTGCAAACATCTTAACAGCCAAAGTCTTGGAGGCTGAAGCCACACAAGGTTTGACCCAAAACAGTCTGGTGTTTAAACACACAAACATATTCCCCGATCCCACCAGCAAATGATGACAAACTCATCCTCAAAATCTCCAAAAAACTACTGCTTTAGCTCCACGTGATAAGACGGATGTGCTACGTGAAGAACGTCTCCAAAACCTGAAGCGGAACGTTTCCTTTTTTTTACAGCTACCACAACAGGAGAGGGTGAAAGGGGCAACTCTGGGCCTGCAGGGAGGGGCCTCAATCCCAAGATGCATCTCCAGGGAAATAAAAAGGTGACAACACCTTCATAGGATTTACAAAGAAGTTTTTTTTTACAACAACCGATCATCGTTACCAGAGTGCAAGGTAGGCCTGTCAGATAGCATTTGAAATTCGAATGTACATTCGAATATGGTAATAATATTCGAATTTGAATATGAAAATATGAAATTCGATTTTTTGTAATATATTTTTTTTAATATATTTTTCCCCCTTATTAATATTATTATTATTAATGCACACACGTTTAAATGGAAATAAATGATGGTTTCGTGAAACGTATTTTATGAAAATAAGCATAGCCTACATCCGTAGTAAAACCGGAAATTAAAAAGCTCTTGTCAGTTCCCACGCCGAGCGGGCGGGCTCATAGAACACAGGAAATGGCGGAATCCGAGAAGAACGTTGGCTGTGACCCAAGCGCTAGCACTAGCACTAGCACATCTCCTGCGAGAGTCATTTATACTCCACAACATCTGAGAAGTTACGTATGGAAATTCTTTGGGTTTTGGGCTGTTAATGGGAAAATCGAAGAGAGAATATATCCACACCTTGGGAAGATGGCTCAGAGATACCTCGCCGTGCCAGGGACATCCGTGCGCTCTGAGCGTGTCTTTTCTGATGCGGGAAACATAGTCACCAAAAAAAGGAGCGCTCTCGAGTCTGAACACGTGGACGCTTTGGTTTTTCTCGCAAACCACTATTAGCACAACTTCTTATACTACTACAGTGAGTAGGACTCTTGATTTTATTTTTTAAGCCCCGTGGGTCATGGATAATTTACTATGCCTATGTTACTTACGGTAAATTCGTTATCACCATCTGGCCTTTTCCTAGTCAGATTTATTTTACTTGTATGTTACTTAGAGTAGGCCCTAGTTAACATCATCTGGCCTTTTCCTAGTCAGATTTATTTTATGTTTAGGGGTGCTCAACAAGTTTTTGGACTAATATGTGCGGACAATGTGCTGGAGTTGTATGTTGTCATAAATATGCTGTTAATAAAAACACGGGCTACAATAGACTTACTCTCTCTGTATTGATTTTTGGGGGTGATATGCAAATTCAAGGTATTCGAATGCCATTCGAACCTCAGTGTGTAATATTCGTTATTCGTTCGAGGCCTATTTTTGGCATTCGTTCACAGCTCTAGTGCAAGGTGACACAGAACAGTGTCCACTCCCGTGTGCTGGTCTGAATCCACATGCTAATTAGCATCCTCGACATTTCCGTTGTTGTGGAGTCGGCGACTCGGTGAAAACCCCCAGCCCCCCCCCCACACACAAGCCGCCCCGAAGAGAACAGGGATTCAAATTCCTCGTTGTTTGAAAAGAAAACTTGGGTAAGTGAATTATGTTTGGACAGAGACATCCAATTATGAGGATAACTGGCCGGATTAACACCCCCCCCCCACCACTTCCTGTCACGAGAGAGACTTGTTTTTCTTCTAACTTTGTTTCGTCATGCTCCGCAGGGCTTTGTGTCTTGATAGGGCTTTGTTTTCTCCTTCTCGCTCTCTCTCTTTTTTTTTTAATAATAAAGACACATCCAGCCATCTACTGTTACTGCGCGGGGTAACTGAAGTCCCAGGTGAACTCTATACTCCTGAGAAGGACCGCGTGAAACGGGCTCAATGGAGTCAAGCGATGGAAAAAAAGGGAAAAAGGGAAATCAGGGTTTTGGTCCCGTTCACACTGGCAGGGATGCACGGTCGTCTCTGCTACACATCCTGACCCCAAAATGTGGAGCGAGGCAGCGGCAACGACCGGGAAGCTGCCGTGTCGCTCCGGTTCTGGTGCGTTTTGTGATGACGTAAGACAACGTTAAGTCTCTCCCGAAATGGATTTAAAGCTTTTTGGTTTCAGCCGATCGCTGCTCGTCAGATCATCACCACCGGACTGGACGGATGTGTGCGGGTTATAAAGCCAGAACTTCTTCCAGCAGGACACGGTTTGATACCTGAGATTGGGGGTTGACCTAGAGGCTTTCCTCCCTCCCCGTCTAATTCTGCTGGGAAACCATGACCGCCGGTCTGCCCCCCTACACGCCTCCGAAGCTGCTTTTCCTTTATCTAAATATCTTAAAATGATAGTTTATCTTCTCACCCCACCCCCCCACACACACTTTTTCTCCCCAAATTGTATCCGGACAATTACCCCACTCTTCTGAGCCATGCGGGTCGCTGCTCCACCCCCTCTGCCGATCCGGGGAGGGCTGCAGACTACCACATGCCTCCTCCCATACATGTGGAGTCGCCAGCCGCTTCTTTTCCCCTGACAGTGAGGAGTTTCACCAGGGGGACGTAGCGCGTGGGAGGATCACGCTATTCCCCCCCCGAACAAGTGCCCCGACCGACCAGAGGAGGCGCTAGCGCAGCGACCAGGACACATACCCACATCCGGCTTCCCACCCGCAGACACGGCTAATTGTGTCTGTAGGGACGCCCGACCCGGCCGGAGGTAACCCAGGGATTCGAACCAGCGATCCCCGTGTTGGTGGGCGATGGAATAGACCGCCACGCCACCTGGACGCCTCCTTTTTTACCTTTTAATGCAAGTTGATGGCAAGATATTTTGGTTGTGAACATATCAGACAGACACAGTTTTCAATTAGCTGTCGATGTGTGGTGGACACAGCACCCAGGTTTACAACATGTGTTCCAAATATTTCTAGAAGTTTTGCAACAAAAAAATAAAAAATAGAACAAGAACTTGTTCCATGCCAGGCTATATTCACCCAGGCAGCTGTGAACAAATCTCTCTCAAAACCAGGAGGGGAAAAAAATGGAGACTTGAGTACATTTTGTGGACCTACAGACCACTTAACTTCCTGTTGGTGGGACCAGATCTTGATCGCGTATGATCGACTTTGGAAACAAAATCAGTTGACGGGTCAAAAGGAGAGGACTCTCTACATGTGGACAGCTTTCTGCAGCGTTTTACTGGTGGAAGTGAAGGTGGAAAAGAGTTCTGACCATGTAGCAACATTACTCAATTTCCTGCTGAAAAAAAAAAGAAAAAAAAAAGAAGTGTGGGTCAAAAGATCATGGTTTCATGTGGCTTTAACCACAGGATGTCCAGCAGGGGTACAGTAGGGTTAACATACCCTGACAGGGGCCAAAAGGGGGAGAAAAAAACAAAAACCAGCAGGGCCCTGGCCTCCCACCCCACTCATCTGTCCAGCCGTTACTGTTCCACCACCCGGCTAACTCCTCCTGCTTGTTGTCTTCGGAGGCTGAAATTGGATCTGGATCGGCAGGGGTTGGGCAGCGGTTCGGTGCCAACAGAATTAGCTCCCGTTTCGTGAGGAGTAAGAGGAATATGCTTCAAGATGAGGGGCAGAATAAGAAAACTCTATGGGGTTGTGAGGAAGAAGAGGAATGAGCTTCTAGATGAGGGGCAGACTAACAGAGAAGTCTATGGGGGTTGTGAGGAAGAAGAGGAATGAGCTTCTAGATGAGGGGCAGACTAACAGAGAAGTCTATGGGGTTGTGAGGAGTAAGAGGAAGGTGCTTCTAGATGAGGGGCAGACTAACAGAGAAGTCTATGGGGTTGTGAGGAGTAAGAGGAAGGTGCTTCTAGATGAGGGGCACACTAACAGAGAAGTCTATGGGGTTGTGAGGAAGAAGAGGAATGAGCTTCTAGATGAGGGGCAGACTAACAGAGAAGTCTATGGGGTTGTGAGGAAGAAGAGGAATGAGCTTCTAGATGAGGGGCAGACTAACAGAGAAGTCTATGGGGTTGTGACGAAGAAGAGGGAGGTGCTTCTAGATGAGGGGCAGACTAACAGAGAAGTCTATGGGGTTGTGAGGAGTAAGAGGAAGGTGCTTCTAGATGAGGGGCAGACTAACAGAGAAGTCTATGGGGTTGTGAGGAAGAAGAGGGAGGTCCTTCTAGATGAGGGGCAGACTAACAGAGAAGTCTATGGGGTTGTGAGGAAGAAGAGGAATGAGCTTCTAAATGAGGGGCAGACTAACAGAGAAGTCTATGGGGTTGTGAGGAAGAAGAGGAAGGTGCTTCTAGATGAGGGGCAGACTAACAGAGAAGTCTATGGGGGTTGTGAGGAAGAAGAGGAATGAGCTTCTAGATGAGGGGCAGACTAACAGAGAAGTCTATGGGGTTGTGAGGAGTAAGAGGAAGGTGCTTCTAGATGAGGGGCAGACTAACAGAGAAGTCTATGGGGTTGTGAGGAGTAAGAGGAAGGTGCTTCTAGATGAGGGGCACACTAACAGAGAAGTCTATGGGGTTGTGAGGAAGAAGAGGAATGAGCTTCTAGATGAGGGGCAGACTAACAGAGAAGTCTATGGGGTTGTGAGGAAGAAGAGGAATGAGCTTCTAGATGAGGGGCAGACTAACAGAGAAGTCTATGGGGTTGTGACGAAGAAGAGGGAGGTGCTTCTAGATGAGGGGCAGACTAACAGAGAAGTCTATGGGGTTGTGAGGAGTAAGAGGAAGGTGCTTCTAGATGAGGGGCAGACTAACAGAGAAGTCTATGGGGTTGTGAGGAAGAAGAGGGAGGTCCTTCTAGATGAGGGGCAGACTAACAGAGAAGTCTATGGGGTTGTGAGGAAGAAGAGGAATGAGCTTCTAAATGAGGGGCAGACTAACAGAGAAGTCTATGGGGTTGTGAGGAAGAAGAGGAAGGTGCTTCTAGATGAGGGGCAGACTAACAGAGAAGTCTATGGGGGTTGTGAGGAGTAAGAGGAAGGTGCTTCTAGATGAGGGGCAGACTAACAGAGAAGTCTATGGGGTTGTGAGGAAGAAGAGGAATGAGCTTCTAGATGAGGGGCAGACTAACAGAAGTCTATGGGGTTGTGAGGAGTAAGAGGAAGGTGCTTCTAGATGAGGGGCAGACTAACAGAGAAGTCTATGGGGGTTGTGAGGAAGAAGAGGAAGGCAGACCTGCCAACCTTGAAGAAATTTTATGAGTACTACCCCCCAACACCAACCACCCCCCCACCCCGCGTGCGCACCTGATAGCCAACCACCAATGTACGCTCCACCGTTGCTCACCCACCACCACTGGGATACCTAACACCGTAATACATAATATACACATAATATACTTTCACCAATCGAGATTTACTGTCAGAACAGCTGTACAAGTGTTGTACAGGAGGCATAGTCCATGGAAAATTCTAAAAGTAAACTGAGGACATTCTTTGTAAATAAATAAATCAAAATGGTAACACTTTAGTATGGGGAACATTAAAAAAAACTTAATAATTAGTGAATTAGTAATGATCAAGATGTCACTTTAGTATGGGGAACATATTCAAAAACTTAATTTACAGTAATTTAACAGTATTAACACTTGTAGTTTTGTGTTTTGTTATGTAAGAACAGACCATATTCATTAAGTGTTAGTAAGGGAGAATAACTCTTCTTGTGGTACTACCACCTTATAAAGTCCATACTAAGCAAAGCATATTGAGATGGTGCTACTAATAAGCAATACTTCTGTGGTTATAGAGGGAAAACTCATAGTTAATGGCGTACTGGTTGTATAATAAGGCCATGCAGAATAAGGCATTAATGAGTACGTACTAATGACCAATTAAGAGCCAATATGTTGCTAATTTGCATGCTAATAAGCACCTAATTAATGGTGACTACGTTCCCCATACTAAAGTGTTACCATCAAAACATTAAATAAATGTGCAAAACCAGCAGTAATCATTATCAAAATCAGTTTGCTAAAAACAAACAACGGAAAAGATTCAAATTTAGCATGCATACTGAAACTAGTGCAACTTGTTGAAGGCTGCAGATTTGGCTTTTTTAAGTACTGCGTCACTGAAAGTCTCTTTGTACCACGTGCTGCCGCCTTTGGAGGCAATCATGACTTTTCATGTCACCAGAGAACTGAGCATCTCTGTGCTCAGGCTGGCACCACGTTGTGTTTTATTTTTAGTGCAAAGCTGAAGATCCTTTCACGGTCTGTGTTACTGTGAAAAACCGAACACACACCACGCATTACAGCGGAGAGGTTTTCAAAAAGTTTCCTCCCTCCTGACTCCATCAAACCTAGTTCTGTCCAAGCGTCGTCAGCCCTTTTGGTCAGAATACCATCGTTCAAGGTGGTGGACTGGAAGAGCCGAAACTTCTCCTCCACTTCATCGACTGTCACACCATTTCCCAACAAGCAGGGGAACCCGTCTATAAAGTATGTCTGAGGAGAATTTGGCTGTTTGCCGTCTGCTTATATCAGCTATGGCAGCATGATGCAGCAATTCGTCCCCATAGGCAAGGCCATCTCTCCCGAGAGCTGTCCAGGAATCTTTGTTGTTTCTGAACCTTTTTTTGAGGCGGTTCAGCCATGGCATGCAAGCCTACAGTTTTTGTCTGTGGGCTAATCGATTCGGGGAAACGTGACGGTTAGCCTACTATTTGCAACACACACACGACATCGTATAGATGAACGGTGACTTATTATCTTTTCAATGCTGTTTGCATTGGTGAGAAGCACTGAGCTAGAATGGTGAGAAACAGGGATGCAGGCGAATAGCCGTGATGAGCAAGCGGCCGAAGAGGGATCTCGCTTGAGGCAGAGGCACTGGATTGAATTGAATGCGCGAAGCATTTGCTAGGAGGGGCAGGTGGGCGAGTGGGTTCAAATACTGCACTCTGATTGGCCGAAAGCTTTTCACTCCACTTCCATAGATTTCTGTGGCTCAACAGCAGAATAAACTCCATAGAATGCATAGAAACTGAAACCGGCGAAATGCGAGATGCAACAAAATGCGTACCTGGAGAGCAGTGAATTGTACAAGCGTACTTCAGGGTCAAAATGTGTGCCGAGTACGAGAGATGCGTACATGTTGGCAGGTCTGGGAAGGTGCTTCAAGATAAGGGGCAGACTAACAGAGAAGTCTATGGGGGTTGCGAGGAGGAAGAGGAAGGTGCTTCAAGGTAAGCGGCAGACTAACAGAGAAGTCTATGGGGGTTGCGAGGAGGAAGAGGAAGGTGCTTCAAGATAAGGGGCAGGCTAACAGAGAAGTCTATGGGGATCAGAGTCCAGATTTTAAAAACTGATCATGATCTGAGACATTTAGCTAGCTAGTTGGTTCTGCTCATAATATGTAATGTATTTATCATTCACATCTACATTAACTCATTGGACAAATGGTTTTATCCAAAGTGATTTACCACAGTGTCAGCAATTAGTAGATAAATTGTTAAAGTGTTACCCGCTGGCATCATAGATTGCTACATAGTAATCATATCATGGCCAGGAGTGCATGTCCTTTGGAGAGCATTGAGTATCAAAGAGATCAGATTACACTGGATTAGATCATCAAGGGGCTGAGAACAGGAGAATCAAAATACAAAATAGATTTACGTACATTACAACCCACCAGTATAACAGACATCACCCCCATGCACAGTAAGAGCACGACTGCATGTCAAGTGCAGGTAGAAGGACGGCAAAGTAGACACCGATACTAATGGTCTCTATGTAGTAGTAATAACTGACACTAATGATAGCGTTTGATGATTCATAGCCAAGGCACCACTGGGAAGGAGTAAAGCTACTTGAGGGAACATTATTTGGGCGGCATGGTGGCGCAGTGGTTAGCGCTGTCGCCTCACAGCAAGAAGGTCCTGGGTTCGAACCCCAGGGTTGTACAACCTCGGGGGTCATCCCAGGTCGTCCTCTGTGAGGAGTTTGCATGTTCTCCCCGTGTCTGCGGTGGGTTTTCTCCGGGTGCTCCGGTTTCCCCCACCGTCAAGTAGACATGCATGTTAGGGTTAATACTCCTGTCTGTGCCCCTGACCGAGGCATGGCAAGATGAACTGGAGTTGGTCCCCGGGTGCTGCATGGCGGCTGACCACTGCTCCTAGCTACACAGCTAGGATGGGTTAAATGCAGAGCATAACGTCCGTACGGGGATCAATAAAGTATCCCCAAATCAAAAAAAAAAAAAAAGATGGTAAAACATTACCTTTTATTGGACAGTAGGCAGGGGAGACACCCCGGACAGGCCGCCAGTCCATCACAGGGCTGACACATTTAGCATTTCGCCTGTGGCCCAATGACTGCTAGGATAGGCTCCAGCATCCTGCAACCCCGATTGCGATAAGCAGCTTGGATAATGGATGGATGTATATTACCCTTTAATTGCTATTAGTGTTAAAAATATCCACTCCCAAGCCCCACTTAAAAAAAGAAGAAAACAAAAAACTTTGCTTCATGGATTTGCAGTCGATTGCTGAGCGCTTACCACGAAATCTTTAATGGTGCTCAGGAAGTGACGTATTTTATGTATTTACAGACTAGCATGTATCTAATGTGTGTGCTATATTTACACCATTTAAGTTTAATGTATGTATTTTTTTATGTGACAGCCTTTATGTGGAAGACAAATTTCCCTTGGGACAGATAAAGTAGTCTTGAATCTTGAATTGATTACTTTGATTTTGTTGGTTATACACAAATAAGAAGCAATCGCAATCAACTAAAACAGTGTTCTGTTTCCTCTACCGCCATTCGGCAGAAATGTTTTGGAGGGCCGGATGAGAGGAGAGTCCGGACCTAGACCTTGTCACTTTTGTTGTGGGCACAGATGGTATCAAACCAGACCTGGAATAAAGACGATGAGCAGAAGTGTACATTTTAATATAGGTCTGTACATGCTCTTCCTTGAATGGAGAACCAACAGCTTTACGCAGATGACAACAGAGATCATTCTGGATTCTTCTACAACGGTTGGTTTGCACAGGCCCGGAGACCAGTGAGAAGTTTACTGCAGTAGTCCAACTGAGCGATAACTAGAGCCTTGACCAGCAGCTGGGAAACTGACAGGTACAATATGATTTACATTGACTCATTTGGCAGACGCTTTTATCCAACGCGACTAACAAAGGAGGGATTTTTTCCGGTGTTCCCTAAAACACAGTGGCAGGAATGCCGTAATGTCAGCAGAGAATGACAGTCTGTTATCAGCCACCCCCCCAGGTTCCTCGCAGAACCAGAGGACAAGATTATCGACGTGCCATTCATTTATATTGTGGATATATGTGTGTATATGTACCATTTATTATATTCCATGTGGTCTTTTCACGCCGTAGCTGTTCACATTATAAGTTTTTTGGTTTTTACCAGTTGAGCCGCACATAGTCCCAACATATTCTCCCCTGCCACTGTACAGGAGATTGGATTAAAGTGTGACAAACGGCTTATATAATGTCGGTTAAGTTGCCATAAATAACAGCCATCCACAATGTACGACGAGATAAAGTTTAATAATCCCCGTGCGGAAAATGAATTACGCAGAAGTAAACCCCGAACTGTGCAACAACACAAGACTTGGTGCGAGAAAACAGACATGTAAAATCCAAAAAGATTTGTACTATGCATCGTCTAGTAAAGGCAAGAAAGAGAAGCAGAGGATTTTAGAGTGATAGTGACATGGTGCCAAAAAGTATAACACAGGCCAGGTTTATAAACAAAGATATATTTACCATCCTATCACCTCTGCATCTCTGAGATAGTTGCAGGCCTCCGAAAAAGGCCATTGCTCTGCACATGCTAGCCAGGGCTGCATGCTAACCTGCACCATGGCACACTGGATCCATATGGCTCTGGCCCAGATTGGGGAGGGGGAGGGGTACTGGCCGCTCCAGTTACAACTCCCCAGAGAGGGGATGAGCGGGAGGGGGCGGGTTTTGGGGGGGTTGGGAGGTGTCATGGTGTGGAGCTACTTGGTCTTTTCACCATCCAACTTTGATCTGATTCCAATCCCTGATAGCCGATACTGCAGCTCCACCTGACACTGGTCCCTGCCTCTGGAGAGCCGGACTGGCAGGAGGAGAATGGGAGTACAGGATGGAGGAGGGGAGGGGGGGGGGCAGACAGACACCCTGACCCTGCTGGTTAAGGTCCCGCAAAAATACCCCAAGGGGAAACAAGTGGCTCTCGCTGTTGTCCGTTTCCATGGCAAGAAGAGTACGTTTGATGCGACGGTGATATCTCGGAGTGTCTTTATGTGCACACACACGCACACACACACGCCAGCAATGGTCGGATTATGAAAGGCCTCTGTTGTCTGAGACGACATGTGGAGACGTCTCATTTACAAAGATCAGACCAGAGGAATGAGATCTGAGGGGTACCGGTACTCGTCGAAACGCTCTTATTTACATACGGGGAACAAGATTTCCCACAATATTCATTTTAAATTCTCCCACAGGGAATCTCAGTATTAAACAAACACATCTTTAACTACGCAGGCAATCCCAAACAGGATTCTGACCACATTATTCATAATCATCTGGAACATTACTTCCATATGTTCACACGTGGTCTGTTGACTCTAAAGGAGACCATGGCTAAAGTCTAGTACATTTGCCTTTGCAGGACAATTTAACCTTTTTTAAGTTCTGAAGTGGTTTTCACGCCTACATCCGTTACTCCGCATCTTCTAAACATTTTGTTAAATCCAGATCTTTTGACTGGTGGGAAAACTCAGGTCTTGGTCTGCTTCCAAACAGACTGCGGTAAGGACAAATTGAGGTGTGGAGAGCACTTTTCAGGGAGGATTAAGGAGATGACGATCTGATGCAATGTACTGTGTCTTCGTGTCAGGATGTTTTGATTAGTGCGGAATCTAAAATCTTGAGAAACAGAATGGCAAGGAGCATCGCTGACCAACCCACGACCCACGGCAGTTAATCCCATTCTCTAACTTACTGCCAAATTATGTCCATCCATCCATTATCCAAACCGCTTATCCTGCTCAGGGTCGCGGGGGATGCTGGAACCTATCCCAGCAGTCATTGGGCGGCAGGCGGGGAGACACCCTGGACAGGCCGCCAGGCCATCACAGGGCCCACCCCCCACCACAACCACCACCACACACACACCTAGGGACAATTTAGTACGGCCGAGTCCCCTGACCTACATGTCTTTTGACTGTGAGAGGAAACCGGAGCCCCCGCAGGAAACCCACGCAGACACAGGGAGAACATGCAAACTCCACACAGAGGACGACCCCGGACGACCCCCCCCCCCAAGGTTGGACTACGCCCGGGGCTCGAACCCAAGACGTTCTTGCTGTGAGGCGACCGTGCTAACCACTGTGCCGCCCCCGAATTATGTGAAGCTAGCAAATTAGAAATGAACCAAAATGTGACGCGGTGAAGCCTGGGTGCTTCGCACTCATCCCGATTTCCTCAATTTGGCCCGACTGTCACCAAAAACCGGGCTTGTTTTTGAGGAAGGGGAAACTCAACAGACACATAACAACATAATGGACTGGATTCAACTGTAAAAATGTCCAACTTTAAAAGCCTGTGAGTGTGTGTGTGTGTGTGTGTGTGTGTGTGTGTGTGTGTCCATGCATGTTCGTACCGGTTCGTCGGTGTGACTGAGGAGTTCGAAGTTCTTGGAAACTCTTTAGAAGAGCAAGACCCGAGCGTTTCAACTGACAGCTCCCTCCTCCAGTTGGTACACATCACTTGTTGACAAGCCACAACACAACACTCTTCCCTCAGGCGGCGCTGACACGGTACACATCAGTCACACCACACCTCCACGCCGGCCGGCTGCTTCACGAGGCGGGGTCAGAGGTCGTATTTACACCCTAAACTAGGAAAACGTCACATTTTATACATTTTTAAGGAAACTTGAACCAGCACGCACGTGCACACGCACACACACACACAAATTCCTTCCTATTTAAAACAACCTCTCTAAACATACCTCCATGGTCTCGTGAAGCCACACCCTGTCAAATATTGCAAATATTGTCATTTTGAATTACAAAAAAAAAAAAAGGGGGGGTTGACGGAAACGGCAGCTATCGAACAAAATCCTCCAAATTCGCATGAAATGTTGTAAACTCACTTGAGGTGGATAAATAAATACACACACACAACTGCTGTGTACTGGTTAAAATCATTACTGTCCTTGTTACAATTATAACATAAGTATATAATAACCGCTGTAAGTGTGTATAATACCGCTTTCTTTTTTTTGTGTAGTCTGACATATGTGTTCTTGTAGGTTTTAGATATGCGTTTTTGCCTTTGTGTTGCACTGCTGTGGGCTGGGGGGGAACGATACGGCGTTTCATTTCACATACGCATGAAATGAAACGACAAAAAGTGTTCCCGATTCCTAATAGTATATAATGATATAATAAATAACAGATGAATTTATAGTATATATTTTTAGTATACAAGATCAGCATATAATCTACTCATATATTTTCGTAATGTGTGTGTGTGTGGTGTTAGTGTAGATAGCGGGACCAAAAACTAAAGCACTTATGATCCTAATTCTGTTTGGAGGTGGTAGGTATTGTCTCAGAGAGTAAGGGGAAAAACCCCAGAAAATTAAAATTATGCATAATTATGCAAAATATGAATTTTTCTAAAAATGGCTAAAAACCACTTTTCTCAGCATTTCAGGTGATTCTGAGCATCTTTGATTTTTTCACCTATATAAAAAAAATTTCTGGGACTTAGAAATGTTTTGGCATTATGCAAAATATATGCATTTTTGCAAAAATGCACTTATGATCCTCATTTTTTTTTGGAGGTGGTAGGTATTTTTTCAGAGAGGACCAGAAAAATAGCAGAACATTAAAATATAATTATAATAATTATGCATAATTATGCAAAATATGCATTTTCTAAAAATGGCTAAAAACCACTTTTCTCGGCATTTCAAGTGAATCTGAGCATTTGGGGGGAGGGAGTTGGAGTGGGGGGGGGGTTTAGGGGCAGGGGGCAGGCGGTTAGCTGGCAGGATGAAGAGGAGGGAGATTTAGACGGACGGGTGGATCAGCAAACCGCCACATTGTAGCGGGGTTCTTCTAGTATTATATATAAGCACAATAAGTTAAGGTGTGGGTATTGTTTGGACACGTGACTCAGGAAACGTATAATGTAGCAACATTATACGTTTATCCTCTTCAACACATCTGATGGCAAAACACCTTGAGCCGCACGAGTTTTGATTTGTGTAATTTAATCATTCGCTTGAAATTCACTGGAAAGTCTTAGGGAAACATGGCTTCCATTAGAACATAAGGAACACTTCCTGTTTCCTGTCTGACCCCCCCCCCCTCCCCCCCACAGAGGAACCTTACATCCCCAGCTCATTCATCCGGAGCCCTTATCCCCGTGTCATCCTCACAGCTACTCCGTATTCACGTTCGACGCGGGGTCGCACAGTTCAGGCAGAAACGTAAGCCGGCGGATTGTATGAAACACAGAACATCAGCCCTGCGTTGCGGCTTTATCTGAGACCGGACGGATCTGTGCGTTTCCCGTCAGCTCCGTGCCGGGGAGGAGCTGGAGATGGATTATGTATCGTGGGGATGACGTGCCTGTCTCGAGCGGGTCGTTCCTTCTGAGCGGTGGCTGCCAAGTGTGTCCTCGCCGAGCCGTTTCATTTGTCGGCGGCTTCAGAGCCGCTTGGCGTCGGTTGCTTTGGACGGAGCCTAACTCGTGGAGGTTGTGCAGAGCGACTGGCGGCTTCATGCAAATATTTCTGGCAGATTAATAAACTAAAACAGAACGATCTGTGTTCAGGATCCCTGACTCGACGGTGAACTTGTTCCTGCAGGTGGATCCGTGCCGTCGATAACGTTTCCACGTCTGTGATCTTAACACGGCCTCCCTCTCTTTGACAACACGCCGCCCCTGCGTTTCCCCCCCAGGAGTGACGGTGGGAATGTAAACAGAGTTCAGAAACAAAGCAACTCCAGTCAGACGCCTTCGGCCTCCGTACAAGCCTCAGTGACTCCCGGCGTGTCGTCGGCGAGGTGATGTTTCTGCAGATATCCCGCCATTGGTTTCTGCTTTTGTCCTCTCGTTGTGGTTCCGTTGTCTCCAAAGGTCCTCGGGTTGTGTTGTTGACTCTATGAGTCACCTCTCAGGAGTGAGACGGAGAGCAGTCATCTAAAATGTTTACACGATAGGTGTGTTTTGAATGGAGCTAGCTTCACGAACTAGGTGTTTAGCCCTGGAGATACTCTGCTAATACCATTTGCTGCTATCATAGCAAAAAACTGGGACGTCCACATGACAGGCCAGTTGACTTGGTAAAAAAAATGATGCTGTACCAGGGCTGAGCGATATTGAGCGAATCAAATTTAAATATTTCTCACTGAATCCCTTGATAATGAGACTATATTCCAGCATGTCTATTGCCGCTTTCACGCGATATGTACATACAAGAAAACTTTGCACAACGCTCATTAGGGATGTGGATGTCCTGACCATGCGGGTTGAGACATTCATTGTTCGTTTCACTCAGCCAACACAGCTGGATCAGTTCAGAAAACTGCATGACTTCACTTAACGCAGCCTTTAAGAGCAGGAAAGGGCATTACGTTAAATCTTGACGTTACAATAACCAAAATCCCAGAACACATCTAGCCCCTGTGTTGTCCACACATTCTGTATACTGCCCTTGTCTTGGGGGTCATTTATGACCCGCCTTCATTAAACCTCTAAATCCATCCATTATCCGAAGCGCTTAGCCTGCTCTCAGGCTCGCGGGGATGCTGGAGCCTATCCCAGCAGTCATTGGGCGGCAGGCGGGGAGACACCCTGGACAGGCTGCCAGGCCATCACACAGGGCCGACATACACACACATTCATACCTACGGGTAATTTAGTACGGCCGAGTCACCTGGCCTACATGTCTTTGGACTGTGGGAGGAAACCGGAGCACCCGGAGGAAACCCACACAGACACGGGGAGACCATGCAAATTCCACACAGAGGACGACCTCGGATGACCCCCAAGGTTGGACTACCCCGGGGCTCGAACCCAGAACTTACTTGCTGTGAGGCGACCGCGCTAACCACTGCGCCACCGTGCTGGGCACGTCGCTTTAATTTATTCATTTTAAACCCCAAATCTATTTTGCATGAAGAAACAACCTGTCATTCATCACAAACTGTGTGACTTCCTGGGTTTTCCCTCTTCACAGTGCAGAAAGACTGCATTTAATCAGTGGACACCACTCGTTTTTATAGGGTCAAACATGACCCCCAAACACGTCTTAGGGTCAAAACAGACCCTAAGACAATCTTAGTACCCTAGTGGTGTGCAGCTTTCATGGAAATATGCACCAAAACAATGTTTGACTTTTTCTAATATTGGGGTCACTCTAGGAAAAGTCATCACATTTCAGGTTAAAAAAACATATTTAGAGTCCTCTTTCTGCCGTTCAACACTGTTCCGGGCCTTTTTGACCTGTAAGACGACAGCAGGGCTAGTCTCATATGCAAAGCTCACACACGTGAACATGAGAGGACAAAACGTATAAACTGATATTAGTAAATAATGCAAACAGCTATTTTACAGCGCCATGTCCGTGTGCAGCGCGCAGGCAGGAAGCTGTTAAACTGGATCCCCTAACTGAAACGTAAATGATGGATGACATCACTGTCATCGTCTCGTTGTAAAGTTTCTCTGGTTAAGACAGCTGAAAGCGTTTGGACCAGCCAGTTTGCACTTTGCGGAAAAGGAGACGACAAGAAACCAGGGAGCATGTGTGGCCCTCACACACAGACTATTAACGTCAGTCATGTTTTTAACGGTATTTCCCTCGGGCAAAAACCCACAGCGGACAAAAACGTTTCCCCCCCGTACCATAAAAACCGCTGCACGACATACCTCAAGCCGATGAGGACATTTTTTCCGAGACAGAAACTCGTGTCACTCTCCCTCACATCGGTCTCAGCTGCCAATTTCCCTCTGCTGTGCATTAAAGCTCTTTAATGTGGGAGTAACTGAGGAAGAAAACAGCCGTGTCTCTACTTCATTAACCTTTAATCAGCTGCTCCCATGCCACAAGCATTCATTTCAGCGCTCCTCAGCCAGCCCAGACGTGGCTCATCGAGAACACCTCCGCTGCTGCTTTGGTTTGACTAAGCTAAGCTTTTGCTGTCAAGCCAAAGACAAGACTGCACAGAAAATCACCAAGCAAAGTCAGTAAGTGGCTTATATCTGTAAATCTGTCACCGCTGCTAGCCGTCCTGGAAGAGGGATCCCTCCACCGATGCACTTCCTGAGGTTTTCCTGAGGATGTTTTCCATCATCTCAACCGAGGGTCTACAATTAAGATCAGAACCGATGCAACAAAAACTGACATCATCAAATCACATTTATCTTCCAATATGTGTGCATGTAATGTATGGGAAACTGACATTAAGATTCGATAATCAAATTTCAATTTTGATTTCCATGTTTGGAAATGCATCAGTACTGCCAAAACTAAAGCAGAAAGCCAGATTTTTTTTCACCCTCAATAAATCTTTATTCTATCCATCTGGAGCATGGAGTCAGGTTGCATAATACTAACACACATTATTACCACAGTCGCAGACGCTCTCCAGTCTCCGTATGAAGTGCTGAATTTGTCGCAAATGTGCATCTTGGAAAAAAAACTCCAGCAGGAGAAAAGGTTGAAATGATGCCGTTGTGGCCATGACAATCAATATTACTGTACAATAGTGTTGCCACGTAGTTTGACGTAGTTTGTTATACAACAGATTGCCTGCATTAGCTTTGGTCTGAGGAGCCATTCTTATGAGGGTGTAGACTATTTACTGGTGAGCTGATGTGCCGCTTATTTGTAGTCCGAGAAAATCAGTGTCAACGGGTCTATTTCCTTCTGCCTTTATTCCCCATTACACTATAACACAACACTGTTCTGCTACAATATCATTCATCCATCCATCCATCCATCCATTATCCAAACCGCTTATCCTGCTGTCAAGGTCGCGGGGATGCTGGAGTCTATCCCAGCAGTCATTGGGTGACAGGTACACACATCTAGAGCTAGAGACAATTTAGTACGGCAGAGTCACCTGACCCACATGTCTTTGGACTGTGGGAGGAAACCAAAGCACCCAGAGGAAACCCACACAGACACAGGGATTGGCATTAATAATTTCAAATTTTATATGGGGGGGTAAAATCCCAAAAAATTCGTAAATCTCTGTTCCGGAGGGGGAGGTTACAGGGGGGACTCAGTCTGCCAAATTTTCAATTATATTACTGGGCCACTAACATACATAAAATTGCACTCTGGATCTCGGACACTGACGATAACTGGGGTCAGTTAGAAGCCAGCTCTCGTCATTCTTCGTCCTTAAAAGCCCTGGGGTGTAGCAGTCTTCCATTTAAGCCTAGACAGCACTCCTCCAACCCCGGAGTACTTATACCACTTTGAAAATCTGGCAGCAAATTAGGCAACAGTTCAGCTGGACTTCTCTGCCCCTAGCTACACCTATATAGCTACACCTACATGTATATCAACTGCCTGTTAATGGGGAAAAATCACAGCTTCAGCTTTAAAATGAAAAGTCCACTGACGTATAGTTTGCTATGCACGCCAACGACGCATTCTCCAACATCTGGGATGGGATTGGATAGAATTTAAGTTTAAATTTTGTCATACATAATGTATGACAAAATTTGAAGTAAAATTGCTATTTCATCATTTAAATTCAATAACGTCGGATTTGAACTTCCATCGATAAGGGATGCCTCCTATCCTGACGTGCCAACAACGCTCCCGTACTCCTCTCCGTCCTGTCTTTCGCCACCTCGACATTTCTGACACAACGCCGTGCAGCACTGACGACAGAGGAAGAGTGAAAGAGGAGATCGTATCGATCCACGCGAGGAAATTGTTTTTTTTATACTAGAGGAACATTTGGATATAAAACCACAACAGTAAAACATAAAAATAACAGAGATGGAGCGCCGGCGTGATGCTAATGATGACCCTCCTTTTGGTTTCAGTAACAGACAGGAAGTGTTTTCTAACTCAGACCAGAAAAAGAAGCTAAAAGTCCGCAGGAAGACAACGAGAGGAGCACGCCGACATCAGGAGAAACCGAAGCCTTTTTAAAGAGGATGGACTGATGCAGAAGGAGGTGAAGAATGGCCCTATTAAGAGGCCTAATAGAATTCCCCTCAGCCCCCGCAAGGAGGGGGAAAGGTGGGGTGGGGGTGGGGACTCTCCCTACCATCTCTCCATCTGCCCCGGACGGAGATATAATTTCATCACTCCCCACTTAACCGGATGCATCCCTGGCAGAGCCTCCCTCCCTCGGAGAACAGAGACCGGAAGGAGCAAGGGCGGAGGAGGAGGAGGAGGAAAACAGTAACAGCAGAGAGCAGGAAAACCACATCACTTCATTTCTCCGGACGAATTCTTCGTGTTTGGGTGTTTGGAAAGCTCCCAGCTGAGGACAACAGTGTAAATACACATCAGTTATTTGGGGTATTGACCGAGCTCCTAGAAAAATACACACACACACTTCATTCACAGTTAAGAGGACAGAAATAACAGAGTGGCGGATGATCGATTGAAGACTGGCATCTTTCGCTTTCGCTGTGGTTCAGAATCAGATTTCTGCCATGTCAGCCATTGAAGCATATTTTGGGTTACCATCAAATTTAAGGGAGGGGGCGTAGGGCTGCAGTTGTTTCATCTATTCATTCTTATTTTCATTCTTTTGGCAATTGATAAGTACCCCAATTTTTTTGACAATTCATCACGTAACGGGATTGCTTGAGAAAAAAAAAACTAGATATAGACTTGTAGATTATTTATTAAACTGACTCAATGGAATATGAATTTACTCCAATCTTATTGGAATAGATCACGTCAGTCTAAGCCACGGTCCTACAATCAGTCAGTTAGTAAAATGGTGGTCTGCTTGGTCCGAGTTGAACCCCCAAACAACACAACAATAACCAAAACATGAACACAACATCACTAAAACATAATTTAAACATTAACATTCACAGCCCCATCAGCCCTATTGTTTATAAGGGTGGGGATACCTGCAGTCAGTTGAGACTGAAGAGGTCACCTAGATGAAACGTTTGTCTCAATAAACTTGTGTCCAGGTGAACTGATTCAACGTTCTGTGATACTTTACTTTTTCACGTTTTTTAACTCGATATTTGCTTTCAAATCTATTTCTGTATTCATTTTTGTTATATATTCATAAATATTTGTTATATTTTTGTTATGTTTTCACTTTTGTAATTTGTTAATTTTCATCTATATTTCTATCTATTTCTGGATTCCCTGGTGAGTGCAAACTGTCAATCATCTTGTTTGGTCTGCCCACTAAATCCAACCTTCTATAATGGTTGCAGCCTTTCAAGGCATTCAGAGCCACACGCAGTGTTTCAAAGGTCAACATCTGAAATTCTTGTGTCTGTTGCTGTCCCAACATCCATTTTGCCTTCTGCCATATTGTTGAGAGGAAATTTTCTGTTTTCTGTTAAATCTAGAGTTAATCGAGTTAAACACGAGAAAAAAAATTCATCCCGACTTTGGATTCAACTTAACTTAAAACACGTATTTTTGCTTGTAAGATACTGAACAATAATCTAAAGTTAGTGAAAAGTTGAAATTGGATATATAGTGCTTGGAGAGGAAAGCGTGGCTAGTTCGTTTTTACACAACCTGACAGACAGCATTCACTCACAAATTCATGACAGCCAGTTTGTGTGCAGAGAGAAAAAAAACTGCACTGGAACTAAACTACCATCTCATCTGGTGCTGACCTTTGACCTCCGAGGAGATCTGTCACCTCATCTTTGCTACTTTCAGAGGCAGCCTCCTGCCATCTGATCTGCCGTTACAGTCGGCCGTGAATAAACAGAACACGTGTGCTCCTTCCAAACAGAGCCGCGGACGCTGTCATACATCATCGTGCGCGTCGACCGTGCTCCTCACAGAGACGGCCTTCAACTGGGTTGTAAAGATGAAGATCCTTTTGACCTTTCACCCCGTGTAAAACGGTTACCTTTTAAATAGGGAACACTGTGCAAACTTGTATGGTATGAGGGTCAGAAGAGTTAGGGTCACATTTTCTAAATCGGCCTTTTTGTCTAACCGATGCCTGGACTCGGTTTGAGTCTTATTTTTAGTAATAAATCAGCCATGAAATTGGTCGTATAGAAGTTTGAGTATGCATGACAGATGTGAGTGTCCTTTAAAACGAAAATGTTCACAAGTTTTCGCAACTTTTCACCACTATAAATCACTTTTCTACCCCAGTGCTGACTTGTATTGTTCAAGGACGTGAACATCGACAAATCAAAGCAAGCAAGAAAAATAAATTCAATTAGAAAGACCGGTGATACATGGCCTGTCTTCCGACACTGACCCTTTTTCCGAACACCCCTCAGTAGATTTCAATGTGCTGTGATCGCTGTGTAGTTTGCCGAGGACTGTGAGTTCAAATAAAGTCTTAATATTACAATCAGAAATACTGCACGACCCAGCCATCCATCCATTATCCAAACCACTTATCCTGCTCTCAGGGTTGCGGGGATGCTGGAGCCTATCCCAGCAGTCATTGGGCGGCAGGAGGGGAGACACCCTGGACAGGCCGCCAGGCCATCACAGGGCCACGGCACATGACTCCTTTAACAAAAATGTTGGGGAGCGCACACATTGTTGGTTAATGATATCTATTACAGAAATAATATCACTATAATACAATTCCTATGGACATAATTACAGTATATAGGCTGACATCATTATGGCCTAGCAGGAGGAATGCAAAATGAATGATCTTTTTGATCTTTATCATACCAGATAACAGAGACCAACTGCAACATGGATCTGAACACATGTCGTCTGAATGTCATGGCTTAGAATGGAGTTTTAAGTGCCGGTTTGCCTTTCAAAAACTATGGTTCATACGGTGCAAGTTTGGTTGCTTTGCTGTAGGGCCGGGCAATAATTCAATTTGATCTTTAATCACCTTTCAATGATTTTGTATCGAGATGAAATGTGGATATTGTCACATCGCGACACACAGTTTTGTCGTCTACATTAATAGTAACGAGAATCTATTATCTAAAATTTCTAACAAAATGAGGTCCGAGATGTTCGAGGGAGTTTTATTATTTGAACATTAGTTTTCGTTTGGTTTACACTACCAAACTGTTCAATGAGATGAACCTCGGCTGGATTCTTAAGCATGGTATTTATGCGTATGTTAGCAGACATTATGATATATAGCAGATATTATGATATATGATATCTAGTCAGAAAGGCACGAACTGAGGAAGCCTCTTGGATGAGAGGCGAAACGTCTTCACGGATATATACCAAGTGCAGTTGCACTTGATTCAACTCCTTTGGATAACCATGACCTGGATGAATGCGAACATTCACAGACATCCTTTGGATATGATATATTAGTTTTCATGTATAATTCTCTATGATTACTGTTGGGTACTGGACCCCTGAAACTGGCTGGTTGGATGACTGACCGCTACAGGGCTCCAGTCAGACAGCACAGAGGCATCAGTTTGATTTCAGTCCTTTACTTGCAGACTGGTTATAGTTCAAGAAGTACAAACGGTACTGCATAACGGTGCATATCTCTATATAGTTTCTGAAATATAACAAGGAAATAAATCCATGAATTTCTGTGAGTTGTTACTGGTAGCCAGCATTAACAAAGCGTTTAAGGATTGTACAATGAAATCTGCATCCTCTCTGCGTTAATATTAAACATCCAATGTGGCGGTAACCACTACTGTCATAATAGCACACTGAAACCACGTTAACCGCATGTTCACGGTAATACAGGGCGAGCTAACTAGGCTATCCAATTAGCTTAGCACGTAGCACACTGAAACCACGTTAACCGCATGTTCACAGTAATACAGGGCGAGCTAATTAGGCTAGCCAATTAGCTTAGTCTTTAGCGCACTGAAACCACGTTAACCGCATGTTCACAGTAATACAGGGCGAGCTAACTAGGCTATCCAATTAGCTTAGTCTTTAGCACACTGAAACCACGTTAACCGCATGTTCACAGTAATACAGGGCGAGCTAACTAGGCTAGCCAATTAGCTTAGTCTTTAGCACACTGAAACCACGTTAACTGCGTGTTCACGGTAATACAGGGCGAGCTAACTAGGCTATCCAATTAGCTTAGTCTTTAGCACACTGTAACCACGTTAACCGCGTGTTCACAGTAATACAGGGCGAGCTAATTAGGCTAGCCAATTAGCTTAGTCTTTAGCACACTGAAACCACGTTAACCGCGTGTTCACAGTAATACAGGGCGCGCTAACTAGGCTATCCAATTAGCTTAGCACGGCTAATTTCGGACCAGGCGAATTACTGGAAACGAGTCCTTTCTGACATTACAGCGGTATAATTAATACACGTAACATCGACTAAACAACGCAATCTCATGAAATACGGAGAGAATCAGCTGTTGCGCTACATGAACCTTGTACCGGTAATATTACAACTCACATCGTCAGTGACTTCTGCACCGGGGGGGGGGGGGCGTCCGGGTAGCGTAGCGGTCTATTCCGTTGCCTAGCAACGCGGGGATAGCCGGTTCGAAACCCCGTGTTACCTCCGGCTTGGTCGGGCGTCCCCACAGACACAATGGGCCGTGTCTGCGGGTGGGAAAGCCGGATGCGGGTATTTGTCGTGGTCACAGCACTAGCGCCTCCTGTGGCCGGTCGGGGCGCTCCCCCGGATCGGCAGAGGGGGCGGAGCAGCGACCGGGACTCAAAAAGGGCGGGGTCATTGGCCGAGCAACGGCGGAGACGTAACAGAGAACGAGCGGCCTGAGAAGGAAACGGAGCCAAACCCCTGATTTCAAAACAAGAGTCTCAGAACGTAAAGAATTCACAATTATTCTGATAATATTGTAAACTACTAATGAGACACGTTAGGCCCCTAGCTAACGGGGCTGACCCTTTAGCCGAGCGGTTAGTGATGTCGCCTTGTGGTGCAGTACACCCCGTATCGAATCCCGCACCGGGCAAGAAAATAACCCGCTTACATTGGTGGCAGCGGTGGGATCCGGAAGTGTGCAGATCCTCAGAAGTCTCTTCGGAGCGCGGGAATAACAAAGCGCGGGGAGGGTGACGACTGTAAACTACTAATAAGACACGTTAGCCCCCTAGCTAACGGGTCTGACCCTTTAGCCGAGCGGTTAGTGACGTCGCCTTGTGGCGCAGTACACCCCGTATCGAATCCCGCACCGGGCAAGAAAATAACCCGTTACAATATTCTCTATATTTCCCAGCATAACACTGTTGTAAGCAGGTTCAAAATGTCGCCATGCTAAGACAAGCTCTGGTAACCTTCTGATATGAATTAAGAACCCCAAATGCACTCCAGCTCGCCTGTTGCTGTGTCGGTTTAGTCAGACCTGCTGCACGAAGGTCTGCAGAAGAGTCCATGAGGCTCAGCCACACAAGTAGTCCGGACTGATCTGACCCACTGGGGATCTGCTGCAGTTTAGAGACATAAACTGTTCCAGTTAAAGGGGTGGGTTACCTTTTTTTTCTTCTTCACATTTTTTGATCTGAAAACATGTTGGTAAGGGTCTAGGGTGGTAGAACTGTTTGACCTCATGACAAATTCAACAACAAAAAATGAGACATATCAAGCAACCACTTTCAGGGAGTCCCTCAAAGTGGTTGTTTGATTATCTCCCGGAGATAATCTATGCTTTCAATTCTTTTTTTTGGGGGGGGGGGGCACATGACCAACCCTCATGAATATGGGGGCATCAAGGATGCAAAGACCCATGTGACGTGGGTGACACATGTGGGATCCAGCGTGTTTGACCAATAAAATACGAGTAGAAAAAGCGACATGCTGGCGTTAAGCCAGAACACACTGGAGGATTTTGAAGGCCGATTATTACCCTGATATGATGATGATGATGACCGATTTTCAAGATCGATTTATACATGGGGCCGCACCGTGGCGCAGTGGTTAGCGGGGTCGCCTCACAGCAAGAAGGTCCTGGGTTCGAGCCCCAGGGTAGTCCAACCTTGGTGGGTCATCCCGGGTCGTCCTCTGTGTGGAGTTTACATGTTCTCCCCGTGTCTGCGTGGGTTTTCTCCGGGGGCTCCAGTCTCCTCCCACAGGCCAAAGACATATAAGTTAGGTGAATTGGCCGTACTGAAATTGGCCCTAGGTATGACTGTGTGTGTGTGTGGGCCCTGTGATGGCCTGGCGGCCGGTCCAGGGTGTCTCCCCGCCTGCCACCCAATGACTGCTGGGATAGGCTCCAGCATCCCCACGACCCTGAGAGCAGGATAAGCAGCTCAGAGGATGGATGGATGGATGGATGGATGGATGGATTTACACATGGACACAGCCATCCCTGTCCACTACATCTACATGCCTTTATATCCTTTATACGTGGACGCCACCATCACCGTCTTCTACACCTACACCCTTTGGTCCTTTTTCCAAGAGTGAAAAACACTTGGAAAAAGGTAGAAACTTGGAAAAAGAAGAGGGTAGAAACAGACTAAAAATGAGTGTTTACTCACTTGAAGGCGGGTCTTGGGTTTCGAGGTGAATGATGTGATGCCATGTGGTACCCCGGGGGGGGGGGGTGCACGGCGGAGCTGAGGATAGGTCTTGTCAGTGAGTAACCTCGCATTTCTGGGCACTCCCGAGAAGGCGACCGACGTCCACGTTCTCACGTGTCCCAAGCTGGAATCCGCAGGGTAAATAAGTTCTTTCCAATGTTGTCCTAAGTCCGCGGAGCAGCAGTGGAGTCTCGGTAAACCCGAGTGTGACGTGTCGTTAACTCGGTCTGACTTGATCCAGAGGAAAAGGTGAAGGCCTCAGAGATTCTCACCCGCTACAACGCGGGGGTCCTGGGCCTTTTCGAGTTGCAGTGATCCGTAGGAAAACAGCACATATGCAGGGGTCCATTACTAAATGTGACGAGTCGATTTGACGGTCGCATTTCATCACCCAAGGATTTCAATCAGTACTAATTAAAATGTAACTTTTGTTTTAATTGTGTCCATTACTTCTCTAGTTTGCTTTCTTATGTCTTTTTAAAAGAAAGATGCCCCCCCCCCCACACACACACACACACATATTTCCCATCAATCCTCCTGCTAACTGTTAACTCCTGATTCAACGAATCGCTAACTCAGTACTGCGCCCCCCTGATGTCACGTCCTCCTTCACCGCCGCACGTCCCGCCTGACCGCACGAGTACCCTCACACATCCAACACTCCTCCTTTAATTTGCGTTCGCGTTCACTCAGCTTCATGCAGGGAAATCTGTTTCCCATTTTGGACCATGTGGCCTCGTGAACCCGATACAGGGAGCTGGGTCTGGGAGACCGTCCGATGCCGTTTCTGATCAGGATAAACCGAGAAGAGGCGAGGATGGCGAGCGTGTCGAGCAGGTCGAGCGTTTTCCTCGCCCACGTCAAGAGCAACTCGAGAGGGGAGCGTAGACCGCAAGAGCCCGACGGCGGGTCGAGGAAATTCAATTACTGCGACGTTCGAGGGTACGGGTTTTATTAGAGAGCTTGGCTTTTTAGCAGCGGGGTTAATGCTGGACCAAGCGGGTGGCCTATTTCTGGTGGTGCAAGCCCAGTCAATTTACCCCAAACTTGATTTATTTGTATTATTATTGATCAAAGTCTTTCTATCCCATTTCCCCAAACTCGCACAAATGGGCAACAGTAATAACAATGGCAAAGACAACTAGTTCCCAGTGGTGTTTACACTGTCATTTGACCATGGCACCAGCAATAACAGCCCATGACCAAACGCTTTAACAGGCGATGTAAATTACTGCTCAATAAAGTCTCCAGTGACACCAACCCAGAACTCCAGTGGGAACCAGTGTGCTAACATGCAAGGTTTCACGCATCATTACCAAGCTAGATCTTTCTACAGCGGGCTCCTGTTCTCACAAGCCATACGTCTCCGTGGCGGGACTATCGCGTTGACCACATGGAAAAGATTTTCTTTCCCATAATTCACCGCAGTCATGTTCTAGTCAGGGAGCCCCCGGTGCGCCCCGGTTCTTCGTCAACCACGGTTAGATCCGAGGCCCCCGGTTACCAATCTGTCCCATTTGGCTCCCATTACGCGGCAGAAGGATTTGAGTGGAAAATGCCCAGAGACTTCCTCTAACCCGCGGACAGAACAGAACCGAGGAGTCCCTCTGTTCCCACAACCAAAACACACACACATACATGTACATATTTATGTTAAACCGTGTGCGAGAGTAAGTGTGTATGAGGGAGTCTCTGTGTCAGTTTGCACGAGAATAAACATTACGCAAAACAAAGGAAGAAAAAAAATAATTGAGAAAAACCGGCCGCCAGTTATATTAATTACCAGGGTCCCCAATCATATTACAGATAGAGTTGCAGTCAAAGTGAGAGGCAAGACTTATCTCGACCGTACTGCACAATTAGGCCTCTAATATATAAGAGGAAATGGTTTCAGATCTGATTAAACCACTTTGTGATTATTCAAGTCTGGTTATTGAGGATCCTTGGGAATTGGTCTCATTAGTTTTAGCCGTCCCGTACGTTCCGGCTTGTTTAAGTTTTTCCATTTGTGTAACATAAGACGTGCTCCTGTTATGAAGCCTGCCAGCATGAGTGCTAACACTCCGTTACGCAGCATTACCATATGGCATGCAAAAATGTACTATGTGCCTGCTTGTATTTCCAGTATTTATTGTGCTGCGTCACACCCTTTTGTATAGTTTGAGTGGAACCATATAGAGTCCTATGTGCCATTTTGTGATAAATCTACTTCTCGCATCCCTTGTGACCCGGCCAGTGCAAAAAAATAACGTTAAGACAAGCCTCCTCAGCATCCTCACTGCCCAAATCTCTTTGCCATATTAATCTAAGATTCTTGCATTTCCCACCTCCCCCTTTTTCTCCCCTGCTCCACCCCCTCTGCCGATCCGGGGAGGGCTGCAGACCACCACATGCCTCCTCCCATACATGTGGAGTCGCCAGCCGCTTCTTTTCACCTGACAGTGAGGAGTTTCGCCAGGGGGACGTAACGCGTGGGAGGATCACGCTATTCCCCCCCAGTCCCCCCTGAACAGGCGTCCCGACCGACCAGAGGAGGCGCTAGGGCAGCGACCAGGACACATACCCGCATCCGGCTTCCCACCCGCAGACACGGCCAGTTGTGTCTGTAGGGACGCCCGACCAAGCCGGAGGTAACACGGGGATTCGAACCACCGATCCCCGTGTTGGTAGGCAACGGAATGGACCACCACGCCACCCGGACGTCCCACACTATGTATGCTGCTAGACATTCTTTATCATTATTATTTCACAAAATGTTGAAACAGAGCGAATTATAGCAGGTGAGTTAAAGATCTAAAACCTCAATTATGTTTACATTAATATATATATATATAGTTGTAGTTTTTGGTAATGACCCTGCTGTTCGGTAAATATAACAGCGTCCTGTGTCCAAAAAAATCCGCCAAATCAAATAGTCCAGAACAAGAGAATGACAAGAGAAAATGTTGGGTCTTACCAGCGCTACAGTCCTTGGCCTTCGCTCTGCCCGGTCCAGAAGGAAATCAGGGGATCCAAAAGTGGAGTACTCTAACAGGACAAAGCAATCCCAGTGCCGACAGAAAGGGTTTTATTATAAAACTGTATATTTCTATCGCATTTGACAAACAACTCAGTAGGTGCGCTGGATTCTATGAGCCCCCTTCATTTCCTGTCACGCCCACTTTCAATAGGCTCTCTGACAGGAAGTGAACTAAGGTAAACCAAGGTGACACAGGAAGTCAGACATTTGGATTTTAAGTCAGTTGGATTTTCTCATGTTTCTAGTTTTACACACGTTTGCGTGAAAAGCAGAAACAAGCCGTAGTTTGGGGTTTACATGGTTAGTCTTTAACTGCCTGAATGCGTTAAGACCATGGAAGTGTTCATATTGTAAACTACTAATAAGACACGTTAGCCCCCTAGCTAACGGGTCTGACCCTTTAGCCGAGCGGTTAGTGATGTCGCCTTGTGGTGCAGTTCACCCCGTATCGAATCCCGCACCGGGCAAACAAATAACCGGTTACAATAATAATAATAATCCATCCATTATCCAAACCATTTAACCCAATCAGGGTCACGGAATAATGGAGCCTATCCCAGCAGTCATTGGGTGGCAGGCGGGGAGGCACCCTGGACAGGCCGCCAGTCCATCACAAGGCCAATAATAATAATAATGCGTTTTATTCATGGGCGCCTTTCAGAGCACTCAATGACGCCTTACAAAACATCGTTAAAAACAAGCAGCACTGTATAAGACATCACAGAAATCAAGCAAAACAGGGGTATACAATAATAAGTTAATACAACAGATAGGTATAAAATCATCATCTGTGTAAAACTCAATATGGGTGTAACCACTGAAGTCGGGATGAGACTGAATATGCCCAGTTTGAAAGGTTATAATTTTGTGTGTGTGTGTGTGTGTGTGTGTGTGTGTGTGTGTGTGTGTGTGTATGTAAGTGTGCATGTGATACACCAGTACAGACCACTCAGAGGAAAGTCAGATTTAAGGCCTTTATTATCTTATTGAGTTTGCTGCTAATTTGCAGGAATTTAGCAAATTCACATTAGTTATAATACAGTATATGTATTAGCAAATACAGGGGAAAATTCAGTATTTCTGAGTTCTGTACACTTCAGTCCTGGTGCCCTTTGTCAGTTTTGTGATATACAACCCCCCATTCTCTTCCAGCCATACCTCCAGTCTCTAACCCCGCCATCTTTCCAAGAAAATGACAGCTTCAACCTTACACCATCAATCTGGTTTACTGTACAAGTCAGCGTCTTCTTGTCTTTAACTCAATTTCCTGACCTTGACACATAAAGTTTAATACTTTCTTGGGAAAATACAACTTTCAGTCAGTTTCTGATCTGGAGACTGATTTTGAGGCTATAGATCTGTCCATATTAGGCTATAATAACCACAGGGAACAGAATTGAAAAGACCCAGAGAAACTTTTCATTAAAAAAAAAAAATCAGGTACCATGCAATAATATCATTAGATGGATATATATATATATATATATCCATCTAATCCATCATATCATTAGATAGTATTTATGGTGAAGAAATCTCAGAGAAAATACAACTGGCAGCATCTTGGAGGTCTGGTGTTCTGAATACACTGTCCAACTTTACTACAACTGTGAAAGAAAAAAATTGGATGCATAAAATGTATATCGTGATCACAGAAACGCATTGTAAAATTATTGACAATAGAAGATAATTTAGTGTGAGATGAGCTTTCTAATTTAGGCAAGTTATGAAAAATTAGCTTGACTTTAGCCGTAGCTAGCTACTACTCCAAAGCTATGGCCTGGGATTTTGCCACGTGTTAACCCAAAAACAAAAACATTTTTGATTTTGTTAATTACTTGGCCAGCAAACTGACTTGACAGCAACCGTTAAGAGATTATAAGTAACTTTTAGCCACAAAGAAATGCTAAATACTAGTCACTTAATGTTAGCTATAGCGCAAATGAGATGTTATGACTAAAAGACAATATAGGAGGTTAACTTAAATACTGCTGTTATCAAGCTAAATTCCAGTCTAATATTATCTAAAGATGTGGTCCACTGAATATATTTGTGTAAAAATGATTGGCCCCCATCAAACATGGCTGTTTAATGCTACTGAGACAACCTCCAACATGGCCACCAGAAGGCTGAGACTCTGGACGATAAAAGGCCAGATAAAAGGATAGTTTAGAAAATGTGACTGAAGCTCAGGTTGTGGGGTTTGTTTTTTTTTTTTTTGGGGGGGGGGTTGGATTCACAGAGCTCCCCTCCCATGTTTAAGACGCCACATCTTGCTGGCGCAACTTCCTCGATCCATCGAAAACTCAAATGTCACATTGAAGTCAGACGTTTAGGTTGAAAAGAAATGGTGATGCAAGATGTACAAGTAGCACGTCTCCGTCAGTACTGACAACATCAACATACATATGACCAGGGGCGGATCTACAGGGTGGCAAAGGATGGCAGCTGCCACCTCTGGGACACAGTCTTGCCACCCCTTTGCCACCCCAGGAAAAAATCTCTAGATCCACCACTGCATATGACCACCACAGCTACTATGTAGGTCTGGTAGCTCTCACCAAGACTAGCACTCCCATCACAAAACTAGCATCAATCACCCGGTTGAATTAAACTTTAGTTTGTGCCTTTGTCAAATACTTCTTCAACTACTCTAACAGTGCATAGATATAGGGATAGCGTAGGATGCGCAAAACACTAGCTCCCAAGTTTTAACACCTCACCGATCATCAAGTCAACAAAACTGTCCACGTTCCAATGCCTTGCTCAGCGGCTGTCCGAGTGACGTATTTCCAACCGGAAGGGCAGAGGTTTTCCTTTCGATTAACTGTGACTTGAGTCGGCGTTCCCTGTGCTTGTCCCTGGCTTTAAGGCCCCCACAACAGCTGACATTCCCCATCACTTTTGCAATTTACTGGTTTTCATTAACTGTACCCAGTACTTTATCAAGGTACCCACCTTCCATTTAACCACCCCAGCTTCTTTTTTTAATCAGGTGACATTTAGATCACAGCAAAGTCCCTTTCACACAGATACAGTACAACAAGCCGTCCAGGCTTAACTTAAGTCAAATCTCTACTGTTTTTAAGTTCACAATATAAAAAAAGGACAAATAATACAAAAACAACTAAAGACAACAAATATATTAAGAAAAATCAGTGGAAAGATCGGCAGATACCTGAAAAAGACGCCAGGCACTTAGACGCAGAACAGACGTCATTGCTTACATACATGTTTAAGTGCTACAATCTAACTTTATAAAAATAAAATGAACAAACAAACAAAGACATTTAACAATATTGTTTACAACTGCTATGACACAAACATGAAAACCCCTGATGAACAGAGCGAGAACTTCATTCATAGTAACATCTGTTGCTATCAAGGACAGGAGTAAAGTTAATTCAACAAAACAAAAATACTTCATTTAAATGGCCGCCTAACAAGCAGACGTCGGGGGCAAAATGGAATATAGGCAGAAACAAAGTTGGCCTTTTTTTATCTAGGAGGCATGATGTAATATATATTACAGATAATACATAATAATATATATTAATATAATAAATATATTATATTAATATATAATACAATTTATATTATATATAATATAAAATATATTATATTATATATAATATATAATTATATATATAACATATAATATAATAATATATATTGGCATGGTAATAATACTGACCGAGAAAGATTTAAATGATCAGAACCAAAATTTGTGCCGCACAACACAGTAACGGCCTACATTCAGCGAGGAACGAGCACATGCCGCTTGACTTTTATGTGACTTTGACAAAGCAAGCGCTTCTAGATTTCACGAGACCGTTTGATTAAGCCGAACCTTTTGCATCCGAGTTCCCTCTTTTCATCTTTCCCTTGCTCTGGATTCACCCCACGCCCCCCCCCCGACCCGTGTCTCCTGTGACTCGCCTTTTATGCAGAGGTCATTGTTGAAAACAATGAGAAACTAGACACTGTCGCCATTTTCCCTGACCTCTTTCCTCCTCTTTCATCGCTCTGAAGGATTGTCATCTGCAAAAAGAAAAAGAAAAATCCCTGTCTGGGTCCCACTCACACCGTCCGTCTCTTTCTCTACCTGAACTGAAAAAGATTCCCGAGTTAGCCTGATTGTCCTTGCCTCGATTACTAAGGTAATGCAAATATCGATTATGTCACAGAGTAATTCCAGATACCCTGAGAAAGGAAAGAACAAGATGGGATTATTGGTCCTGACCGTTCAACGCTCTTATGTCCACGTAACAGTGGGTACCACTGAGTGTATTTTGAGAAATTGTCTTTAAATGTGTCGTGTGTATTTCGATGTACTTGTGTGTATTCTGAGGAACTGTGTGTATTTCGATGCACTTGTGTGTATTCTGAGGAACTGTGTGCATTTCGATGTAATTGTGTGTGTTCTGAGGAACTGTGTATTTTGATGTACTTGTGTGTATTCTGTGGAACTGTGTGTATTTCAATGTACTTGTGTGTATTCTGAGGAACTGTGTGCATTCCGATGTACTTGTGTGTATTCTGAGGAACTGTGTGTATTTCGATGTACTTGTGTGTATTCTGAGAAACTGTGTGCATTTCGACGTACTCGTGTGTATTCTGAGGAACTGTGTATTTTGATTTACTTGTATTCTGAAGAACTGTGTGTATTTCGATGTACTTGTGTGTATCCTGTGGACCTGTGTGTATTTTGATGTACTTGTGTGTATTCCGAGGAACTGTGTGTACTTCGATGTCCTTGTGTGTATTCGGTGGAACTGTGTGTATTTTGATGTACTGTGTATTCCGACATGGTAATTGTGTACCAGCTGAATATGAGTGGCTAGTTTCTACAAGCGGTTTACTGTAAGATAGCACCACCCAGGAAAGACACGCTGCAGCTGACAGGATGTTTCCGGCAGCTTGCACACAGTTGTTCGTACATTAGCTAGTAATACGAGCTCGGTAACAGTATATGGTCCCTCGTCGGATTGCTCGAAATATGGCAGGATTGTTGCTCTTTGTGTCTCCGTCAGGATGTGCAACACATTTTTGCATATGTGGAAAAGCATTTTTATGGCAGTGAACAGTACATGCATGCATGGTTACATACCTCTTACTTGTGTGTGTGTGTGTGTGTGTGTGTGTGTGTGTGTGTGTGTGTTTGTGTCTATCTACATGGCTTTTCCTGGATGGGAGAGATTTGGATGTAAAGTCCTTTATGTGGGCCAGAGGAGCCCGGCTGGAGCTCCTGTGTTATGCAGATCAGCCCGAGTGAACAGACTCATATTTCTCCACTCGTGCGATTTCCCGAGGACCACCCATACAGCGGGGGGGGGGGGCAGTGCTTATCGGAATACACAAAGTCACTGTGTTTAAAGTCACAAATTGTGTCAGTGGACACGGCGACGATCGCTGAAGAAGCAGGAGGCCCCCCGACGTCGCGAGATTGATTCCCCGCAGCTCCCTGCAGGCAACATGTCATGCTGAAGTGTCCCCAGGCAAAATGCTGCCCCCATTTAGCCCTCTGTAAGGCGCTCTTGGTATCAACAAAACGCTCAATATGTTATTTCAGGCATTGCTGGAATGACTAGGCCGGGTCTGAGTGACTGGACTTTCAGGTTTGCAGAAGGGAAAGTGGGTCGCTCTGGTATAAGCTCTCACGTTGGAGTTTTAGGGCAGATTTAGTATACAGATCTGCTGAAGGCAGGTTAGCCGTTAGCTTACTGTATCTCACGCGACGGTAAACGAGGTGAGCAGCGTCCGAACACCAACGCTCCCCTCGTGGGTCTGGCCAGGGTTCGCGCTCCGTTGGTTGCATAGCACAGGAGGGTAAATGTAAGGAACACAGAACACGTCTCGCGTCTGTGCGGCGAAGCGGGGGAAAAAGAAGGAACGCAATGAAAATAGAAAGATTTTTGATCCACTAGAATTTCTACGTCAGATTCTTTACTCGTTGCTCCTCCGGGGTTAGAGGGGTTTGTTTGTGAAAGGGGACGCTACGATACCGAGGCCCCTGAATCCCGCGGAGCTGTTTTGTCATGTCTTCATCCTGATGGGAACTTTGTGCTCGGCAACATTTTTTTGCACAGTTTGTGGTCACATCCTGATGGTAAACATCTTGAGAGGAGACAGCTTCTTTTTTTTTCTTCTTTTTTATCCAGCTAAGTGTTAATCTGATTAAAGTGATTGATGACTGTTATTTTGGTCTAATTTGGTAGAGGTCTTTGTTTGGAAATCAAATGCGACCATTTGAAGTCAGTGTGTGACATCTTTACTGCAGCCGATGGCGTCATAGAGGAATAATTTTACTGCTTGGCTTGTGGAATGAGGCAACTGAAGAATACCACAGAGCTGAGGGTACAGGTGCATCATGGGTAAATCACACCACTGACGTGGCTGTAGGTTTGGTGGAACCGGGGTTGAGCAGCAGGCTCTGTGCGATGTCGTTGCGGTTGATCTTGCGAAGCGCCGTGCACAGCGTGTCCATGCTGGCACAGTCCTGCCTCGCCCAATCAGAGAGCAGCGCGCGGACAGGGTGCTCCTCCTGCCTGAAGGTGGCGATGCGCTCCTCCTCGTACCCCAGCAGACCGGCCAGGTTGCACCAGTCGCTGTCCTCCATGTGGGCGGAGTCGTCGCCATCACAGCCACGGTAGAGGAGCTTCTCTACCTCCTCTCTGGTGTGGAGAGGGAGGAGCAAACATGGCTCCTCATCCATGGTGACCACTGTCAGGGGAAAAGATGGAGGGTAAAGTTTATCTTCTTCATGTGTTTATTTAATGATTTGAGGATGATGAGCAGCTTTATCGCGATGGTATTGGACCAACATCGGCGATTCAAACTGCACGCCATTAATATCATTCAAAATTAAAATGCATATTATTGTTCCATTGCTAACGTATATGTGCACATCAACACAACTATCTGATCGCTAATCAATGACTTGTAAAAGAGTCGATAATAAGGCAGCCCAACAACCCCCTCAAGTGGCTTAACATAGTAATACTGGTTGTAAGTGGTTCTTAAAGGTAGCAACGTCAGTGTAAATATTGCACCACCATAACACGGCTGGTGCAATACTCACATCAGTGAGGCTGGTGTTGCATCATCACACCTCAGTCCCTTCCACCTTTCCGCCTCTTGAAACCGTTTGCTGTGTAAATGTTTACAGGATCATCTCGCTCAGGTATCAGGTCTGGCCCCGGCCAGGCACGCGGCCTCTTAAAGACCTGAATTCTCTCAAACTGGTTTGTCAGGGCGGGTCTCCAAAGCGCCGCTGTCAGAATTGCTACCTTTGCTTGCTCGGGTCGCTGACAGAGCCAACAGATGGCTCATCGCTCGGGGGGGAAATTCTTCCCTTTAAACTCTGAATATGGAACTGCTCAGCAAGCGCCATACATAAACATAGTATCCATAATAAAAACCCTCTCTCGGATCTTTCATCATTTCAGACTACAGTTAATACTGCATGCTGTCTGGTACTGTGTGTGTGAATAATATGTAAGTATATAATATGAATCTACAAATGTGTATATAAACCATTCCATCCATTATCCGAACTGCTTATCCTGCTCTCAGGGTTGCAGGGATGCTGGAGCCTATTCCAGCAGTCATTGGGCGGCAGGCGGGGAGACACCCCAGACAAGCCGCCAGGCCATCAGAGTATATAAACCGATCAGCCAAAACATTAAAACCACTAACAGGTAAGTGAATAACATTGATTATGTCGTTAATATGGCACCTATCAAGGGGTGGGATATACTAGGCAGTCAGTTCTTGAAGTTGATGTGTTGGAAGAAGGAAAAATGGGTAAGTGTAAGGATCTGAGCGACTTTGATAAGGGCCAATTTGTGATGGCTAGATGACTGGGTCAGAGCATCTCCAAAATGGTAGGTCCTGTGGGGTGTTCCTGGTATGCAGTGGTCAATACCTACGAAAAGTGGTCCAAGGAAGGACAACTGGTGAACCGGCGACAGGGACACTGGACACCCAAGGCTCATTGATGCATGTGGGGAGCAAAGGCTAGCACGTCTGGTCCAGTCCCACAGAAGAGCTACTGTAGCTCAAACTGCTGAAACAGTTAATACTGGCTATGACAGACAGGTGTCAGAACACACGATGCATCACAGCTGGCAGCGTATGGAGCTGCGTAGCCGCAGACCGCCCAGAGTGCCCATGATGACCCCTGTCCACTGCTGAAAGTACCTACAATGGGCACATGAGCATCAGAACCGAACCATGGAGCAATGGAAGAAGGTGGCCTGGTCTGATGAATCATGTTTTCTTTTACATCACGTGGACCACCGGGTGCGTGTGTGTCATTTACATGGGGAAGCGACGGCACCAGGATGCACTATGGGAAGAAGGCAAACCGGTGGAGGAAGTGTGATGCTCTGGGCAATGTTCTGCTGGGAAACCTGGGACCCTGGCATTCATGTGGATGTTATTTGACACGTACCACCTACCTCGAGTATACCCCTTAATAGCAATGGTATTCCCTGATGGCAGTGGCCTCTGTCAGCACTCTGCCACACTGCAAATATTATTCAGGAATTGTTTAAGGGACATGACAAAGAGTTCAAGGTGTTGCCTTGGCCTCCAAATTCCCCAGATCTCAATTCGATCGAGCATCTGTGGGATGTGCCGGAAAAACAGGTCCGATTCATGGAGGCCCCACCTCACAACTTACAGGACTTAAAGGATCTGCTGCTAACGTCTTGGTGCCGGATACCAGAGGACACCTTCAGAGGTCTTGTGGAGTCCATGCCTCGACGGGTCAGAGCTGTTTTGGCGGCACGAGGGGGACCTACACAATATTAGGCAGGTGGTTTTAGTGTTTTGGCTGATCGGTGTGTATATACACGTCTAGCCACATAACATGCATGTGCATATGTCTAACAGTGCATGTGTGTGTTTTGTGTGTATGCTGTATTATGGTGTTTGTTATACCAGTCTGGGTCTGGGCCTGGCTCTCCTGCAGACTCTGGCTGTCGACGGAGATCCCGCTGTCACTGTGGAGCTTCTCGCCTTCTGGGGGCGGGCTCTGATTCTGGCTTGCTGCGGAGTTGTTGCCTCCCTGTTTATTCTGCTTACAGCTGTTCCACCTGCGGGACACAATGACACCCGTCAATCACCCATGCAGGAATACATCGCTCTAAGTCGAACTCTCGCGTGACGACTTTTGTTCTTCTATCTGCTGGCCCTCAGGACATCCTGAAAAACACACAGGGTGGTGAAATACTCCTTGAGAGCCGATGAATATATTGTCGAGTTAGAGCAGAACGATACTGGGAAAAAAAAAAAATCAACGGTGCAATATTTTGGGCTTTTTGTGATACATATTGCAATATTAAATACAAAGGAGCTACATAATTTCAACACATAGTATATGCAGCGTATAACTTTCAAAGCTCCATTTTTAAAGAATCTACCCCTCTAACTATGATTAGGGTGGTTTTAGGGACTGAAAAAAGGCAGTTGTCCATGAAGTCAGTAAATCACACTAAATCATATGGTCTGTCAGGTGCATTAGAATATTTTTCCTCAAGAGAAGTCATAAACCCGGGGCGCCCGGGTAGCGAAGTGGTCTTTTCCGTTGCCTACCAACACGGGGATCGCCGGTTCGAATCCCCATGTTACCTTCGGCTTGGTCGGGCATCCCTACGGACACAATTGGGCGTGTCTGCGGGTGGGTATGTGTCCTGGTCGCTGCACTAGCGCCTTCTCTGGTTGGTCAGGGCACCTGTTCGGGGTGGGGGGTGGGGGGAATAGCGTGATCCTCCCATGCGCTACGTCCCCCTGGCGAAACTCCTCACTGTCAGGTGAAAAGAAGCAGCTGGCGACTCCACATGTATCGGAGGAGGCATGTGGTAGTCTGCAGCCCTCCCCGGATCAGCAGAGGGGGTGGAGCAGCGACCGGAACGGCTCGGAAAATAGGGTAATTGGCTGGATACAAATGGGAAGAAAAAGGGGGAGAAATCCCCCCCCCCCAAAAAAGAGGTAGTCATAAATCGAACCTTGCTAGATAAATTTCATGTTCTGTCTACAAATAAGAGTTTTTTCCTTCCATGACTGCCAGGGAAGAGGAAACGAGGAAGGCCAAAGAGGAGGCTTATGGATGTGGTGAGGGAGGACATGCAGGTGGCTGGTGTGACAGAGGAAGATGCAGAAGACAGAAACAGATGGAAACGGATGGTCCGCTGTGGCGCCCCCTAACGGGAGCAGCTGAAAGCACCAGCAGCAGCAGTAGTAGCAGCAGCAGCAGTAGTAGTAGTAGTAGTAGTAGTAGTATTAGTAGTAGCAGCAGCAGCAGCAGCAGCAGTAGTAGCAGTAGTAGTAGTAGTAGTAGTAGAAGCAGTAGCAGCAGCAGCAGCAGTAATAGCAGTAGTAGTAGTAGTAGTAGTAGTAGTAGAAGCAGTAGTAGTAGTAGTAGTAGAAGCAGTAGTAGTAGTAGTAGTAGCAGCAGCAGCAGCAGTAGTAGCAGTAGTAGTAGTAGTAGTAGAAGCAGTAGTAGTAGTAGAAGCAGTAGTAGTAGCAGCAGTAGTAGTAGTAGTAGTAGAAGCAGCAGTAGTAGTAGTAGTAGTAGAAGCAGTAGTAGTAGTAGTAGTAGTAGAAGCAGTAGTAGTAGTAGAAGCAGTAGTAGTAGCAGCAGTAGTAGTAGTAGTAGTAGTAGAAGCAGCAGTAGTAGTAGTAGTAGTAGAAGCAGTAGCAGTAGTAGTAGAAGCAGTAGTAGTAGTAGTAGTAGTAGTAGTAGTAGTAGTAGTAGCAGCAGCCGCAGTAGTAGTAGCTCCTTACATGACTGACTGGCCCAGTTTACCTCACACTGCAGCCTTCGTGGTGTGACTGCTGTACATGTGTAAGCTGTGATGTCAGTTCTGAAACGATAAATTGTCCAGCCCAGTGTAGAATATAAACGTCTCTGTGGTTTCCTGGATGATGTTTCTGCAGAGACCCACACCCCCATAAACCCCCCTCCGACAAGGCCTGCTCATGCAACACACTACCCAACCTGAACCTACCTGTTGTAAAGCTATGGAAAAACAAATGACAGACTTCATCAAATTCACTCAGTATTATTGCATGGCTTTTGTCTAACTAGATGATTTCTGTCCACTTAACTATTACTCTTCGTATGGTGAAGTGGGTCACAGCCCCAGCAATGGTGAATATTTTAAAGACTGCTGTCGGCTTCACTGAGTTCCTCCATCTGTGATAGGATCTGTTTGTGTTAAAGCGCCGTTCTGCAAGCGCGTCGAGCTGAGACGTTTGCCTCACAGGGCGGCGTGGTTCGATAAACATCTTTTCAATATCACAATGGGAAACAGTGAGAAGAGTGTGTCGTGTTTAAAGAACACACACATTTCACATGTGGGAATCATGGCTGGGACACGCCGCTCAGCCAGAACCGTGTCAGATGATTTCATCTAAAATGAAACATCAGATTGGATTTGCTGGCCCATGTTGGTTCCTTAACTCCCATGTCATTTCCCCCACAACTGTTTCCCATTTTATAACCACACTGGTTAGCCCTGTTCCATCTTGTTTGGCAGAGAAGCTCAAATCCCCCCTTCCTGTGGCTGACGTCGGCGTACCAACACACAAGGCCTATTGAGTGGACCCAGAATCCCCCAGCGAACTTCCTGAAGTTGAACAACTCTCATAGGAAGATGAGTTTGTCTCCAAGCCATCTGCAGGTCTTGAGATCTTTCATCATAAACAAGTATTTTTTTTTTCAAATTTCTCATTGGGAAGTCCGTCAGCTTATTGCTTAACGGTGTCGCCTCACAAAAGGACCTAGGGTTCGATTTAAGTCCGTCTATGTGGAGTTTACGTGTCCTCCCTCCTCGTTCTTCTTGTGCTTTTCCTCCCTCAGTCCGAGACGTGTATGTCGGACGAGCCGGAGACTCTAAATTGTCCGTTACTGTGATAGGTGCGTGGGTGATGGGGTCGATCCAAATGCACCGAAAAATGCAACCTTTCTCCTTTCCTTCTCATTTTTTCCCAGACCTGGCTTGATGAAAACGTCAGCCAGATCAAGAGTTGAAGAAGTCACCAACAGAAAGTGCACTTACGGTCGATTTAGCATCTAACCTTTTAATTTTTAAACAATATAAGAGCCAGTGAAATAAATCCATTGGGTTGTGGCCTAATCAGGGCTGAGAAACCAACAAAAGGGCATGCTCTATAATCAACGCCCAAATGCACAAGAATAACTCGTAATAACCTAGATAGATTCCCAGATACCCTAAAGTCACCACTATAAATCCTACAGCAGCAGTGTTATAAATAATACAGCATGTTCTGATCTTTACGATTTCCCCTCCTCACTGTGCATCAGTAACCCATTAACAAGCAACACTTGTGAATGGGTCCTTTGTTCTCCATGCTGGTTTACTGACCGATCCTTCCCTGATGATAATCCTTTGCCATTTCTGAGAAAACTCTGAGCCACGAATGACATGTGCAGACATTGGAATTGCAATGGACTGTGTTCTGGGAATCTACTCTATCCTTCTACCAAGGTTTGTCGAGATCAAGATCAAGATGTACTTTACTTCGCCGGCAGCCATACCAACATGGACCCTGGCTCTGCCGAATGACAGAAGCTAAGCAGGTGTGGGCTTGGCTAGTACTTGGACGGGAGACCTTCTGGGAAAACTGAGTTGGCGCTGGAAGTGGTATTGGTGGGCCAGCAGGGGCAGTCTTCCCGGTGGTCCTATTATACAACAAAAATCCCAATGCCCCAGTGCAGTGATGGGGACACTGTGCTGTAGGAGATGCTGTTCTTCAGATGAGACATTAAACCGAGGTCCTGACTCACTGTGGTCAATAAAGATCCCATGGCACTTATCACGAAGAGTAGGGTGGTCCCCCGGTGTCCTGGCAAAATCCCCAACCTGACTCTCTCCATCTGGCCACCTAACCATCCCCCCATGTAATTGGCTCCATGGTTCCTCTCTCTCCACCTCAAGCTGATGTGTGGTGAGTGTTCTGGTGCAAAATGGCTGCCATGCAACATCACCCAGGTGGGTGGTACACATCGATGGTGGTCGAGGTGAGTTTCCTCTCCCTTCACTGTGAAGCGCTTTGGATGTCTAGATAAAGTGCTATATAAATGTAATCCATTATTAATATCATAAATCCCCGTGGGGAAATTCGTCCTTTAGCCCATCTCAACACACACTGTAGCTAGGAGCAGTGGGAAGCCGCCATGCAGCGCCCACGGGTACCAACTCCTGTCCTTCTTGCCATGCCTCGGTCAGGGGCACAGACAGGAGTATTAACCATAACATGCATGTCTTTGTCCTGTGCTCCCTCATTGGAAGAAGACAGGAATACCACTAAACAGTCTAACCAATTACTCCTTGTTGAGGCTGCTGTGAAAATAACCTTCTGGATCATGTTCCTTCCTTTATTTCAATGTTGGGATCCATCCTTGGTGTGTGGATGCTGTAATGGCCTGTTGACCTGTCATTGTGCCTCACCTCCCCTCTGTCCAATGCATGCTGGGATCAACACCACCCCAATCAGATTAAGCAGGCAGAGACAAAGAATGTTAATTTCTTGTAAATCCGCCCCCCTCTTTTTCTTCCCAAATGTATCTGGCCAATTACCCCCACTCTTCCGAGCCGCCCTGGTCGCTGCTCCACTCCACTCAACTGCAGGGCTGCAGACTACCACATGCCTCCTCCGATACATGTGGCGTCGCCAGCCGCTTCTTTTCACCTGACACTGAGGAGTTTCGCCAGGGGGACGTAGCGTGTGGGAGGATCACGCTATTACTCCCAGTTCCCCATCCCTCCCAAAAAGGCGCCCTACCCAACCAGAGGAGGCGCTAGTGCAGTGGCCAGGACAAATACCCACATCCGTCTTCCCACCCGCAGGCATGGCCAATTGTGTCTGTAGGGATGCCCGACCAAGCCAGAGGTAACACAGGGATTCAAACAGGCGATCCCCCTGTTGGTAGGCAACGGAATAGACTGCTACACCAACCGGACGCCCTGTAAGCCTTTTTTGAGAAATAACTTTATCTTGTACAGTTATGAATACACTGCATAAGAGTGTGTCCCGGATAGCATCCGGATGTGGGCCACTTCAGGCAATGATGCGGCACTGATGGTCTTCTTCTGGCCCTGACAAAATGGATGTGAGCCTGAAGTGGCCCACATGTATAATAGCAAATGTGGCCCAAATATGCCAAATCAAATGTGGGCCTTTTTTGGCATAGATGTGGTGCTCTGGGCAACATGTGATCTGGATGTGACCCTGAAGTGGCCCGTGTGGTAAATGGTGAATATGGCCCAAATATCACAAAACAAATATGGGCCACCTTTGGCAAATATGTGGCACATGCAGCATTGTTATGGCCTGGTTCTGGCCCAGATCTGGCAAACAGGAGCGGACCGCCCAAGTGCCATAATTCCACGCGATATGTGGGCCGGATGAAAGTGACGGTGTGGGACGGGTCCGGGCCACAGCAGTTTTGCTATCTGGGTTAACTGTGTTCCTGATTATAAAACGTATTATAAGGAATTTTCACCAAACAGGAAAAGCAACCTTAAAAGAAGCTTGATTTAAGACAGTCTGTCATTCTTAGAGTAAATGTCTTGAGTCTTACTACTATCATGTAGCGTGTCATGAAACGAGTAGTACACATTCATGAAACACAGTAACTAACTGTCAGTGGGGCAGGAAAATCTCGCTGGCAATAAAACCAGATAAAATGCCTTGATAAGCTTGTCTTTATTAATTTATTTAGCATTTGTAGATTTCCTCTCTTAGATAACCAGTTAAAAAGGATGGTTAGGGGAAAATATAAAACTGGAAATTGCATGCTAGCGTGTGTAGGCTAACTCCTGATGAGTGTAGCTGATTCAATATGGTGGTCATATCTTTATTTCATTAATTTTTTTTTCCCTCTCTTGGCGAACATTCCCGGAACCTGTGTGTAATATTTCCTGCTATGGTCTGTATATCACCGACCTTATGTTGAACAAATGAATATGTAGTTCCGGTTTACCTGTTGTAGCAAGGGGGACTTCAATTAGCGACGCACAAAAGACGCAGGGGTGACGTAGCTGTGAATCCCTGGAAAAAGTTGAGCGGCTTTTGCAATGGGGAACGAGACAGCCTGCCACTGTGTGTGTGTGTGTGTGTGTGTGTGTGTGTGTGTTGACTGTGTCTGTTCCCCGCGCTACTTTTATCGTCTGTGAGCAAACAACTGACAGCTGCTACATGAGCTTGTTGGTTTTTATCTGATAAAAGAAAGCGAGAAACACAAACCGGCTGTGCTGAACGCTGTGCCTCTGGAGTGAGGTTTGACGTTCTCCCCTCCTTTCACGGCGTCATAGACACCCTTACAACGATCCCTCATTTGATTTATAACTTTGCTTATTAGCACTTTAAATAATGCGATAGCTAATGAAGAGAGCTGGGGGGGAAATTCATGGTACCCGTGCAGTTGAGAGAATAAAACCAACCTGAAAGTTTGGGGGGGGGGGGAGTAAATCTCATTTCATCTCGTCTTCCTCACCTCTTGAAGATGATGAAGGCCACCAGGCCGACCACCACGGCTGCCAGGATGGAGCAGTAGATGGGGATGAGCTTGTCGTGCAGGCCCTGGTAGATGAGTTTGGGGCCGTCGGTGGTGGTGGGGGAGCTCTCCATGGTGCCGTCGGGGGGAGGGCCTTCCGGCAGGGAGTTGTCATAAACGAAGAAGGGCGTGGACGAACCGGACACAGGGGACGGCGACACGGAGGGGAACTGGGGGTTCAGCTCTGAAATGGGGGAAAAGGCAAACGGTCAACACTTGAGTATAATGGCAAGCTGCAGACAGTGATTAGTAAACGAGTGAAACACCAGCTCTCATAACATATGCTGCAAAGTTTTAATAATCCATCCATCCGTTATCCGAACCGCTTATCCTGCTCTCAGGGTCGCAGGGATGCTGGAGCCTATCCCAGCAGTCATTGGGCGGCAGGCGGGAAGACACCCTGGACAGGCTGCCAGGCCATCACACACACACACCTAGGGACAATTTAGTACAGCCGATTCACCTGACCTACATGTCTTTGGACTGTGGGAGGAAACCGGAGCATCCGGAGGAAACCCACGCAGACATGGGGAGAACATGCAAACTCCACACAGAGGACGACCCGGGACGACCTCCAAGGTTGGACTACCCTGGGGCTCGAACCCAGGACCTTCTTGCTGCGAGGCAACCGCGCTAACCACTGCGCCACCGTGCCGCCCAAGTGTTAATAACGGGAGTAAAGGGGGCGTCCGGGTGGTATGGCGGTCTATTCCGTTACCTCCCAGGGATCGCCGGTTCGAATCCCTGTGTTACCTCCGGCTTGGTCGGGCGTCCCTACAGACACAATTGGCCGTGTCTGCGGGTGGGAAGCCGGATGTGGGTATGTGTCCTGGTCGCTGCACTAGCGCCTCCTCTGGTCGGTCGGGGCGCCTGTTCAGGGTGGGGAGGGGGAACCGGGGGAGTCACGGGATCCTCCCGCGCGCTACGTCCCCCTGGTGAAACTCCTCACTGTCAGGTGAAAAGAGGTGGCTGGCGACGTCACATGTATGGGAGGAGGCATGTGGTAGTCTGCAGCCCTCCCCGGATCGGCAGAGGGGGTGGAGCAGCGACCGGGACGGCTTGGAAGAGTGGGGGTAATTGGCCAAGTACAACTGGGGAGAGAAAAAAGTGTGTGTGTGTGGGGGGGGCGGGGGGGGGGCGTAATCAAAAAATTTAAAAAAATAATGGTGGTAAATCATTTTAAATAATAGCATCAAGATTCGACGTGAAGTACTGAATGATTAAGTGTAGATAACCAAACAGGAAGTCGCTTCAACAAACCAAGCCGTACTAATAAGACGGTTATTATTTTTGTGAGGCATTCTGAAAACGTCAACCGGTGTGTTGTAAGAGCTTACAAGGGCCCTATGACTCACTTGTCAATCACTACCCACACCTGTCAAACTTCATTCATAAATCCTACACAGCAGTGAACCGTCACAACGCTGTGGGGACATGCCGAGGATAAAAGCGACAGAAAGACAAGTTCAATCAGACACGGCCTGAAAACCTTTGTGGGTCTGACATGATTCACCAGATGTTTGTCCTTGACCCGTCCCTGCGTGTCTGTGTGCGTGTCTGTGTGTGTGCGTGTGTGTGTGTGTGTTACTGGGCTGCGCTCGCGTCTGCTTAAATGAGTTTGGTATTGATTTTACTTGGTGAGGGGGCCCGTGGACTGAAGCGGCTTTGACGCACAACGGGATTCATAAACAAAACCGATGACCACCACCACCACACACACACACACACACACACACACACACACACACACACACACACACACACGTGCACACAAAGCACCAGTGAGTCCTGCTGATGTGCCCTTGAACAAGACATTGGATCCCTATGGAGGGTGGTGGGCTTAACAATGGAGGGAACACGGGGGGTGGGGGGTACAGCAGATGGGGAAACATACGGTTCTTACAGCCCTGGGGGGGGGGGGCAGCCTCGGTGGTCTCGGGCTGAGAGAGGAGGGGTGGATGGTGAGATGGGGGCAGGGCAAAACCACCTCCCCTCAAGCAACATCCAACCCTCCCTCCCTCCTAAGTTCACTGTGATGTCTCGTGAATTTGAATGAAAATTCTCAGATTCTCAAAACTATTTTTAACAACCTTCAGTTTGACTATCTAACAACTCGTTTTTCTGCCGCACGAATAACATTTAGTTACTGCATGATAATTGTCATTAACCTATGTTAGTGTTAACACGTTATGATTACGTTTTCGATGGTGACGATATGATATATGATGATTTCTTGTTGTGATTATCGTTTACATTATTTCCAGTATCATGATTACTGCTATCATAACAGCCCATCCGTTATCATGGATAATCAACCATACATGCATCTCTGCAATACTATGACTAACTAGTCGTGTCACGGGTTCATCATTTCTAGACGAGTGAGCAATGTAGCCTGCAATCATTGGCCGCATGTGGCAATATACATTATTTTATTGTTTATTGTAATATACATTATATTAGCATTGCTACAATATGACTGTCATATTATTATCATTGCAACGTCATCCTGCAGGGAGGTTCTGCAAGCTGCAACTACAGTCACCACTTGTAAAGTAACTTATGGTTGCACACATATTTCCCCCCTCATCCAAACACTCACCCACCCCCCTACCCTCACCCTGGGGATGGCTTTGTGAGGGAGCCTAGCTAACCCCCCACCCCATGCCACACACACACACACACACACACCACTCGACCATTAGCAGCAAGATGATGAGTCTACTGAAAACCCATCCTGGCTTGTTGTTTACTTACTGTTGTTACTCACACCCCCAGCAGGAAGTCATCCTACCAACTGCCTCAGGGGACAGGAAACCATTTTTTTTTTTACACTAATGAAGCGAAACACTCTCAGTGAGACCATATTCAGGAGGCCGGGGCCGGGACGTGGTGTTGTGGCTTTCGTCTAAGAGCACAGAGTGTATTTTTGAGGGTGGCCCGGAGTGCTCGCTGACTGAGTGGCTCGCGCGAATTACTGGACAGACGTTTATCAAGTTATCGTACACGATGTACATAGTTCTTCCGCCATAGACTGCGTTGGCACTGATTTTTTGCAAGCGTCTTACCAACTGCATCTTACTTTAGGTGTTGGTGATGACTCTTCACTTTAAAAGCTGAGACGATTTACTCACCCGTAGGTTTGTCATACAGCTAAACACTATATATTCACAGTTTAAATGTTCAGAAAACAATTTCTTTCCTTTCAGAGTTACGCGATTTTTCAGAAAACCATTTTCACAACGTTTGATTTCACTGTTATTTCTGCTGTGTTGCTATGGTTATTGGTATGAGGATGGTGTAATTAGTACAAATACGTAAAGCAGGTTCTTGTCTGGGTTAATTGCACGTCGATCGACTGGCGATGCCTCAGGGCTCCTGTGGGGAGAATCGGCGCTCCTGTCCGTCACTCAAGCCACCTTGTTTTTATTTATTTTTTTAAACATATTCTTATCTATTCGTTTTTTTATCATGTACAATTGTTTTGTTTTTTTTTACATTGCAACAATACAATGTCAGACTTTCAGTAGAGGGGAGAGTCAGAAAATAAAACGTAATAATTACCGTCTAAATATGATACAATGCAAAAACATACCTTCCGTGAATTATGGGCGCGACTTCCGGCGCGTCCTGTCACCGAACCGGAACCGGCGTTTTCCATGGTAACGGTGCGCTAACCGTCTTTCTTAGAGCGATCGATCTAGATCTAGCCCGCCAAATTAGCAAATTAGCTGAAATAAGAATACCTTTGCCGTCCTTGATAGATGGTTGGGAAGATGACGTGAAGAAGTGGCCTCGTATCACGCGCGGTAGCATTTTTAGCTAGCTTGTTGAGTCCCTTTGCCTGTGATGGTAAGGCGACGAGCAATTCGAAAAGCTAGGAGGCGTACCGATATCTACACAGCGATAAAGGCGGCCGGGTGCTATTTAGGGGTGCTGGAAACGACCTCGTCTGCCTAAAAGCAGCCACGGAGGGATGAGGGATGTGTGCCGGTTTCTTCGCTCCTCTCCCCTCACTATTTCCCCTCTTTAAGGTAATTACCACACACACAAACTCGGCGACACGTGTTGATAATTGTTCATTGTGAGAGCCAGAGGCGTCTTTGGTACTTTTATGTTGTTGTTGTTGTTGTTGTTTTTTTTTTTTTTAAAGAATTTCGAGCTTACTCAGTCACCGTGTAAGTGTAAACTACTAATAACACACGTTAGCCCCCTAGCTAGCGGGTCTGACTCTTTAGCCGAGCGGTTAGTGACGTCGCCTTGTGGTGCAGTACACCCCGTATCGAATCCCGCACCGGGCAAGAAAATAACCGGTTACATTGGTGGCAGCGGTGGGACCCGGAAGTGTGCAGATCCTCAGAAGTCTCTTCGGAGCGCGGGAAGAACAAAGCGCGAGGGCGCGCTTCCAGGATAGGGTGACGACTGTAAACTACTAATAAGAGACACGTTAGCCCCCTAGCTAACGGGTCTGAGCCTTTAGCCGAGCGGTTAGTGACGTCGCCTTGTGGCGCAGCACACCCCGTATCGAATCCTGCACCGGGCAAGAAAGATAACCGGGTTACGTCAGCTAGCCACTGCTATCGTATCGTATCGCGATAGCGTCCGGCTCTTCCGCCATTGTTTGCGTTTAAGCTAGCCGCTTTCTGACTTTCGGTAAGTGGCTTAAAAACTTTTATTTCATCACCATAAGAAGTCAGTTCATGTGTCAGTTAAAACATACGAGGTAAAAAAAAAAGTATTTCATGTATGTCACTCCATTTTGTACACCGGTTAAAAAATATAATTTCCATTATTTAGAAAAACGTAGAGGAACAACGGCTGTGGAAACTGGGGCCCCCGAGACGGCGCTTATACCGAAAAACGTGTGAATTTGGCTGCACTGTGTGTAATCAACACTCGGTACAGACGAGTGAAGGCCACGGAAGTGTGTTGATTTCTTCGTTCCCCCCCCCCCCCCCTCTCACTATTTCCCTTGTTTATAGGGTACAACGTGTAATGAATGTGGAATGGACACACACACACACACACACACACACACACCCCACACACTTTCACACTCTGTCACCCTGTCCCCTCCTCTCTCTCCATCTTTCTTTCTTTCTCTCTCTCTCTCTCTCTCTCTCTCTCTCTCTCTCTCTCTCTCTCTCTCTCTCTCTCTCTCTCTCTCTCTCTCTCTCTCTCTCTCTCTCTCTCTCTCTCTCTCTCTCTCTCTCTCTCTCTTTTAACTTCCTGCCTTTTCTGCTCGGTCTGTCTCCTCTCTTCTCCCCGACAGGCTGACTGGAAGTGACCTCGTCCCGTTCTTAGTCGAATACACCGCTAAGCTCCGCCCCCCCCCCCGGTAAGGGAAGCTTTAGCTCTCAAGGCCTGGACCAGTTGCCTTCACCGCTCTACCGCTACACATCCTGACAGCTCACATGTCCGGGCTACAATCTGAAGTATCAACCCAGCTATAGCTATCTTTCCATTTCACGATATTTTTATCCTCCCGTTATCATAAAGTTATAATAAGTAAGACCTAATTGGGGCCCGCCAACCAAACCACATGTAAACACAGCTTGCCCCCCTCTCATCTTGAGTTTGGAAACTGCACAGGTTGCAATATGTCTGCACTGTGTTGCTTCGCACTGAGATGAAGGGAAAAGGGCTTTACTGCATATCTTTATCGTCATGAGAGCTGAAAGACGCGGGGGTCATTTAAAATAGCAGCTTCGCAGTTGGGCAAGGCTCCTGCTAACATGCAGCAATTTTTCTGTGGAAACTGCTGGAGGGTTTGTCTGTTTTGTTCTGTTAGCACGTTACTGGAAACCTAGATGCACTCGCCGTGTAGAAACATGTAATAATGAAGATTATGTTCATGCATAATCTGTGTCTGCCATTACTGGCATGTATTGCACACTTTTAAAGAGGCGTGGGAGTGTGTGCTTCTTCGAGGATGAAGTGTCTATGCGCGTCTGTGTGTGTGTGTGTAAGCGCGTGCGTGAGGATAGAGCACGAGCGTGTTTGTGTATTGGTGTTCATGTGTGCGGTTAGCTCTTGTCAACAGGTATTATCGTGCACACCGGAGAGTGTGCACGATAATATCTGAAATCAGATTTGAACTTGCGGGATAAGGGGCGGGGCTTCCCACAACGGTAGGGTTTTTATTGTATGTCATTACACTTGAACACTGGCAACGAGCCAGCGCCCGCCGTCATAAACCGGAGGCATCTCGGAGCGCTGGACACACTCGAAGAGGTGACGATTGACGCTCCACAGCCCAAACTCGCATCTACACACAACACACCAGAGTATGCGCTCCATACAGCAGAGAAGCCACACTGCAAGAACTCGCATTTCCAGACACCCCACGGGAGGAACGTCAGACACGAGGGATGGAGAAAGGAGATCGGCAGGTGCAGATGTAGGCTGCAGAATCCTTCTCGCTTCCTGCCGCAAAGGGCGGACAAAGATGACTTCCTGTCCGAGACCGTCGCTGTAAATGGGTCGGATGCCTGTGACGAACCTCCGGCTCTGGCCATCTGCGATTGGTCCTCTTTTCTAACTTGTAAGAGTCTGATTGGTGGGACCGATGGAAGTCATGACTGAGCCCAGCAGGCCCATTGAGAATAAAAGAAGCACAGGACAGCCATGGCCCGTCTCTCCTCCCTAACACAGCAAGTTTCTGTCTGTAGTGAACATCATCCACTCCGCATAATGCTGATCCACTGCCAACCGTACCGACACCACTGACCTATCGCATGCCGCCTTTCCCCTTGGTTACATAAACGAGTGGGATTTGACAAGCCGGGTTGTAAAAGGTCCATCTGGGGGATTACATTTAATCTCTTCATTGAGTTTATTACTTCAGTATGATCCGTTTTTGTCTCTTTCCCTCTGCTTTTCATTCTTCTCCTGCCTTCCCATAACCATCTCATTCTTTCTCGCATTGTGAACACATCTGTGTGTGTGTGTGTGTGTTCATTACATGTGTGTATTTGCATTAATCACACACGTGTGTGAACGTGTGTGTGTGTGCGTGTGCGCGCGCTCGTTAGAGGTCACAATGGGGAATGTGAGAGGGGAAGAGTAACTTTATCGTTTTATCGACCGAGGCGTTCTTCCACACATCTGTTCCCTCTCCTCCTCTCTCTGCCCCGCATCTCTGCATCATCTCCTTGCCCTTTCCTATATGTGCAAACAACTCGACTAGCCTGGCATCCAGCCGGTTTCTTTTGGGTCGTCTACCCAATTTTCGACTCCATCAGCAAGATGCGCGTATGCCGCGAATACGACTGCACGCGTTTGGTCACGAACGAGACACACATTTCATTTCAGGAATACAGAAATAAAAGGAAAAAAAAAAAACATAGAAAATTCAATAGAACTTCAGTAGAATTCCCACGGGTACAGTACGTGGACACAAACGCAGTCTCCAGGCGGAGGAAAAAAAGGGGGTGGGGGGGGGGGGGAGAAATCTTGCAGCACAAAAATCCACTAAATGCCTTGCAAATTCCTCTTAAATGCCACGCTGCAGTACATTCTCTGGAGATAAGATGATGAATACGACTGAGGAAGAACTCCCCCAACACAGAGACTTCGGCTGGGCGGCGGGGGGGGGGGGGCGCCACTAGTGCTGGCGCACGTGTCTTGGTGGACCTTGGACCGGAAGGGCTCACCCAAGCCAAAGCAACCCCTAGAAATGCCCTCTGTCTGTATTGGGGGGGGGGGGGTTAAATACCAGCAGAGCGGCACACTCATCCCCACAGGCAGGGAGAGAAAAGGGATTTCAGAAGCAGATTTCTTCCCACAATGCCTGCACTGTGTGGACACAGAGTGAAGGGTTAACCGGGAGAAGGTCAGCTGTGGTCATTGAAGAGTCAATGCCGCTGATGTCAGCTTCTGATGTGGCGTCTGCGAGCGCACACCAAGCTGCAGCCATACAATGAGTGACTATACATGCAGAGATGGAGGATTGTTTGGTGGGACTGGAGTCAAAGGTCGGCCACAGCAGTTGAAGTGGTAATGATGTGATGTATTCCTTCCCCCACCCCTCCACCCCCTTCTTCTTTTCTCTTCGTCATTATCGCTCACTTTTCCCTCTTTCTCTCTCCATCTCTCACACTCATTCGCTCTCTGTGTTCCCCTGTCCTATATTGGTGTGTTGAGTTGATTTAGGCGGCACGGTGGCGCAGTGGAAAGCCCGGTCGCCTCACAGCAAGAAGGTCCTGGGTTCGAGCCCTGGGGTAGTCCAAACCTTGGGGGTCATCCCGGGTCGTCCTCTGTGTGAGTGTGCATGTTCTCCCCGTGTCTGTGTGGGTTTCCTCCGGGTGCTCCGGTTTCCTCCCACAGTCCAAAGACATGTAGGTCAGGTGACTCGGCTGTACTAAATTGTCCCTAGGTATGAATGAATGTGTGCGTCAGCCCTGTGTGATGGCCTGGCGGCCTGTCCAGGGTGTCTCCCCGCCTGCTGCCCAATGACTGCTGGGATAGGCTCCGGCATCCCTGTGACCCTGAGAGCAGGATAAGTGGTTCGGATAATGGATGGATGGATGGAGTTGGTTTTGGCTGATTTCTGAAGGGTAACCTGTCAAACATTAAGGTCAACCAAAAAGAGGAAGGAAATAAGCTTCCCCTCCCCCTTACTTAAAAACCCCGCCCATTTGACCCTCCTACCTCTATCTGCTGTCTTAGATCAGATCTGTCAAGTTAAATTAGTCACTTGCGTTTGCGTGGGTGTGCACATGCATAATGCATCTGGATGCAAGTTGTACGAGAGCACACAAGTCAACCTCCGCATGTTGGCCTTGAGAGCAAAGACCCAACCTCTGGGTGGAGGCTTGGCCCAAATACGTGCACTCTGTCCCGGGTACAATCCCCAGACAGCGGGGGGCTGGGGGGGTGGAGGGGGGGAGCAAGTGACCCCTCTGTCAAACCTGCGCTAAGAGTCCCAGTTTGCTAGCACGACTAGACACCTGCTAACGGTACCCCACATTCAGAACATGTGATACATATATTCGAACCCCAACCCTCTGCATGCAGGAAGTCACACACACTGAGGGCACCTCCAGAAAAAAGGGGCCAGTTTTATGCAGCTGTTCTCATATCAGTTCTCGATATGACCCCAGAACAGACGACGGTTTGGTTTCGGGTACAAGACAATCTGTAGATTTGCAGCGTTACTTGCGAAAACCTGTAACGCAGTACAAAGCGAAACCGTAACTAATGCTAAAGCCAAACAAACCCGAGATGGTTAGCGGTGTCTCGGCGTTCCCAACTGAGATGGAAAAATAACCCACCAAGAAGGTAAAGGACAAATCACAATGACTGTAGGTTAAATTGGTTTTTGACTATCGGATCACAATCTGTCCTCAGTGCACCAGGATTTCGATGTGGTTGACCCCTGGCGGATTACAGTTCCACCATCTGAGATGTTGATGCCACATGCAGAGGGTCTCTTTGAGGCTTGGATGGGACAACGGCCGCTAGGAACGAACATGTGTTTCTGTGATGCTTTACTGACCCCGGGGGGGATTGTGGGGATTTCTTCCGTGTTGTTCCGTTTCTCTTCCTTTGGGAATCCCACACTACCCTGCTCCCACAAACACCCAACTCACATACCAGCTTCTCATGACCCGTGACCTTCAACCTTGCTCGGCGGCCTGTAAGAAAGTGGAAGCTGTATCGCACTTTCTTAAGATAAGCATCTGGGCTTTCAGAGCCTGACAGAGTCTGGTCTGTGTTAGCAGAGCCGAGCTGCTCAGAGGGGAGATGAGCCGAGACACGACCCATAACAGAGCTTTAATCCCAGAAGAAGTGTTGCAGGAAATTGGATTTTCGCTCTGGACAGTGTTGGAGCTGATGTGCATGCTGCAGGGTGCCAAATTCTGCCCACTTTGGAAAAAAACTCAAGAGTAAAACGTACTAATGATGAAGTGGTGGGCGTTTTATTCCTCTTAACCTCTTACGAAACCTCGACAGTGACAGCAGCAACTTTTTTCCCTCTCAGTAACCTGCGGTGGTGTCTAAGTGATTTTCAGGCCCATCTTTTAAGTTGAATTAATGTCTCCCCTGTCTCAAGTTACAGCTTGTTCGTACAGTGGCAGCGGTCTTGCTTTGCCCCCCCACCCCCGCCCTGCTAACTATGTTTGGCCTTTGTTCAACCCTCAGGGCGGCCCTTGGCTTTCTCCATCGCGCTAATGGATATGGACATCTGGCAGCGCTACAGATTCAGAGGCCCTGATGAGCCATGTGTCCCTATAAAAACATTATACAAGCTCTAAAGAGCACATGATTGGGTTAGCGTGCAGAATTATGTATGACGTTTCCCCCCTCGAATGGGGCTCTGTGAGCCATCAGGCCTGCGACCGGTGGCGGGGAATTCACTCTTAACTGTACTGTCCGACTCGTCTCGACTGTTAGTGTCTGACTCATATCTCTTTGCTGAGTCTTATCTTCCCGATAGAGCCTCTCCGTCTCTTTCACCTCAGGCCATACAGGGTCATAAGCCTTCCCCGCCACTCCGTGGATGGTGTTTCATGCAAGGGAAGGGCTTTCTATTCACGTTGCGTCCATTTCCGCCTTTGAAAGGATCCTCCTGATTGTTTTTCTTTCATAGCTTTAAGATATGGATACCGCCCTGATCCCATTAATACACAAGTCTATTTACATGCACATTAGTATGCCCATGTCACCTCGATTATGGTAATACTGCGATTACTGATGAGAGAACTATGACTCGCACGCTAAATTAAACACTCAAAAGCAGGCGTATCCCAGCATGTACTGGAACAAGTCTGTTTTGGAGCGTTTCATTTAATGTGACAGTCTGATTTCTCTGATCCATTTTGATTTAACTTTGACTCTGCATCCGAATCGCCTTTGTGACGCTATTCAATACTGCGATTATTGAAATGATCATGTGAACACCTCTGTCTGATTCCCAAAATTGGGTGAAGGTCTTAGTCACCATATTCGAAAACTGATTAAGACCCCTGGATTTTTGCCCAGTCTTTCTACCATGTGGAGTCGCCAGCCGCTTCTTTTCACCTGACAGTGAGGAGTTTCACCAGGGGGACGTAGCGCGTCGGAAGATCACGCTATTCCCCCCAGTTCCCCCTCCCCCTTGAACAGGCACCCCAACTGACCAGAGGAGGTGCTAGTGCAGTGACCAGGACACATACCCACATCCGGCTTCCCACTCACAGACACGGCCAATTGTATCCGTAGGGACGCCCGTCCAAGCCAGAAGCAACACGGGGATTCGAACCGGCGATCCCCATGTTGATAAGTAATGGAATATACCGCCAGGCTACCCGGATGCCCCTCTTTCGACCTTTTGATACATGAGAACGTCTTGCTCGGATTTCTTTTGGTTTGTGGAACTGCGCGTGTCAAGGGGGAGTCACAGATGCTGGATGACAACAAACATGGCTGCCAGGGTCCCAAAAGAGTCAAGCTGATGCACAAGCTGGTGACAACGTTGTCGGCTTTCGGTTGTTAGAAATACTAAAGTGAATGTCATTATCAGCTTATTTTTTGGTCACTGTAGTGAATTCAGGGGGCGACCAGGAACCGCCACAGCCAGTACGCAAACCTGGGTCTCCCGCACAACGGGTGACTATGTTAACCAGTCAACTAAAGGGTCCGACCCGTTAGCCAAGGACTAGTGAGTCTACACATCCGTGATCATTACACTAACCCCCTCCTTCAGGAAGTGCATCCCCACGTTTCAGCATACCAGCTCCCTCACGCCTCTGGGCACATGTGCTTCCGATGGCCTCACAGTCTCACAATCCCACTTCTGACACCAATGTAGCGAATTCGGGGGGCAACTGGGAACCGCCGCAGCCAGGATGTGAACTTGGGTGTCCCGCACCACAGGCGACTACGTAAACCAGTCACATCCCGGCTGCAGAAGTTCTCGGCCGCCCCCTGAATTCGCTACATTGGTGTCAGAAGGGGTCGGACCCTTTAGTCGACTGGTTAACGTAGTTGCCCATGGTGCGGGACATCCGGGTTCGCGTCCCGGCTGCCCCTTGAATTCACTACATCACACCAAATACAAATCTGCATACATATCAAAGTGAAATACATTGCACAGGCTTAAGGGTGGAGAGATGGAGGGAAGCAGTCAATATGTAGTTTCCATGAACAGTACAGTGGTTATGCAAAGATTCGGTAACACTTTAGTATGGGGAACATAGTCACCATTAATTAGGTGCTTATTAGCATGCAAATTAGCAACATATTGGCTCTTAATTGGTCATTATTACGTACTCATTAATGCCTTATTCTGCATGGCCTTATTATACAACCAGTAAGCCATTAACTATGAGTTTTCCCTCTATAACCTCAGAATTATTGCTTATTAGTAGTACCATCTCAATATGCTTTGCTTAGTATGGCCTTTATAAGGTGGTAGTACCACAAGAAGAGTTATTCTCCCTTACTAACACTTAATGAATATGGTCTGTTCTTACATAACAACACACAAAACTACAAGTGTTCATAGTGTTAAATGACTGTAAATTAAGTTTTTGTTACTTAGAATATGTTCCCCATACTAAAGTGACATCTTGATCATTACTAATTCACTAGTAGTTAAAGTTTTTTTATGTTCCCCATACTAAAGTGTTACCAAAGATTCAGACGCTGCTAATGGAGTAATGGCATTACCAGTATCCATGGGTACGCAATAATTGAAGTACTGGCACACAGTGATGACGCCAAATTTCTTGTTTAAATGCGCTCAGTGTGACTTGAGGACAGGACTGATTTCAGGCTGTTTAGTACAGAAGCTTTGATATTTTACAAGACCAAATGAAATAAATAACCACGTCTTTGTCCAGGAAGGAGTCGGTGCAGGGGCGATGCGTCTTCTTTAGCACCAGCGTCTTTTTTTACACATAAAACAATCCTTCAAAACAGCGCAAACACACTGATGGTCACAGCAAAGGATCATGGGATAGGTACAAAAGCCTCTCTCTGTATATGCCACAGTGAAAAGAGGATCCTTCAAAAGTCCCCCCCCCCCCCCAACCCCCCGCCAGCCCCACAAGGACAGACTGCTTCTATTCTCACCTCACAAAAGCATCGTTTGAATCAACGAGGCTTCGCTGTGTTGGAATGGCCACTGACGGCGGTCATGAGGAATTTGTGATTTGGGAGTGTGATACCCGGAGGGTGAATGTGGGGAGATATATCTCCCGTCCTGACAGAGAGGGCTGTTTTTGTGCATCTGTATGGGATGAGTCTATGTACACAATGAGAAGAGCGCTGGGGTGGCATTTAGGTCTCCGGGGCCCCAACAATGTCCGTAGTGTCGCAGTCAGATGATAAAGTAGACGTCCGATATGTCATTCTGCGAGGGACTGTGCTGGATGAGAAATGATGCGCTGACATATTCTCCATTCAGCCCATCTTCCTCCGGGGGAAAAAAACACTTGCTATAATGGCTCGGAGTAGAAGGGGTCACGTTTAACTATTCAAGGTTTTCACAAGTCCGAAGCCACAAGTCCATTTCCTTCCAATATGGACAAGTTTGCGGTTATTGTCTCGCTGACAGTCAGCTAAATGTAATGCATTCATCACCGAAACCCTACAGAGCTTCTTTTAAAACTTTTATTTATCCACGAACATTGTCTGAACATGCAGTCCTTTTTCAACCACACCCAGCTTGACATTCACCCGCATTCATCAGTTACAACATACGACCACAGATACGACAGTTACAACATACAACCACCAGGTACACTGTGGCTGTATGTTGTACCTGTTGGATCCTGATCACCTGTGCTGCATTTGGAGATGAAGTGCACAGCTTAGCGGTTAGCCTGCTGATCAGGGGACTCAAACCAGGGACTCAACCCCGCCCCCGACCTCTCCTCTCTGACCTTTGACATTTGGACAGGTGAGGCCACCAGGGCTAGCGGCGACATTGGCGACCCCTTACCTTTACACACGGTGTCACTGGTGGAAGTGCACTTCTTAATCTCCACCTCCACCTCCTCGTCACAGACGGTGCAGGGGTTGCAGGGCTCCCTCGTGCTCTCCTGGTCCGAGTAGGTGTCCACGGTGCACGACTCGCACACGGTGTCACGGTTGTCCTCGCAGCTGTAGAGCATGCCCTGCCCCTCGGGGCACTTGGTGCAGAGCTCGCAGCGGCTGGTGACCGCACTCATGTAGTAGTCGTAGTCGCACACACAGGTGGCGTCGTTGGAGTCTGTGCACGGCGTCTCCATGCGCAGCAGGCCTGTGCAGCGTGTGCACGGCTGGCATCGCTCGGTGTGACTGAAGTTTTCAGAGAAAGTCTCACCTGAAAGAAGGGGAAAATGAGAAAATGAATACTCGTACATTCTTTCTATGTGCCGTCACCTGCATCTGAAGTGCTTCCAATGCTTTGGCGTGGTGACGGTTGTAGCTCATTGTGCAACATTGCTTTGTTTTGTTTTGCTTACCACTGTTGTTACCCACAATGCTACGTGCTCTATATGTCTGTCTGTCTATTGTGCTTTAGTCAGTCAGTCAGTCACTCTGTCTATATGTCTGTTGTTTTTACCTGCCTGTCTTTACTTTTCTCTTTACTTTATGTTCGCTGTTAAGTTCTGTGCAGATCCTGAGCTGTCGATTGCTTGTGTACTGTGTGCCAATGGTGATAAGTCGTCACTACAGCTTCCATCCATCCATCCATCCATCCATCATCCAACCCACTTATCCTGCTCTCAGGGTCGTGGCGATGCTGAAGCCTATCCCAGCAGTCATTGGGCAGCAAGTGGGGAGACACCCTGGACAGGCCGCCATGGCCATCACAGGGCAGACACACACACATTCACACCTAGGGACAATTTAGTACGGCTGATTCACCTGACCTACATGCCTTTGGACTGTGGGAGGAAACTGGAGCACCCGGAGGAAACCCACGCAGACATGGGGAGAACATGCAAACTCCACACAGAGGACGACCCCCCAGGTTGGACTACCCCGGGGCTCAAACCCAGGACCTTCTTGCTGTGAGGCGAACGTGCTAACCACTGCGCCACCGTGCCGCCCCAGCTTCCAACCAACCTGACAAAACCCAGATATGCTGCTCTGGAACAAGACTTGAGATGGATTCCTCCTGTGGAGTTATTGATTCAAGCTAACTTTATTTCGCTGGCCTGCAAAGTGGTTTGAACCAGTTCGTATAGAGTTCTTGGGCCTTTTATGTCGCGGTTTGCAAAAAAGAAACTTGTGTGTGTGTGTGTGTGTGTGGTGAGAAAGCAGGACTCTGATGACCATGGTGGCACTAGCTCTGAAAGTCATTTTCCGTTACCTCCGGCTTGGTCGGGCGTCCCTACAGACACAACTGGCCGTGTCTGCGGGCTGGAAGCCGGATGTGGGTATGTGTCCTAGTCGCTGCACTAGCACCTCCTCTGGTTGGTGGGGGCGCCTGTTCGGGGGAAATGGGGGGGGGTAGCGTGATCCTGCCATGCGCTACATCCCCCTGGTGAAACTCCTCACTGTCATGGATCGGAGGAGGCGTGGTAGTCTGCAGCCCTCCCCGGATCGGCAGAGGGGGTGGAGCAGTGACCGGGACGGCTCGGGAATATAGGGTAAATGGCCAAGTGCAATTGAGGAGAAAAAGGGGAACCCCCCCCCCCCCAAAAAAAAAAAGAAAGTCATTTTGTGGTGGATTTGTTGAACTCAGTACGATGGGTTCATAGGGAGCTGCATGAAGAACAAGATTTAGAGAGACCTTCCTTCAGGGGCCAGCTTTGGAGAGAAGGCCAGAACATCTCTGCTCATTTTAAGACTCGGTCCTTTTTTGTTTTAAAGCCGAATTCATTTTGCGCTTGTGGTCGGAAGGTTTCGTGTGCAGAGGACTCGATCGATACTGCAGGTTTCATAGAGTTGTATTTCCACGGGGTAGAGAACCCAGCAACACAATAAATTATGCATCGGGCCCATTTGTAAGAGCATTGTGCGCGCGTGTGTGTGTATATGTATGCGTTTCTGCGCGTGTGTAATGAGAGACAAGGGGATGGGGCTGTAAAAAAAATCTTCAGAGGAGATTTACGGCCACTGAAGACGGTCACAAATCACACCACTTTGATTTCTGCTTCACTTGGGAAAACTTCCAGTTATTCATCAGTTCACTGTGTGTGTGTGTGTGTGTGTGTGTGTGTGTGTGTGTGTGTGTGTGTGTGTGTGTGTGTGTTTAAGAGATTTAAATGTTTGGTCTGATCTGCACCACTGCTCAACAAACAAATGACCACCACATAATACTACTGAGAGAGAGACAGACAAATACAGTGAGACAGACAAATACAGTGAGAGAGAGAGACAGAGTAAGAAAATAAGACAGAGAAAGAAGGAGGGAGATACGAAGTGGGAGTGAGAGAGAGAGACAAATACAGTGAGAGAGAGAGAGACAGACAAATACAGTGAGACAGAGACAGAGTAAGAAAATAAGACAGAGAAAGAAGGAGGGAGATACAAAGTGGGAGTGAGAGAGAGACAGACAAATACAGTGAGACAGACAAATACAGTGAGAGAGAGAGACAGACAAATACAGTGAGACAGACAAATACAGTGAGAGAGAGAGAGAGAGAGAGAGACAAATACAGTGAGAGAGAGACAGAGTAAGAAAATAAGACAGAGAAAGAAGGAGGGAGATACGAAGCGAGAAAGTGACAGACAGACAGACAAATACAGTGAGAGAGACAGACAAATACAGTCAGACAGAGAGACAGTGAGTAAGAAAAAAAGACAAAGAAGGAGGGAGATACGAAGCGGGGGTGAGAGAGAGAGACAGACAACTACAGTGAGAGAGAGAGACAAGAAAGACGCAAACAAGAGTTAATGAAAGACAGACACAAGGACAGACGGAGAGAGAGAGACAGAGAGTCAGCTGTGGTTTGGAGGAGTGGGTTCGTTGGAATTTCGGCGTGTGTGTGTGTGTTTGTGTGCGTGTTTTGTGTGTGTTGCGTGTTCTGGGTTGTTTCCACTCATACAAGTGATAACCCCCTTGTACCCTAATGCATCCAAACACATCCAACACACAAACAAAACACACACGCCCACACACACACACACACACACACACACACATCTCCGCCCCCCTTCCTATGAGTGCTTTCGAATCCATTACCATAATGTCACAGATCAATAACGCAGGTCAGTACATTAATACTGCCTTTTCTATGTGTGGGGGGGTTTATGTGAGTATGTGTGTTTTCTACAGTATGTGTTTTGAGTGTATTTGTGCGTTTGTGTGTGTTTTCTTCTCTTATCTTTTTCCTCCCCAGTAGAAGATATTTGACAAACTACAGCCTGCTGGCTTCTTAGCACGGGGGGCCTAAAATAAGCTTGACACATGACCGGAGTAAGGAGGGGGGGGGGGGGCGTGACAGCTGTGGGAGGAGCCTGGCAGATGTGGGAGGAGCCAACAACAAAAACACGGGAGGAGAAAGCCGTCAGTCAAACTGGCTTTTATGTCCAGGCGTGGTAATAATGGGGTGTAGTTATGTTAGGCTATGGCTTGCTAATTTGCTAATTTTCCAGTTCATTCTGTGATGAATGCTTTCAGTTTCATAATGAGGCTACAGAATTTAAGCCCCCAGGAAGGCTGCATTGGTTTCAGGCAACGAACTAAATAAACAAAACATCATATTATCTGGTTGAACTAAAAAAATAAAATAAAATAAAAAAATGAAAGCACAGGCGGTATGGAAGGCAGGCGCTAAAGCAGGATATCGCCGGTGCAAATAGGAAATGGAGCACTCGGGGTCTACAGCAAAAACACGGAGGGGAGCAAATGACTTTTAAGTTTATGTGTGACTCGTTGCAGAGCCGCCTGCCTACATGCACAGCTCCATATGGGAGCGCTGCATTACAGATAAAATCAATATGTTTGATGCGAGTTTTTAAAATGCCGATGCATCACGCCGTTATCTGATGGGGTGCAATCTGAGATCGGCCGCTTCGTTTCCTCCTTCCTTTCATTTCAGTGAGTCACGGCACGAGTTGTGTGGTCCTGCGATGCTTCCCCGAGTCTGGGCAGAAATAAACACAGCTCCTCTTTGGAAGTCGACAACCGGAAAAAAAAAAAAAAAAAAAACATACTACGTTCCTGTGGTGTGCAACTGGCAGCGAGACACCTGGAAAGACAGGAGACACCTCACTGGACAACACCACAGGACAGACTTTAATGACGATTATCCAATCTGGAGGAATTAAAAAGGGATTAGAGACAATTCCCCCCCATTATTCTCAGCCAGCAGGTTTGCAGTGAGTTGAGCTGAGTGATACCACATTTAAGTTTATTTCTATTCACATAATTTATTGGTTTTTCTTTTTTTGGACCCCCCCCCCTCCTTTTTTTCTCCTCAATTGTTTTTGGCCAATTACCCCACTCTTCCAAGCTGTCCCGGTCGCCGCTCCACCCCCCTCTGCCGATCCGGGGAGGGCTGCAGACTACCACATGCCTCCTCCGATGCATGTGGAGTCGCCACCCGCTGCTTTTCACCTGACAGTGAGGAGTTTCGCCAGGGGGACGTAGCACGTGGGAGGATCACGCTATTCCCCCCAGTCCCCCCTCCCCCCTGAACAGGCACCCCACCCGACCAGAGGAGGCGCTAGTGCAGCGACCAGGACACACACCCACATCCGGCTTCCCACCCGCAGATACGGCCAATTGTGTCTGTAGGGATGCCAGACCAAGCCGGAGGTAACACGGGGATTCGAACCGGCGATCCCCGTGTTGGTAGGCAATGGAGTAGATCGCTGTGCCTCCTGGACGCCCTGGATACCGTCATCGGCCTCAGCCGCAGCCTCGTTCCTGACCCCGTGAAGGTGTTTGCTGGTGAATGGCATCTGCAACGCTACAGCTAAACGCTAAGGCCACTGAAACAGCTGCATTTTATTTTCATATTCTGTTTATTTGCAATAAATCCTAAGTAACCGTCAATGATAAACTCTCTTTGAAATTATTTTTGGAAGGAGGGCTTGCGAGTCTGACATACTGCAACCGCACTCTCCATGTGGTAAAAACAATAGGAAATGGGGATAGAGCTTAAATGAAAAACAAGCTTCATGTTTTTGGCCACTTCAAAGGGGGTTAACCCTAATCGCTGGTAGGACGGCCCCATCCATTTAAGGCCAACAAAATAATATTCTTGGCCCAGAAATAGCTGGGACTCCTCTCATGACCCAGTCCGTAGCTCACATTTTAGCACCCTTCATTAGGAGTAGTGACCCAGTATGGTTTACTGGTGCTCCCTGGCTCGGATGCAGCGAGGAAGAGAGATTCCCACAGACAGAGAAGAGAATACTGGGTGGTGGCCAGACAACTCACACTGAACCGATCCCGATATCTCTGGGCTCAGTGCGACCTTTGACCTAACAGGAGTAACACGTGGGATTGTAGTATATGCAAGTGTGTGTGTGTGTGTGTGGAGTGGGAGGGCGACTTTTCCTTACAAGGAGATTATATTCTATACCGACAGACCAAACAGTAAAAAACACATCACAGCAGACAGGATGTGCACTAACGAGCCTCGTCTCTGGATTCTGCAGCACGGCAAAAAGCTGCAAACCTGTCAGTACGGGTACGCGACATGCATTACATGTATTCAACGACAAGTCCTCAAATTCCAAAAGTAGCACTGGAACTCTACTATCCACAGTTAAAAGTCCTACTATGGGAACTCATCTGACAACATTTTCTAAAGCCCCAAACTCTGCCGAGACATTGTACATTAAACTCGGAGAGAGAGCAGAAGCACTCCTCGGTTAATGAACGGCCCGTTATGGCTTCCTGTTATGAAATGTGAACGCACGCTGATGAGGATCTTAATCAATGTAGCCTCGCTCGCTGCACGGCTGCGTCCCATTACTCTTAATAGCTTCCTCTGCGCTCTTTAGCACCTTTTAGGAAGCTGTATTTGGAGCTGCTCTTAATCCCTTCCCCTGGCCCGGTCCACCTCTTCCCCCTATAAGGACAGGGCCATGCAGAGGGCAGAGGAACGCAGACAGACAGGCCTGGGGAGAGAGGTGGTGGTGGTGGGGGTGGGGGGGGGCCTCTCCTGCTCTTGATAAAAATCAGTGATATTAGTCAAGGCTTGCGAAGACAAAACAAATCATTGTAGTTTTGTGTGTAAATCGGCAGTTCACATGAGGTCAGGGTGCTCGCTGTGAGCCAAGCTGCATGTGTGAAGCAAACACAACGGGCAGAGTTTCAGCTGTGATGAATCACCATCATGAGATACTCAGCGGGACTGCATGTGTGTGTCAAGTCAAGTCCGTTTTGTTTGTATAGCCCAATATCACAAATTACACATTTGCCTCAAGGGGCTTTACAGCAACACAACATCCTGTTCTTAGACCCTTGCACACCCTTGTGTGTGTGTGTGTGTGTGTGTGTGTGTGTGTGTGTGTGTGTGTGTGTGCTTATATGTGTCAGAAAGAGACTTAAAGATGGCATATAGAGTGCATACGTACACTATAACCAGTACTGGGCATGCATCGGTGTGTGTGTGTGTGTGTGTGTGTGTGTGTGTGTGTGTGTGTGTGTGTGTGTGTGTGTGTGTGTGTGTGTGTGTCAGAAAGAGACTTAAAAGAATGTCATATAGAATACATACAATATGACTAGTACTGGGAATGTGTAACATCGGTGTGTTTGTGTGCTTATATGTGTCAGAAAGAGACTTAAAGATGGCATATAGAGTGCATACGTACACTATAACCAGTACTGGGCATGCATCGGTGTGTGTGTGTGTGTGTGTGTGTGTGTGTGTGTGTGTGTGTGTCTCAGAAAGAGACTTAAAGAATGTCATATAGAATACATACAATATGACTAGTACTGGGAATGTGTAACATCGGTGTGTTTGTGTGCTTATATGTGTCAGAAAGAGACTTAAAGATGGCATATAGAGTGCATACGTACACTATAACCAGTACTGGGCATGCATCGGTGTGTGTGTGTGTGTGTGTGTGTCTCAGAAAGAGACTTAAAGAATGTCATATAGAATACATACAATATGACTAGTACTGGGAATGTGTAACATCAGTGTGTGTGTGTGTGTGTGTGTGCTTATATGTGTCAGAAAGAGACTTAAAGATGGCATATAGAGTGCATACGTACACTATATCCAGTACTGGGCATGCATCGGTGTGTGTGTGTGTGTGTGTGTGTGTGTGTGCTTATATGTGTCAGAAAGAGACTTAAAAGAATGTCATATAGAATACATACAATATGACTAGTACTGGGAATGTGTAACATCGGTGTGTGTGTGTGTGTGTGTGTGTGTGTGTGTGTGTGTGTCAGAAAGAGACTTAAAGAATGTCATATAGAATACATACAATATGACTAGTACTGGGAATGTGTAACATCAGTGTGTGTGTGTGTGTGTGTTGTGTGTTACCCACTATCGAGGCAGGGTTGGCAGACGGTCTGTGTTGCTCCGCAGGGTTTGATGACTCCCTCCCCAGGTTGGCACTGCTTACAACACTCCCCATCGGTGGTGAAGTGATTCGAGTTACAAGGCTCCTGATTGGCCAGAGCACCAACCTGCCAATCAAAAGAGAGCACAGTCAAAAACGGGACAACGGAGCCGAACGGTCCGGCTCCCTCTCATAGCCACCAAAGGGAACTCGACTATTAGCTGCGACGCGTTAACGCTACAAGGCAGACGTAGCTACGGGCCACGCGTGCTCCCGTTAAAGCCAAACGGCGGTCTTGATTTCAACTTCGTTCAAATTCCTGGTTAAGTACTACACCACCCACAGTCCTTTACTCCACCAATCGGAGACGTTGCCGTTACCATGGAGATGTAAACCGCCCCGAAGTTGAGTGGGCGGAGAGGTGACGTTGTCAACGTTTGGCTAGCGTTAACTCTTATCTACCGTGTTGCTTCCGATAGACACGATGTGCTTCTTTTTCTTTTTAGGGACGAGGAGACAAATCATAAAACTCGACAACAGGCACGAGAAAGATAAAACACACGTGCGCCATCGCAACAGTTGAATGAAACGGTTCGCTAGCGAGGGGAAAGGGACTCGACGCCACCATTTGCGATGGGATGAGTAGGAGAAGGTTAACCCTACTGCGTAAAGGGTAGGGGGAAATACCAAGACCTGTAGTCACGTTTCACCGTGGGTTTGGTTTCGAAGGAGAGCTTTCGGTGCTTTGTGTTGTTTTTTCCAGGCCGCCGCTAACGTGACCTGAACCCTGCCGCCGACCCTCCGCCTCCCAAACTCTTCCGTCTTAAAGCTGTGTTTAAAAAAAACAAAACAGCCCCTAAACTCTTACGTCATCATTCTTCACGTTTAAAGGGTACAAGCTAAAGTGGAGCAACACACACACACGCACACACACACGCGCACACACACACACACACACACCAAGCACACTGCACTCTACATTCCTAAGCGAATGAGACAAGGTTAAGATGTTGACATGTGAGCATGTGGTGTGTGTGTGTAAGCATGTTGTGTGTAAGCATGTTGTGCATGTCTTTGTATGTGTGTAAGCATGTTGTACGTGTGTTTGTATGTGTGTATGTGAGCATGTTGTGTGTGTTTGTAAGTGTGTGCGTATAAGCATGTTGTGCATGTCTTTGTATGTGTGTAAGCATGTTTTACGTGTGTTTGTATGTGTGTGTGTAAGCATGTTGTGCGTGTGTTTGTATGGGTGTGTGTAAGCATGTTGTGCGTGTGTGTAAGCATGTTTTGTGTGTGTGAGCATGTTGTGTGTGTCTTTGTATGTGTGTAAGCATGTTGTACGTGTGTTTGTATGGGTGTGTGTAAGCATGTTGTGCATGTGTGTAAGCATGTTTTCTGTGTGTGTGAGCATGTTGTACGTGTGTTTGTGTATGTATAAGCATGTTGTTTGTGTGTGTGTGTGTGTGTGTGTGTGTCTGTGTGTGTGCGTGTGGGTGGGTGGGTGGGTGAGGACAGTAGTCCACGGCTACGAGTGCAGGAACCTTTCTTCCTCTTGTGCATTCTTGTATGTGGCATCTTTCCAGATCTTCCCTTTCAACAGCTTCGTGTACTTCTAGCACATGACACATGACCAGAGTGTATTTGCTCACTCTGGGTTTACTCCGGGTCTTTACTTGCGCTGGGTGGTGCTGCAGTTTGGAGACCGCGGTATAAAGCGGTACTGTAAAACCTCCCGTTATCTGTGACGTCTGGACGCATCTGCAGTCGGTTCTGCAGCCGGGTCCTGCAGCCGGTTCTGCAGCCGGCCCTCTGCAGCCGGTTCTGCAGCCGGTCCTGCAGCCAGCCCTCTGCAGTCGGTCCTGCAGCCGGTTTTGTAGCCGGTCCTGCAGCCGGCCCTCTGCAGCCGGTTCTGTAGCCGGGTCCTGCAGCCAGCCCTCTGCAGCCGGTTCTGCAGCCGGGTCCTGCAGCCAGCCCTCTGCAGCCGGTTCTCTAGCCGGGTCCTGCAGCCAGCCCTCTGCAGCCGGTTCTGTAGCCGGCCCTCTGCAGCCGGTTCTGTAGCCGGGTCCTGCAGCCAGCCCTCTGCAGTCGGTCCTGCAGCCGGTCCTGCAGCCAGCCCTCTGCAGTCGGTCCTGCAGCCGGTTCTGTCGCCGGTCCTGCAGCTGGGTCCTGCAGCCGGCCCTCTGCAGTCGGTCCTGCAGCCGGTTCTGTAGCTGGCCCTCTGCAGCCGGTTCTGTAGCCGGTCCTGCAGCCAGCCCTCTGCAGTCGGTCCTGCAGCTGGTTCTGTAGCCGGTCCTGCAGCCAGCCCTCTGCAGTCGGTCCTGCAGCCGGTTCTGTCGCCGGTCCTGCAGCTGGGTCCTGCAGCCGGCCCTCTGCAGCCAGTCCTGTAGCTGGCCCATGAAGGTGTTTGATCGAATCAGGAGGCGGCAAACGTTTCGCCATTTCAATCCTCAGTTTCCTAAACTGTGAGGGAACAGGTCCATACCGTCCATCTGCTGCTGGACGTTTCCCGCTGACTTCAGAAGAAACGTGGAACAAGTTTTACAGCTGTAAGAGTGACATTTCTGTCCCGTCTCCCACTCTGGGAGAGGGTTTTAACACGGGTCTGTTAACTTTGACACAGTTTGGGAAGGCGTGGTGAGTGTGTGTGTGTGTGTGTGTGTGTGTGTGTGTGTGTGTGCGTGTGTGTAGGCGGACAGCGGGGTAAAGGGGTGTGTGTCTACGGTAACTTGTTACCTCTCAGGCGTGTGTGTGTGTGTGTGTGTGTGTGTGTGTGGGTGGACAGTGGGTAAAGGGGTGTGTGTCTAAGGTAACTTGTTACCTCTCAGGTGTGTGTGTGTGTGTGTGTGTGTGTGTGTGTGTGTGTGTGTGTGTGTGTGTGTGTGTGTAATGTTACTGACAGGAGGGAGGTTCTTGTTAAAACACCAAGTGTCCCCCGAGGCGTGTGAGTCAGCTGTCAGCTTGGGTGCCTCCCCACGTCTCTAACATGCTTTAGTCACAGCGCAGTTCAAAGCCACATACTTCTGGTTTGTCTTGCTGTTTAGGCAGGACATACTCCAGTATGTAACCCTGAATCAATAATCTGAATATAGTCCAGTATGTAACCCTGAATCAATAATCTGAATATAGTCCAGTATGTAACCCTGAATCAATAATCTGAATATAGTCCAGTATGTAAACCTGAATCAATAATCTGAATATAGTCCAGTATGTAACCCTGAATCAATAATCTGAATATAGTCCAGTATGTAACCCTGAATCAATAATCTGAATATAGTCCAGTATGTAACCCTGAATCAATAATCTGAATATAGTCCAGTATGTAACCCTGAATCAATAATCTGAATATAGTCCAGTATGTAACCCTGAATCAATAATCTGAATATAGTCCAGTATGTAAACCTGAATCAATAATCTGAATATAGTCCAGTATGTAACCCTGAATCAATAATCTTAATATAGTCCAGTATGTAACCCTGAATCAATAATCTGAATATAGTCCAGTATGTAACCCTGAATCAATAATCTGAATATAATCCAGTATGTAAACCTGAATCAATAATCTGAAGAGTCCAGTATGTAAATCTGAATAAATAATCTAAATATAATCCAGTATGTAAATCTGAATAAATAATTTAAATATAGTCCAGTATGTAAACCTGAATCAATAATCTGAATATAGTCCAGTATGTAAATCTGAATAAATAATCTGAATATAGTCCAGTATGTAAATCTGAATAAATAATCTGAATATAGTCCAGTATGTAAATCTGAATAAATAATCTAAATATAGTCCAGTATGTAAACCTGAATCAATAATCTGAATATAGTCCAGTATGTAAATCTGAATAAATAATCTGAATATAGTCCAGTATGTAAATCTGAATAAATAATCTGAATATAGTCCAGTATGTAAATCTGAATAAATAATCTAAATATAGTCCAGTATGTAACCCTGAATCAATAATCTAAATATAGTCCAGTATGTAACCCTGAATCAATAATCTGAATAGAATCCAGTATGTAAACCTGAATCAATAATCTGAATAGAGTCCACTATGTAAATCTGAATATAGTCCAGTATGTAACCCTGAATAATCTAATCTGAATAGAGTCCAGTATGTAAATCTGAATCAATAATCTGAATAGAGTCCAGTATGTAAATCTGAATCAATAATCTGAATAGAGTCCAGTATGTAACCCTGAATCAATAATCTGAATAGAGTCCAGTATGTAAATCTGAATCAATAATCGGAATAGAGTCCAGTATGTAAATCTGAATCAATAATCAGAATAGAGTCCAGTATGTAAATCTGAATCAATAATCGGAATAGAGTCCAGTATGTAAATTTGTCCACACAAAACAAAACAAAACAAAAACAAACGTGTAGTATTCCAGCCTGCTTCTGACTTTATCTGGCTTCTAACAACCTTCCTCTTTCTTCCCTTCATCACTCACCTTCTTCACATTCTCTCTCTCTCCCTCACTCTCTCTCCCTCACTCCCTCTCTCTCTCCCACTCACACACATACAAAATGTGTTTCCATTTCAGTTTTGTGAGACACTGCTTTGTCGAATCGTGTGAAAACCCACCTCATGCCAGCGTCTAAACTTTTTACAATATTGAGCTTTTTCAAAATTCAAGTGGTTAAATTAAATTACTCCTGTTTTCAGTTTAAATTACTCCTGTTTTCAGTTTAAATTACTCCTGTTTTCAGTTTAAATTACTCCTGTTTTCAGTTTGCAGTTTCAAATCGCATAATTAACGGAAATGCGCCGACAAACACAAACACCCGTTTCACAACAAAACCTTCAGAGCCGTCAATCAAACCTGTCACCCACAGATCACACCATTCAGTTTATCCCGCCTCTTCCCCACTCACACACACACACACACACACAATCTTGCATACAAAAAACCGTTCAAACCAGTTCTCCCTCTCCCCCTCACTCTCCCTCTCTCTGTCTCTCTCCCCCTCTTCCCCGTCTCTCGCTGTCTCCCCCCTCCGTCTCTCCCGATCTCTCTCCCTCTCCCCCTCGTCTCCCCCTCTGTCTCTCTCCCCCTCTTCCCCCTCTGTCTCTCTCCCTCCCCCGTCTCTCTCTCTCTCTCCCTCCCCGTCTGTCTCTGTCTCTCTCTCCCTCCCCCCCGATCCCTCCCTCCCCCCCCCTCCCGATCTCTCTCTCTCTCCCTCTCCCCCCGTCTCTCTCTCTCTCTCTCTCCCTCCCCATCTGTCTCTGTCTCTCTCTCTCCCCCCTCTCCCGATCTCTCTCTCTCTCTCCCCCCCGTCTCTCTCTCTCTCTCCCTCCCCGTCTGTCTCTGTCTCTCTCTCTCTCTCCCCCCCCTCTCCCGATCTCTCTCTCTCTCCCTCTCCCCCCCGTCTCTCTCTCTCTCTCCCTCCCCGTCTGTCTCTGTCTCTCTCTCTCTCTCCCCCCCCTCTCCCGATCTCTCTCTCTCTCTCTCTCTCCCCCCCCCCCCGTCTCTCTCTCTCTCTCTCTCTCTCTCTCTCTCTCAATTTCTCAGATGCAGGTTTGCAACAGAAATGGGCGAACCAACAACAACACACCACATGCCCTGTTGCAGTGAGCAGAGTGGCTGTGTTGTGTGTCTGTGTCACGGTGCCTTCACACCGAGTGCAACACCAAAACATGACACTGCTGTGTGTGTGCAAACAAGACGGTGAAAATAACACAACCGTGTGAAGACGGAGACGGAACACAACCTGGCGACGTGACAGCGGGTTTGCGGCTGCGCCGGCGTCTCCACGATGGGCGCCGGTACCGCGCTGATGCAGGCGTGAGGACAGCAGGTGGACCTTTTCAACACAGAACTTGGCAGAGACTTCCGGCCGCCTCGCTGGCCTTCCTCCACCCGTTTCGTTTCATATTCTCATTCCAACAGGATATGGATGTGGAACGCCATCTGATAATTCCGGGAAGTACCCATGCAGTGACATCCGGCTCGTCTTTCATCTGGACCACATCTCAACGTACTGGACCCAGACGGCAAAACTGCTGTGGCCCGGACCCGTCCCACACCCGACACTTTCATCCGGCCCACATACCGCGTGGAACGATGGCACTTGGGCGGTCCGCTCCTGTTTGCCAGATCTGGGCCAGAACCAAGCCATAGCAATGCTGCATGTGCCACATATTTGCCAAAGGTGGCCATATTTGTGTTGTGATATTTGGGCCATATTCACCATTTACCACACGGGGCCACTTCAGGGTCACATCCAGATCAC